>NW_011888782.1:16715830-16728663 GCF_000151845.1 Pteropus vampyrus
CCTGTCCTCCAGGAGTCTTCTCAGCGAGGCAACAACCACCCACAGCCCTGTCCTTTCGCTTCCATAGAAAGAAGCACATCCTCCCCCTAATCATGGCAGGAGTGAGAGGCAGAGGAGGCTGCTTTTGTGTTCTTGATATGCAGCCAGCCGCTACAGACCAGGAAATCTAGTCAGATACTGAAAGAGAAATAAACTAGAGAAACCATTACCTGTTGCAAACGAAAACTTGTGATTGCAGTTTGGTTCAGTATAAGCGCCAAACCTCCAAGCTGGCACGAACATCAGTGGTGCTTCTCACCCTTTTTGACACAGTGACACATCTGACAGGTTGTGCTAACTCAAGCCTCCTAACTGTGGTCTGATGACGTTTGCCAGTGAAGAGCAGTGGTGACACAGGTGGTGTGATTATTGCACAGGTAGTCCATCCAGGCCGCATCTGTTGTAAAAAATCGGTTAGGGACAAGGGGAGCATGTCCTGGCCTGAGTAACAAGCAGAGAACGTTCTGGCTGCATCATAAACTGGGTACCCGGAAACCCGTCTTCCATCGCACCCGCACCCACATACCCTGGAAAGTCTGCAGGCCAGGCAGGCATTCGGCCAACTTGGAAAAGTGTTTACAGAGTGGCCACCAAAAGTCACTCATCTTCTAAGCGCCAGGCATCGTCCTAGGTCCCTAAGTGATGTTCCACGATAAAATACAATCCTCTCCTCAAAGGACCTGAGGCCAGTAAGGGAGGACGTGTGTTTTTCTATTGTGTTAGAGTGTCACGGAGCTTGTGACAGAGGATGGCAGGATAACCCCAGGAATGATTCATTCACCCAAAGTTGAATTAAGCAGTGGGCAAGGCACGCTGCTGGGAGCAGAGAGAGTAGGCGTGAAACTCACAGAGTCCCTCTACTCGTGGAGCTTACATTGTAGTTGGGGAGAAAGATAGTGAACAAGTTAATCAACAAATACTCATCAGCACCAATTGCAAAGGTACCATAAGAGAGAATACTGGGGACCCCCCTGAGGGACAGAATATACCCAGAGAAGCAGAGGCAGTTGGGACTAGAACCTGAAGCCTCTTTGGGCCCATTAAATAATTTTTACCTGATTCAAGAATATGGGGAACTATTGAAGGGTTATAAGGCTTTCAGGAGTTTTTAAGGGAGTTGCTCTGTGGACACTGGATCGGAAATGAGCAGATAGAAGCTTGTGTAAAACGCAGCGTTGCAAATCAATGAAAGGATGTCTTATTCAGCAAATACCGTTAGTACAATTGATTCACTATTTGGTAAGTTAGAACCCTACTGTGTGTCCTAGCTCGTGCCATCCACAAAAAAATAAATCCGACATGCTTAAAGAGGTGAAAGTTCTATATATAAGAAAGGAAAACATATATTTCTTTTTAATGTAGTCTATTCTATAATCTTGGGGTGGAGAATAAGACACAAAACCCAGAAGCTATAAAAAGTGATACTTAGATTTGGCTGCAAAAAAAAGTTAAACTTTGGTAAAACAAAAAACTAAAAATAAAGGCAAATGAGAGACAGAATTATTTGTAATATCTATAACAGATAATAGGTTCATATTCAGAATATAAAGAGTTCTTCAAGTCCATAATAAAAAATACAAACAATAGAAAAATAGGCCACGAATATACACAGGCAATAACCAATAAACACATGAAAAGATATTCAACCAACTAGTAATCAGGGAAATCAAGATTAAATAACAAAATATCATTTCCGTTCTTTTTAAACACGGGTAATCTGTGTTGGCAAGATTTCATATTCAGGGAGACTCCTGACTTTGTTGGACAGCATTTTGGCAGCATGCATCAAAAACTTAAATGTGAATATGCTTTCACCCAGTAATTTCACTTCTAGGAATCTTCCAGAAATGTTCATACATATTCAAAGACTATGTCCAAGAATGTTTTTTGCAAAATTGTTTGTATTCATCAGAAACTGGGAATGTGATAAAGGCCCATTAATAAAAGACTGTTTTAAGGTAGTGGAGGCCATTCTGTCCCCAGGAGAGCTTTTAGGTTGTGACGCCTGGGGAGGTGCTGCTGGCATCCAGTGGGTGGAGAGCAGGATGCTGCGGACTGTGCTAACGGACAGCCCACTACATCCGTGAATCCTCCTGCCCCAAAAGTCAATAGTGCCGAGGCTGAGAAACCCCGGGTCAAATTCACGCCCGTTAAAAGAAAAGGGTAGATTCTATATGTATCTATATGTGTGCCGTGAAAGATCTCTGAGACACGTCATACAGAAGTGCCATCTTACAACTTCGTATGTGATCTTTACAATACAAGAGAAGAAAATGAATGAATTTTTTAAACCACTAAATAATTTGTTCTCCCCAGAGGCAACCACTGTTAACAGCTACTTATGTGGCCTTTCAGAAATAGCCCCAGTGCGGACAAGCGTGGGCTCTGGTTTTGAGTACTCTGCAGGTGACTTTGCTCCAAGGTTAGATTCTGAAGTCTGTGCGTTGGCCAGCTGCTCAGAGACCTGGGCCCGAGGACCCCTGACATAGAGTTTCCTAGATTAACTCCCCTCCCTTGTGTTTTCTATGGCATTTTTGTATGTGAATACAAAACAAATCTGTGCGCTGGAGACTGGAGCGTGGGAAGAAGCTGTAGCAAGTCTGATGTTGGCAAGTGGGAGAGGGGAGGGGTTCTCAGAGGAGGTAAGCCAGGGTGAGAGCTCTATCGCCCAGTGGGTGTTAATGAGATCCCACAAGGGCTGTTTCCTGGTGATGGCTAGTGGGGCTTTAACAGGGAGACGGGTGAATTTACCTACACCCCAGGGCAGAATTCAGCCCAAGCTGGGAAGCTGGGAAAGTTTCAAATTCTCTTCCTGCCTGCCACCTGCCAAGCAAATTCATCTAGGGGCCTGCTTACCATCCACAAATGCAGTTCCAGTCACGGAGTCGTCATCCACACCTCTGACTTTTTTAACAAACCTGGCTTTCATCTCCTGCACTTTCTCAGAAATGCTTTAGAGCTGGGCCGAGACTTTTTGAAATTGCCTCTCATCAGTAACTTCGCCCACTCCCGCCTGTCTCTCTCAGTGAAACATTACTCCAAGGTCAGCATAAAAACCCTTGTGAGAGGGTGGGGTTGGGTGACCTGCCAGCATCCAGCCCAGGGTTCCTAAAACAAAAGGTATCTGGTGCCATCTTCAGCCAGACACAGGCATGCTCCGTGGGCCAGTCTTGGCAGGAGCGCAGAGGGACACAGGCACTAGGCAGCAGGTGACAGGACCCCTGAGATCACCAGAGGCCTCTGCAGCTCAACTCAGAAGAAAGCATCACCTGAACACGGCCTCAGAGTCTTGTCCAGAAAGTGTCCATCTTAGACTTTAAAATGTCATTTCTCCCCAGAGGAGGTCAGGAAGAATCACCACCACCCTACTCTTTTTCAGTTCTTATGGCTGGACTAGTAATAAAATAGTGAAATTGACACAAGACTAGATTAATAAGAGAAAAACCGTTGTAATATGTGCTCACGGGAGAATTACAATATGTTCCTCAGATCATAAAATAAGGCTCAAAGACATGATCGAACCAAGTACCTTTTCATACTTTTTAGGGAAAGAAAGAATAACCTTGTGAAGAATTGACAGGACAAAGTACTCATTAGAAAGGAATCTAAACACGAGGTGTGGGTATTCATTAGTGAGTAATCTAAACAAAGTTTGGGCCAGGGTAGTAAATTAATAAAGTGTTTATATGAGCTCTTTGGCTCGTAATCTCTTTAGTCATCAGATTGTCTCTCTCGGCTGCCCTGGAGCCGGGAGGGCATCTTTCACAGGGGAGATTTGTTTCCTCCATTCAAGGAGACAAGCAAGGGTCCAGGTGCCCTCCTGGCACCGGCTGCTCATCAAGTAACCTTAATTCAAAGTAATGAATATGCCACTGTGGGATGTTTGGGGCTGTCCTGTCCTGGGCCCCAGCAAGGGACGTGACCAGACTGAGAACCTAGGCAAGCCGTCTGGCACCTGGCCATGGAGTTGGGACCACCTTGTTTTAGTTCCAAAGTTTTCAGGGGACAATTGTTTCTCTCAAGTAATGTCAGCTTGCTTCACCTCTTGCGAAATTGAAACCCACTGCTGTTTTCACAAAGATCGTCTCTTCTTCTTAGTAAGAATTCTGATAGTACGGAGTCAGAAGGGACACAGTTTGGAGGAAAGAGGAGAGGTTTCTAAGCCGAGGTGATTCCAGTGACTAAACAGTGTCACAGCTGGTCTGCGAGACCCTTGCTTTGATCTGAGTGTTCTTGCAACATTACTTTAAATGGACATTTGTTAGATATTTTATTTTCAGTGTTCATGACATTCAGTATAAAAGAGCAGACCCTTACGAGAGGAGGTAGCAGGTGCCCTGTGGTACCTTTGGGTACCACATTTCAGTTACTCTGAACAGAACACATCTGTCTTCCCAAAGCCTCCCCGCCTTCTTCACTCAGTCCTGAAGTTCCTACCCAGGCATGCCCAGGTGTCTGAATTCAGGCGTGTTTGTGTCCATTTGCTTTTCTAACAGGGAACAAAAGGAAATCCTGAGAGGGCCAGGCTGAGAACCAACACCTCAGGGCCTTTTTCTCCACCATTGTTTTGTTCTCTCTTCTGCTAACCTTTCTGGCTGCCCCTTGAGCACGCATCTGAATAATTCAAGGGTCTCCAGCATTTGCAAAGGTTACCTACTGGCCTTAGAAGAGTTCCTGAAAAGTTTGGTGTCAGTGAAGTTTTTGTTTGTTTGTTTGTTTTGGGGGGGGTTGTTTTTTTTTAAGTGCACTCAGCTAAGATGCTGACTAAAGTTGGAATGGAAGAATCCTTGGGCAAAAGGAGGTTTTCAATAGCATGCATAAGTATACATCCTCTGCTGTCTAAATGAGATTTTCTAAAATTGGTCTTTCCTAAAGAAGGGCACATGGTAGGCAGCCTCCAGCCAAGTGGACAGAATTCAGGAAGTCTCATTTCATGAGCAAGTTTCACAGAGAGGGCCGACGTGGTTTGTGGTAGAGCAGTAATGTACTTCCTGCTGCACAGTACTCAGACCTGGGAGGCCAGAGGGGGAGACCTGATTGTGCCCCTTTTATTCACTGGGAAATTCCCACATCTCTGTGTTACCACGAGAAAGGGCTGACTCCAGTCACAGATGAAGGGTTGTAAAAATTATTCTAATCTTTGCATTAAATTAGGCGCAAAATTGCTTCTCCACCTGAGATTTGCCCTGCATGATCCTGAATTCTCTGCATTTTAAGGCAGGCCTTGAATGAGAATGCCCCGTCTCATGAGGGGGTTAGTGGAAGACTGGGGAGACCCACAGACTTCTCCAAAAGAGGAGACCTGGAAATGGGGACCGATGAGGCAGCAAGGCCCTGGTCATCACACACACTCCCGAGAGAAGCAGGGCTTCCCCTCGTTAAAACAACCTCGAGGTGTGAATCATATTACCATGGCTGACTGGCTTGAGAGGAACTGAGAAAATGGAAATACTCACGCTGCTCATTAGCAAAGGGAAATAGGCAAATGCTGGGGGTCTCGTTGGGTCAGAGCCGCTCTGTTCTGTCGTGACCTGTTCAGCAGAGCCCTCTTCAGGTCCCCTTTAAGCTTCGAGAGTTCTTTTCTAGCTGTTGTCCTATTACTGAGGGCCTTTAGGAGTATGCTAGAAACGCGGGACTTTAGTTAGCATTGTTTAGTTAGCATTGACTATTCTAACTAGCGTTAGGTCCTTTTAGTGATTTAGTTCTCAGTAGAGGCTCACATTTTCTACAGCAGGGTTTCTTCACAGCGGCACAGCAGTTTGGGCCACATACGAGACCAGATGGTTCCTTGTTATAGGGGCTGTCCTGTGGGGTGTTTAGCAGCGCCCCTGGCTTCTACCCACTGCATGCCAGCCACACCCCCCACCACAGTTACAGCAACCTAAAATGTATCTAGATACTGTTGAAAGACACAAAATCACACGCATACACACACACACACACACACACACACCCTTGAGAATCACCATTCTACAGAAAAGGAACAGTATAAAACAATTTTTGTCCTAAATTACTTGTGCTTTTAAAATAGATCCTAAGGTTTTACACACATTTAACACCTATGTGTTATTGGTTTATTCCCTAAGTGAACAAGAATTTATTCTCTTAGAGTGGGCTTCATGAAAACTCAGAATCTTCTCTGCCCTCTTCCAATCTGCTCTCCCATAACATTCATATGTTGCCAGTAATTTACCTGACATGTTAATTCATTGATAGGTCATTCATTCATTCATTTTTTCATGCAACAATAGACTTACTGAGCCGTCACCACATGCCCAGTGGTGAGCAAGCGCCACCTTGTACACAGGATTCCTACACATTCAATAGCATGTTTACCTTCCTCAGCTTGTTGATAACGAGGGCTACTGTTTTTGGAAGGCAAAACTGCATCTGACATGGTGGAACATGGTCCCTGGAGTCAGACAGACTTGGGTTCAAATCCTGCCTCCACAGCTTACAAGCTGAGTGGCTAGCCTTGGGCTAATTATTGAAGATGTATGCCTCAATTTTCCCATATGAAATGAACATGAGGGTGATTTTATCTACCTGGCAGAGTTCTGTGAGACCTCAGTGAGATCGTGTATGTCAGGTGTCAGTAAAAGATAACTTATTGTCTGCCAACTGATAGGGTGGAATGTATGAATCGCCATCTTTGTGGGTCAAAAACAGTCAAATATTGGCAACTTCCTCCAGTTCAACCTCATATGTAAACCCAAGGTGCAGTATCAAGCTGACTCTGCCTTTGCTCCGCAGAGATCCAGCAAGTAAACGGAATGGTTCTGCCTGGTTATTTCCCTCCATCCCCCGCCCTCTCCCTGAGGGTGCATCCTGCGGGCACAGCATAACAGACTTCAGAGACAAAACCGCTCACTGCAGTTCCAAGCTTTCATAACCGGCACATATTTTTAAAGCTTGTACTGTAGGAAATTGTACCCTTCCAGCCGATTTGTGAGGGAATAACCTGAATCTGTAGCAGTTCCTCAGTTTTCTGTTGTTGTTTGTTCCTTGGGTGCCCGTCATAGGTGGGCATTTCTTTGATGTGTCTATGTTTATGTCTCAGGTCACTCTGCTGATTGCCTTCATCTGTGTGAGAAGCTCTCCATGGACCGGCTACAGTGCCTACAGATACTTTGAAGTGGTCACCATTTGCAACTTCATAATGATCCTCGCCTTTTACCTGGTCCACCTCTTCCGCCTCTACCGCATGCTCACCTGCATCAGCTGGCCCCTGTCGGTAAGGGAGTGGCCTGGCCCTGTTTCCGGTGCAGAAGTCAGGATATTTGCAGGGCCACTGAGACCCCATGGAGCCCTTCCCATCTGCCCACCCCACCATCTTGTACCATCTTTAGCTGCTTCAGCCCTGAATTTCACATTGGTTGGTGGACATCTCTGCCTGATGTCCCACTGCTGTCTAAAACTCACCTTCTATCTACAAGAAGGCTGTTGCCTCTCACCTCCCTGTTCATTTTCTCAGGTGACAGATAATGGGATGGGTGTGTGTGTGTGTGTGTATGTGTGTGTGTGTTGGGAGGAACATGGAAGGAAGAAGCAGATAAAGGTGATAGGTTTTTATACTGTTGTGAATATTGAATGATAAGATCTGACAGCTAAAATGGACTGGCAGAGTCTGAGGAAAGATTTCAAATTTGCCAGGTTTTTTTCTTCCTACTGTATTATTTTTTTAAACAGCTTTATTGATAGATAGTTCGCATGCCATACAATCACCCATTTAAAGTGTACAGTTCAATAGATTTTTAGTATATTCTCCAAGTTGTGCAGCCATCACCACCATCAACTTTAGAACATTTTCATCACCTCAAAAAGAAACTCCACACCCATTAGCTATCACCTCCTATCCCTCACCCCCTCCAGCCCTGAAAGACTACTAGTCTACTTCCTGTCTCTATAAATTTTCCTATTCTAGACATTTCATGTAAATAGAATCATATATGTGGTCTCCTGTGACTGGCTTATGTCACTTAAAGTGTTGTCATGGTTTATCTATGTTGTAGCATATGTCAGTGCTTCATTTCTTTTTACAGCCAAGTAATAGTCCATCGAAAGGGTATACCACATTTTATTTATTTATTCAGCATTGATGGGCATTCGGGTTGTTTCCACCTTCTGGCTATTATGAATGCTGCTATGAACCTTCACGTGCAAGTTTTTCATGTGGACATGTTTTCACTTCACGTGGGAATATACCTAAGAGTGGAATTGCTCGGTCACATGGTAGCTGTGTTTAATTATTTGAGGAACTGCCAGACTGTTTTCCAAAGTGGCTACACCATTTTACATTCCCATCAACATTGTATGCGTGTTCCAATTTTTTCACATCCTTTTCAACATTTTTTATTTTCTGACTTTGATTTTAGTCATTCTAGTGAGTGTGGAGCGGTATCTCATGGTTTTGATTTGCATTTCTTTGATGACTAATGACATCAATCATCTTTTCATGTGATTTTTGGCCATTTGTATATTTTCTCTGGAGAAATATCTATTCAGATCTGTTGCCTATTCTTTGACTAGGTTGTCTTTTTATTACTTAGTTGTAAGGATTCTTTGTATAGTCTAATTAAAAGTCCCTTATCAAATATGATTTGCAGATATTTTCTCCCATTCTGCTGGTGGTTTTTTGCTTTCTTTATAGTATTCGTTAAAGCTCAATCTTTAAATTTTGATGAAATCTAATTTATCTATTTTTCTTCTGTTGCTCATGTTTTTGGTATATCTAAAAAGTCATTGCCAAATCCAAGACCGTGAATAGAGTTTTATATTCCTTTCCAATCCGGATGCCTTTTATTTTACTGTCTTGTCTTATTGCAAGAAATTAGATGTATGTTGAATCAAAGTGGCAAGAATAGATAGACATCATTATCTTGTTTTTCATCTTAGGAGGAAAATAGTCCATCTTTCATCATTAAATATGATGTTAGCTGTGGGTTTTTTGTAGACGCTATTTATCGGATCAAAGAAATTACCTTCTAGTCTTACATTGTTGAGTGTTTTTATCATGAAAGGGTGTTAGATTTTGTCAAATGATTTTTCTTTGTCTATTGAGACAATTCTGTGGGGTTCTCCCCCCCACCAATATTCTATTAATATAGTGCATTACATTGATTTTCATATGTGGAACCAACCTTGCATTCTTAGTATAAATTCTGTTTAGTCACAGCATAAAATTCAGTTTATGTGTAACTGGATTTGGTTTGCTAATATTTTGTTGAAGATTTTTGCATTTGCATTCATAAGAGACATTATTGGTCTCTAGTGACATTTTTGTCTGGTTTTGTTTTCAGGGTAATACTACCCTCACAGAATAATTTGGGAAGTATTCCCCCTCTTCTGTTTTTTAAAAGAGTTTGTGAAGAGTCGATATTAATTTTTTAAATGTTTGGTAAAATTCCACAGTAAAGCCATCTGAACCTGGGCTCTTCTGGTGGGTAATTTTTTAATTCAAACTCTGCTTGTTTTAGATTTACTCAGATTGTTTATTTCTGCTTGAGTCATTTTCAGTAGTATGTCTCTGTAGAAATGCGTTCTTTTCATCTAAGTTTTCTCATTCATTGACATACAATTGTTGATAGTATTGGTTTAAAATCTTTTTTTAATTCTATAAGATCATTAGTGATATCCTCTCTTTCATTTCTGATTTTGGTCATTTGAATCTTTTCTATTTTTTTTTTTGCCTTGATAAATCAAGCTAAAATTTTGTCTTTGTTGATCTTTTCAAAGAACCAGCTATTGGTTTCATTGATTTTCTCTATTGTTTTTCTGTTCCCTACAGCATTAATTTCTGCTCTAATCTTTACTTCCTTCTTCCCTCTTGCTTTAGGTTTAGCACGCTCTTCTTTTCTAGTGTCTTAAGGCGAAGCGTAGGCTATTAATTTGAAATCTTGCCTCTCGTTTAATATAGGCATTTACAGCTATGAATTTCTCTCTGAGCACCGCCTTAGTCGCATCCATGATTTTGGCGTATCGTGTGTTCATGTTCGTTCACCTCCAAGTATTTTCTAATTTACCTTGTGGTTTCTTCTTTGATCCATTAGTTAGTTAGGAATGTGTTGTTTAATTTCTACACATTTGTGTTTTCCAAATTTCTTTCTGCTATTGAGTTCTAATTTTATTCCATGGTAGTTGGAGAACATACTCGGTATTATTGCAATCCTTTTACGTGTATTGAGGTTTGCTTTCTGGTTTAGCATACAGTCTATCCAAAAGAATGTATGTTCTACCATTGCTGAATAGAGTGCTTTGTGTTTTACAGATGTCTACTATGTCTAGTTTTATAGTATTTTTGAGTCTTCTATTTTCTTGTTGATCTTCTCCCTATACATTATTGAAAGTGGGATATTTAAGCCTCCAACTATTATTTTTGAATTATCTATTTCTCCATTTTTTTTTGAGTTTTTGCTTCATGTGTTTTATTGCTCTGTTATCGCCTGCATACATATGTATAATTGTTATATTTTCTTGATGAATTGACATTTTCATCATTACAAAATGTCCCTGTTTTTTTCTGGTAACATTTTGTTTATTTGTTTTAAAATCTGTTTGTCTGATATTATTATAGACACCCCGGCCTTTTTTTCTTTTTTTTTGGTTACTATTTGAATGACATATCTTTTCCATCCTTCTACTTTCAATCTACAGGTATCTTTGAATATAAAGTGTGTCTTCTATAGACAGCATATAGTTGGATCTTTTTTAAAAAAAAATCCAGTCAGACAACCTCTGCTTCTTGCTGGAATTGTTAATCATTCACATTTAATATCATTACCCACTATGTTATTATAAGAGAAATTTCTTTTGTGTTCCTATAATATAAGGCCCCTTTCAAAGTTATAGCATCTACTTGCTTCTTTTGAGAATAAGCTCCTCTGGGCTTTCCTGATGCTGATAATGAACAAGCAAAGGAGAAAGTAAAAGCTGGGGGACATGAATGAAGGGAGGCTGAAAGGCGAGTGAATGTTAGAAGGATAAACTCAGCTACACATTTTCTAGCTGAGGTCTGTTCAGGCACCTTCCATTTAGGACTCTGTAAGGTCATTTTTCCTAGTGCATGCCATACTCCTTTTTCTTTGTGTATGAGAATCTTGGAGGCAGGGAATTTCCAATTACGAATCTGCTCTTTACTCAAAAATCTCTGTGGTCTACCTTGTGGTATTCCTTTCTAGCCGCTAAGGTGGAATATCTGAGTCTTTGATTTTGAGAGTAGCTGCAGCTTAAAAGTGGAATGCTTTTCCAAAATTTAATAGCTGGCTGCCTTGCTGGACAGAACTTCATGAAGGAATGAAGGAATAATTTTTAAACTCTCATTGAAGACAACTGAAAATGGATACACTCTGGACTCAGCGTGAGTAGCGTGAATGACTGGCCCTAAGCCCCAGTTCTCCTCTGACCTGGTGTTTGTTGTAGAGGAGGAAGGATGAGGTAGAAGTGTTACCTGGCTGCTGGATGACCGAGGTCCAGCCTCATCCAGGGCCTGCGATGATGCTGTTTTAATCATGGAGAGTGAATGGCATGGAATTCGATGGCCCCGTGGACCACAGCGGGAAGCAAAGGCTGAGTCAGTCTTGCCAGTAGACTTATTAGCAGAGCCTGGCCTGCTAATAAGAGAGAAGAGAAGAGGGAAGAGAAAACGAAGACAAAACCAGATGGACTTCAGAGTGAGAAAGCGAGCTCCACACACCCAGGCACCTCATAGAAGGGCTGCTGACCTCACTGCAGGCTCTGACTCCTAGTGTGTGGGAGCTGAGCACCTCTCAGGTCTACACCTAAAACTATTCACAGAGCAGGCAGACACCGGGCAGCCACCAAAGCCAGGACATTGTTAGCTTGGAACTTTCTCTGAAGCAGAAGCAAAAGGCACTTTCAGAGCTGGAGCTTCATTTAAATCCTCCATCCTGGGAGTTTAGAGAAGCTCATTTGCTTTTTAGTAGCTTTGGCCAGAGGTCAGGGTACGTGCTCAGCTGATCTCGAGAGTGGAACAGTCCTTCATGGAGCTCTCTCTTCACAGAAGAAGCATCCTTCCTTTTTGTCCAATTTTTCTCTGCCTGCCGAGCATCTTTTCTCTCTTGCCTGGCTTCATCCTGGCCAGCCTTCTGGCATCTGTTGCCTATGAGCTGCACTGTTCCTGCCAGAGTATTACCCTCCCACCCACCCCTTCCGGCCATCTCTTTTGATGCATGCTCAATTGCCTCTAGGAACCAGGAGTGGACCTCCCTACCCACTTCTCTGCTTTGTTTTTGCCCCCAGGAACTTCTGCACTATTTAATTGGTACCCTGCTCCTCTTAATCGCCTCCATCGTGACAGCCTCCAAGAGTTACAGCCAGAGCGGAGTGGTGGCCGGAGCGGTGAGGATGCTGTCGGGGAGCCTTCAGCAATGAGTTCATGTTGTGAATGCGCGTTTTCTTCCTGACGGGGACAGTGAAGCCATTGTCTTCTGGGTCCTTTCTTTCACAGAACTGGTACCCACCTTGATCCAGCCACCAGCAGTCTCCAAAGAACCTTAAACTTGGGCCCACAGCAGAGGGTGTCAGGAGGAGAATCATCAGGGCTGTTGGCAAACGCAAATGGCCCCAGTGGCCCAGGCCTTTCTCTCTCACAGCCACTACTTAACTCAGGGGGCAAGTAGGTTTTAATTCACACACCCATTCTGTTCATTTGCTCGTGAGTGCCTCAGCTCTATGCAGAGAAAGATTCTGAGGCCTCTTTTGGGCCCAGGGGAGCAGTACTGTGATTCATTAGTGATATTGGCCATCAGTCCTAGCTTTGCCAATCCTAATTTTTT
>NW_011888782.1:16728713-16735876 GCF_000151845.1 Pteropus vampyrus
CTTTTTCTTTGTGTATGAGAATCTTGGAGGCAGGGAATTTCCAATTACGAATCTGCTCTTTACTCAAAAATCTCTGTGGTCTACCTTGTGGTATTCCTTTCTAGCCGCTAAGGTGGAATATCTGAGTCTTTGATTTTGAGAGTAGCTGCAGCTTAAAAGTGGAATGCTTTTCCAAAATTTAATAGCTGGCTGCCTTGCTGGACAGAACTTCATGAAGGAATGAAGGAATAATTTTTAAACTCTCATTGAAAATGGATACACTCTGGACTCAGCGTGAGTAGCGTGAATGACTAGCCCTAAGCCCCAGTTCTCCTCTGACCTGGTGTTTGTTGTAGAGGAGGAAGGATGAGGTAGAAGTGTTACCTGGCTGCTGGATGACCGAGGTCCAGCCTCATCCAGGGCCTGCGATGATGCTGTTTTAATCATGGAGAGTGAATGGCATGGAATTCGATGGCCCCGTGGACCACAGCGGGAAGCAAAGGCTGAGTCAGTCTTGCCAGTAGACTTATTAGCAGAGCCTGGCCTGCTAATAAGAGAGAAGAGAAGAGGGAAGAGAAAACGAAGACAAAACCAGATGGACTTCAGAGTGAGAAAGCGAGCTCCACACACCCAGGCACCTCATAGAAGGGCTGCTGACCTCACTGCAGGCTCTGACTCCTAGTGTGTGGGAGCTGAGCACCTCTCAGGTCTACACCTAAAACTATTCACAGAGCAGGCAGACACCGGGCAGCCACCAAAGCCAGGACATTGTTAGCTTGGAACTTTCTCTGAAGCAGAAGCAAAAGGCACTTTCAGAGCTGGAGCTTCATTTAAATCCTCCATCCTGGGAGTTTAGAGAAGCTCATTTGCTTTTTAGTAGCTTTGGCCAGAGGTCAGGGTACGTGCTCAGCTGATCTCGAGAGTGGAACAGTCCTTCATGGAGCTCTCTCTTCACAGAAGAAGCATCCTTCCTTTTTGTCCAATTTTTCTCTGCCTGCCGAGCATCTTTTCTCTCTTGCCTGGCTTCATCCTGGCCAGCCTTCTGGCATCTGTTGCCTATGAGCTGCACTGTTCCTGCCAGAGTATTACCCTCCCACCCACCCCTTCCGGCCATCTCTTTTGATGCATGCTCAATTGCCTCTAGGAACCAGGAGTGGACCTCCCTACCCACTTCTCTGCTTTGTTTTTGCCCCCAGGAACTTCTGCACTATTTAATTGGTACCCTGCTCCTCTTAATCGCCTCCATCGTGACAGCCTCCAAGAGTTACAGCCAGAGCGGAGTGGTGGCCGGAGCGGTGAGGATGCTGTCGGGGAGCCTTCAGCAATGAGTTCATGTTGTGAATGCGCGTTTTCTTCCTGACGGGGACAGTGAAGCCATTGTCTTCTGGGTCCTTTCTTTCACAGAACTGGTACCCACCTTGATCCAGCCACCAGCAGTCTCCAAAGAACCTTAAACTTGGGCCCACAGCAGAGGGTGTCAGGAGGAGAATCATCAGGGCTGTTGGCAAACGCAAATGGCCCCAGTGGCCCAGGCCTTTCTCTCTCACAGCCACTACTTAACTCAGGGGGCAAGTAGGTTTTAATTCACACACCCATTCTGTTCATTTGCTCGTGAGTGCCTCAGCTCTATGCAGAGAAAGATTCTGAGGCCTCTTTTGGGCCCAGGGGAGCAGTACTGTGATTCATTAGTGATATTGGCCATCAGTCCTAGCTTTGCCAATCCTAATTTTTTTAAACTGTATTCAAGCCAGGAAATAACCCTCCCATACCTTTCAAAGGTAAAAATTGGTCCTTCTGATAGCCTACGTAGAAGTAGCATGGAAATGTACAAAAATACAGCGCTGTGGGCGCTATATGTATTTATCACACATATACACATATTCATGTGTATGCCATTATTTTTAAAAGATTTATAGACTCCTGTCATCTGATTTCTGATTTAGTGAGTTGTTTACAGTTTGATGGCCTATGGCCAGTACTGATTTGCCTCACTAAAGAGCGGGCGAGATTTTTTAAGTGAGTTTTAAGAAAAGTTCTCTGTGTGACAGTCAATCTTTCATTTACACATTTTATCAAAATCCCCCAGACTTTGGGCTGAGAGTGGGCTCCTACCTGGAACTCCACTGAAGAGTGGACTCTGCCCTCCAAAGGTCAGCACGAGGCACAAGGTCACTCCTCTAAACACTCTTGCCCCTTAAGCACCTCCCACAACCCATCCTTCCATCCCCCCCTGCACCCCCATATATCCGCCTTCCTGCTGTCTCCAAGAAGAGGTGTGGCTGCCACCTACAGGTTACCGCCTACCCACCTACAGGCAGGCTGGCGGAGAAGACACAGAGGAAACCAGTGCCCACCGTGTTTCCAGACCACATGGGGAGAGGCCCACTGAGTTTTACGATTCGGGTTGCACATAATGGTGTTAGCCCTGGAATCCTAACAAATTCCATTTATCATATGCTGCCTTTGTGCCTGGGATCATGCCTGGGCCGTGGGGGAACCTAAAGAAATAAAAAGACATAGTCCTTGCTGATGAGAAAGTGGTGATGTAGCTTAGAAGCCAAAGCCAAGGCACATGAAACAATTAGCAAACAAGGCATTGTCGTCCAGAATAGCATTATGTAGCGATATAATAAACCGTTCAATTATGCAGTGCAGACAGTTGGAGACCGGGATAGTATATAATGTGCTAATTGTGTAGAACAGACAATGAGAGGCCAGAACAGGCTCTAATAGGCTAATTATACGGTGCAATCAGTACAAAAGGAGCCAAGAAAATGGACCTGGGGGAGGGGGAGGTGGGTGTGGGCGAGTGGGGGCAGCCGCTTACACAAACCAGCAGTCAGGCTTGAAAAGAAAACCGAGTCTTGAACATCCTGCCCTTCTTCAGGCTGCTCCAGGGCCATTCCTCCTGGATATCAGCAGTGGTTTCAGGCCAGGCACTTAGTGGCATCATAGCGAGCCCGAGGCCCTTTGCAGGTCCGAGGGCACCTGGGCAACAGGTAGAGCAGAGCATGGTCGCTGCAGCCGGGCTCCCTGGGCTCCGATTCCAGGTCTGGCCCTTGCTTATGTGGCCCTGGGCAAAACAGCTGACTTCCTGTGCCTCTGTTTCTCCAGTTGTAAGGGGAGGGGTAGGGGAGGGCGACACCAGCACATGTGTGGCAGAGTTTTGAAGGTTAAAGGAATCAACACACCTGAGGGCTTAGAAGCCTGGCGGGCACATGGCAAGTGTTCAGTAAACTTTAGCTGCAGCTCCCAGGGCTGTTCCAGTAAGGAAATGGCTTTAGGCTTCGAAGTTCCAGACAAGACACCAGAGTACCTAGGTGCCTGCTTCTCGCTTGACCGTTTGATGGGCCTCACACAAGGCTTTCTTCCTTTCCGAGTGCCCTGTTCCCCATCTACAGATGAGGAGATTGGATGGGACGAGGTCGCCATGCTTGAGCACTAGGAGGACCCTCAGAAAGGACAGGAGCCCTGTCTGAACCTGAAATATTAGCACTGCTAATATTCTTTAAACATGTGCAAACGTAAGACTAGCTAGCAAGGCCTCAACTTCTGGCTCTTACACAGCTATAAAGCCAGACAGAAAACCGTGATGAATGAAATGCAAACGATGCTACTACACCAATAAAATCCATTTAAACAATAAAAATTTTAAAACCCAAATTAAAATTTACAATTCCATTTTCTCTTTTTTATGAGTGCAGGATAATTAAAGTTCAGTGCCTTGGCCCCAGCTCAGTTGTAAATATAAACCCAAACACAGGTGCTAAAGTTGCCTAGAGCGAGAAGAGCTGAGGGGTAGAGACCCAGAGGCCCGGCTGGGTCCCAGCTGGGGGACCTGGGGACAGGGTCTCATGTTAACACCTATGCAAAGACAAGGTGGTTGGGTCCCCAAGCTCCCTCCTGGCCACAGTGGGTACAGGGAACAGGCACAGAGAGGAGAAGCAAAGGCTGCCCGAGGGGGTGGCCCTTGGCCTGGGAACTTTCTCTCCCCTCTCTCCTGTGCAGATCTTCGGTTTCCTGGCCACCTTCCTCTGCCTGGCGAGCGTGTGGCTGTCGTACAAGATCTCGTGTGTGACCCAGTCAACAGGTGAGTCCTGGTTGTCTGCACACAGATGACCTCCGAAAGTTCCCTTTGCTCAGGAACAGGAGGATGGCCTGTGGTGGGGTTGCACGGTAGGGAGGTCTCAGGAGGCTGTGGGAGTGCGGGGGCCCAGGACGTAACCCAAGAACCTCTGCTCTAGTGCCTGTGTCCTGCACGCCCAGGGACGCCCTAACATTTCAGCCTCTGATGGAGAAGCATTTTCTTTAAATGTTTCCTAATGACGAAAATAAAATATGGAATATTGAGAAAACACAAATAAGAAAAAACTATATTTTTAATAAAAACCATCTAGTATCACTCCCTCCAGAAATCACACCTGCTGGATGTCTGTCCTTCCAGTATGCTCTCTTTCTGAATATATAGAGACATTTATAGAGATATAGAGATATATAGATATACATAGTGTTTTTATTAAAAGGATCAGACTTTATGTCTTATTTCATTACCAGCTCTTTTTCTCCTAATTAATTGTCTACCAGACATTTCCCCCACGTCATTAGGTGTTCTTTTCTGTCATTGTTAATAGCCCTATGGTGTCACATCAACTCCATTGTATGTCTGTGCCATGGTTTACTTGCCTCCTATTTGGGGGCATTGTTTTATTTGTTTTCTTATTTTTTAAATTCTTTACTACTAAAAAGTGCTACAACAAGCATCCATATATATGTGTGTGTGTGTCTACATATATATATACACACACACACCTATTTTTTTTATCTTTAGAGTAAATGCCTAACAGAATTACTGAAAACTCGAACCAGCTATTTTGATTAATCTATGCTTTTCTTTGATCTAGCATGTCCCTTCTTCTTTTTCTTTCTTAAAAAATACATTAAAAATATCCAAGTCTGCACATCATGTTGTCTGAGTTGCCATGCAGAAGGTTGTCACAGCAGAGCTTCAGTTTCCCGCCAGTGGTCACTGGCAAAAAAGTCACAGGATGGGAGCCAGTCACAAAAGATCACATATTGTAGGATTCCATTTATGTGAAATGTCAAGAATAGAGAAATCCATGGAGACAGAAAGTAGATTAGTAGTTGCTTAGGGCTGGGGGCAGGCGGCATACAGGGGTGACTGCTGATGGGTGTGGGGTTTCTTTCTGAAGTGATGAAAGTTCCGAAACTGTGATGCTGTGCAATCCTGTGAATGTAGTGAAAACTGCAGGATTGCACACTTTAAACGGGAGGATTCTGTGGCATGTGAATGATATCACACTAAGGTTGTTTAAGAAAAAAATGGATGCTAAAAAAAGGAATGCAAAATGAAGTTAATAGATGTCGAAAGGTAATAAATCTATAAATATTGGTATAAATATATTCCTTAAAATTGTGGGGAAATTGCCAAAAGAAGCAGCTAAACGAGTCCAGTTACCTCTGAGAGGAAGCCTGGGGTGAGGAGTAGGGACGGAATCCCCTCTGCGCTATTTAATTTTTTTCCTTCTTAGAAACGTATTTAGAAAGAATAAAATAATCCCAGGGAGAGCGGGTGCGGGGTGGAGGAAGGCGGAGCACCGTGTGGGTCAGACTCCCGGTATGCGGCGTCTGGGTGGCCCCGCCCTGGCTGCAGGCCTGACTGTCATTTCCTTCCTAAGATGCAGCCGTCTGAGGACCCCACAGCCTCCTCCTGGCCCACCGGAGGCCCTGCAGGACGCGAGGCCCCGCCCGCGGGAGGATCAGTGGGCCAGTGCCCTCAGGAAAGACTTCTGAGCCTGTGTTTCTGTGCCAAGGTCCCGGCCCCCCGGGGCCAGCGGGCCCAGGGCCCGGCCTTCACGTTCCACGCTGGGCTCCTGAGCCTGAACCTCATTTTCCAGTCTTCCTTGGAGAAGAGTCCTCCCCATCTGGGAAAGAAAAGCAGCCTCTGGGGAAATCTGGTCTCCCTCCTGCTTTGAGCACCGCCTGAGGGACTAGTGACCCCCCTTAACACAGTGCAGGGGTTTCTGAATACTCCTGCAGTAATCCACTTCTACTTCGCATTCCTCAGGGGAGTGAAGCTGCCTTAGGTCTGCCTGTGAAAACAACGCCATCTCCTAACTTACCCAGCTTGGAAATCTGGTCTTGAGGCTATACCCCTCTTTCTTAAAGAGAGGCAGGCCTGTATTAGCACTGTGTGGTCAGCCCGTCCCCAGAGAGAGCTCAGTCTTCTTTCCCTGCTCTGCCTTCATGACCATTGTGTGTGTGTGCGTGTGTGTATGTGCGTGTGTGTATTTTTTAATAAAATATTGACTTGGCCAATTGCAGGATTTCTTGTTAAACTAGTAGAAGCAGTGAAGTGAAAGCCCAGGAGGCTCACGGAGAAGCACATGATGCCACTTGGGGGTGAGAAGAGTGAAGGATGCAGAAGACATTGGCCTCTCAAGATTTACATACTTTCAGAATAAATTGATTTTAAGAGTGGAAGCCAGTGCTATTCACGCAAGACGTAGAGCAGGACTCAATAGCACCACAGGCAGTCTTGAAAAAGAAGGAAATTTTGACACATGCTACAGTGTGGATGAACCTTGATGTTAAATGATGTTCAATGAAATAACCCAGACACAAAAGGACAAATACTGTATGATTCCCATTACGCGAGGGACCTCGAGTAAAATTCAGAGAGACAAGAAGTGGAATGGTTGCCAGGCTCGGGGTGGGGGAGGGAATGGGGAGTCGTGTTTAGTGGGTACGGTTCCATTCAGGAAGCCAAAAACATTCTGGAGATGGACAGTGGTGATGGCTGCACAACACTGCGAATGTAATTAATACCACTGTACTGTATACCTAAAAATTGTTAAAATGGTAAGTTTTCTGTTACGTATATTTTACCATAATTTTTTAAAAAAAGCGATACAAGACTTTCTGTCTAGGCACCAAAGTAGCTGAAAGCTACTAGGAGAACGGGGGAAGACAGGTCCAGTTACACCCAGCCCGAAGTGGGCACCGGAGCCTGACGGAGGCCAGAGCCGTATTCTAACAGCTAAGCATTACAGGGCCTAGGGAATACAAGCCGTGCAATATGTTTGTCTTCTCGAAAGCAGACCCTCTCTGGGACTGCTCAGCTCAGGGGCAGTGCCCATGTGTAACCTAAACTCTATACCCACCAC
>NW_011888782.1:16735926-16743183 GCF_000151845.1 Pteropus vampyrus
GGAATGGGGAGTCGTGTTTAGTGGGTACGGTTCCATTCAGGAAGCCAAAAACATTCTGGAGATGGACAGTGGTGATGGCTGCACAACACTGCGAATGTAATTAATACCACTGTACTGTATACCTAAAAATTGTTAAAATGGTAAGTTTTCTGTTACGTATATTTTACCATAATTTTTTAAAAAAAGCGATACAAGACTTTCTGTCTAGGCACCAAAGTAGCTGAAAGCTACTAGGAGAACGGGGGAAGACAGGTCCAGTTACACCCAGCCCGAAGTGGGCACCGGAGCCTGACGGAGGCCAGAGCCGTATTCTAACAGCTAAGCATTACAGGGCCTAGGGAATACAAGCCGTGCAATATGTTTGTCTTCTCGAAAGCAGACCCTCTCTGGGACTGCTCAGCTCAGGGGCAGTGCCCATGTGTAACCTAAACTCTATACCCACCACCCCAGCTACCAACACTGAGAGGGGGCCCAGTGAGCAGTCACAGGTAGGACGGAGCAAAGATGTGAGAGGAGGGAAGATTGGACCCATGGAGGGAGAACTACGGGGAGTGGGGTCTGCCCCAGGGACCAAGAACCTGCTCCGCCAGGAAAGGGTGTTGGCACCTGTGGCCAAAGCTGGTCTGCCCACATCCTGTACCACAAGCAGCCGGCCCCCTGGCCAGCAGAGCCTCCCTCAGCCTGGCCTGGTCCTTGGGGAGTTAGGGATAGGTGACAGAGGGTGGTGCTCCCCCTCCACAGATGCTTTCTCGCCACCCACAAGAAAGACTGCTGCTCAGAGAGGCTCTCAAAGATGGCTTTGCTGTGGTTCTCTCTCTAGTGGGGTAGCGACAAAACTGCCCCTGTATCTGAGGGCCCTGTGAGGAAGCACACCTGCTCTGGACGTACTGGCAGTGGAGCTGGGAGACTCGAGGAGGTGGCCAAGTGGAAGTGAGGTTAGTGACAGAGCTGGGATATGAGTTTAGGTCTGGGTATGACCCAGGGCCTCTGGGATGGAGCAGGAACAGAGCCGGCCTGTGCCAACTGGCTTGCCTCCAGGGGCATTTGGCCCTGGTGTCTGCAGATGGGCCCAGAGGAAAAAACAAGTGCCTCCTCTTGAGGGAGGTCCTGGCCTGATGCACCCCTTGTGCTGCAGCCATGGGCTGGAAGCTTCTTTTCCAGACATGTTTATATGCTCAGCCCTCAGCCAAGCCCTCTAACCAGGATTCCGAAGTGACCCAGAGCTGGCCCACCCACTGTGCTGCCACCTCCCAGCCTCTTCCCCTAACATGAAAAGCAAACTTCTGTTGCCAGATACACAGCAGGTCTTGGGGGCCAGCTTCTCAGCAACCACCACTTCCTGTGTGGTGGTTTCTCAGCTGCATCCTGTGATCTCTCAGAGGTGCTTTGGGGGGCTCGCAGATATTTATATGCAAAGCATACATTAACACCTTAAAATGCCTACAGTCCTGCCACCGACAGCGAATGCTGACACTGCGAACATGCACAGGCTCCCTCACCTTGTGCAGCCGTCAGGGAATGCTGGCCTGTGGCCTCTTGTTGAGGACACCAAGAGTGTGAGGCAAGCTGCTAAAACACCTGCCACTACCTCCTGGCCAGCCAGGACTTCTGGGTCTTCCACGAGCCAGACAAAGCAGTGGGATGAATCCGAAGGGGAGGCTACAGCCCCAAGTATCTCCTGACTCCAGACTGTGGGCTTTTCAAATGAATCCCATCATTCTCATGGACTGACTTTATAATAAGCATTATAAATGCAAGTTGATCACTTATCATATTTCCCGTTTAACATAATGGCGTTCCATGTATGATTTAGATTGAAAAGGGGGATTTCTCTGCTTAGAAAAAAGCTAGGAAACCCCTACCTTTGATGAAGGGAGATGAAGGGAGCAGCCACATTGGCCTCTGGGCACCAGGTGGATGGAAGGGGTGGCTGGCCCAGGCTGGACACCAGTGGGGCTTCCTCATGAAGGACACTGTGAGAACACGGGGCACTTCTGGACTTTGTAAGAACATTGAAGCAACCATTAGGGTTTTATTGTAATTTTCTATGTACATAGAAAATTATGCAAATTTTTAAAAAGACCATGACTAATTCCACATAGAGTTGTGCAAAAAGGAAATGTTATAGTACATAAAGTGTACTATAACATTTGCTCAGTTCTGCATAGTGACAAGAGCCAGAATAATGGTCATGCTCAAGGTCAATCTGACCAAAACTATTTAAAAAACCTCATTTGCCAGGCGTGGGCGGGCACTACATGTGGAGGGGCAGCAAGCGCTGCCAGTATTGCCAGTCGCCCAAAGTGACCGAGAGAAGTGGAAATCTGGATTTTTTAGGCTAAACATTTCCTGATTTTAAAACGTTGCCAAATAAATCTTTTTACGGTACACTTCATGCCAAACAGAACCTGTTTCGGGCGTAGATGCAGCCAGCGGGCCCCCAGTTTGAGACTGCTGGGCCTCGGGGAAGGTGGGAGTTGGCCACAGGAAGTCAGGGCCAAGGACACGAAGAGGCTTCGCAGAGCCGGCAGCTGCTTCCTCCCGAAACCCTGGTTCAGCGCGCCGGACGTGGTCCCTCCCTGGGGAGTCCCTGGGGTCCCCTGCCAGCAGCCGCGCCTGCCTGTGCGTTGCCATTGCTCCCAGCTGGGTGCAGCTTTCCCTTGGCGAAAACAAAACCCTAAAGCGCAGATGGGGGCAGGAACCCCGCGCCGCGCTCCGTCCCCTGGCAGTGCGCGCCCTCTTGTGGCTGGCGGGGAGCAGCGCCGCCCTTGGTCCCCGGCCGCGGGGCAGGCCCCAGGAAAGCCGAGTTCGTCCGAATCCAGGGTTCAGATTAGACGCGTCAATTTGTACATTTTATTTGGACCTCAAGCGCACAGATTAATCATAATCCTCAGTTCACGTCACTCTCACACTTTGATCATTGGTGCACGCATGGCCTCCTTCCTCCTTATTTTTAATACAGTCAGCATGAAGCTAGAAATTAGGCAATAACCTAATGTTAACTATAACAACAAGCCTCCCCATCTCATCACCCCTGCCCATTTCTCCTCTCCCAAGATAACCTCCTGAATCTCCCTTCACCACATCTTTGCTTTTCTTAGTATATAGTTCTATTGTAGCTATATATATCGCCTAAAAAGTGCATAAGTATGGTAGTTTATAATTAAATGAAAAGGACACCATGCTGTAACTTTTGGGACTTTATCCACTTCTCATTATTTTGCTACAACAGACACCTCCTCCCCCCCCCATTATGCAACACTTTACATCTTCTTGGCCTTGTCTCTCTCTTGATGCAGCTACCACTGCAGAGCCACCGCCGTTTCATTCCAGGGTAATCACGTAGCTGTGCTTCACGCCTTCACTGACTCATCTTAACTGTCACACTGGAGCTTTTGTGTGGACACTGCCATGGGATCCACTCAGCACCCACACGTGTGCAACCTGCATATGCAGGGGAGTTCCTTGCCCTGAGGGGTAATATTGGCTAATGGGATACAGCAATCAGGGGATACATTTATCTTCTCCCAGAACAGATTTTCTTGAGATAGGTTTTATACAGCTTCTCCAAGGACAGTCCCATGGGACCAAGCAAACAATCGCCTAGTGGTGGCCAACTCCATACATCACCCTTGTTTCTGCTCTCTGCTTCCCAGCTTCACTCCTGATACAGGTGGTTCTGCTAGATATGCGCGGACAAGCTGAAAACGTGTGGCCAAATGAAGAGCCTTACTCAGAGATGGCCACAGAAGATGGCAGGGAAGTATAAAAATACCCGCAATGGGCAGTGCATCCCATCATCCGCTTTGGTGGAAGTGGCCAGAGAAAAAAATACACAGCCCCAGGGGACTAGTGTATGACTGGGGCCCTTAAGAAGATCGGTAAGAAGAAGAGGGGTGGGTGTGGCAGAAATCCACTAAAACTCTCTGATGAGCAAGTCATTTGAATAAGAGGTGTATTTTCTACAAAATAAAAATCCTGGGTAATGAAGCCACTGAACGCCAGAAAAAAGGTAGTGCAGAAAAAAAATCATGCACAGGCACATATATTTTATAACTGAAAGCCAGAAAACTGATAGAGGTAAAGGGACAGGCAGCGTCCGACTAGCTGGGGGCCATGAGGATGCACAGAACGCCAGATGCAAACACCGGGGGTGGATTTCATGGCTTCTGTGGAGCAGACTTAAGTCTAAGCTGATACCACTCGGACTGGACGAATTACAGCAGTGGGACAAGCAGGGACAAGAATCAAGTAAGGGATTGGGTCTCTAGATTCACCCCGGCCCAGACCCCGGCCCAGAAGGAAGCCCCAAATATTCCTACACTTACTAGATATTGGCTGTGGTTTTATGGTTTGGGGAGGAGGAGGTTTGTTTTCTGGCCTGGACTGTGTGTGCTGCACTTCTGCAAGAACCTGCCCACAGTATACATTCATTGTGACCCTCTTTTGCACTTTGTATAAGAGTCAGTCAGCCGCAGAGCCAAGGATGATGTTTACCCATGAAGCTTGCCAGGCATAACAATTGAAACAATGCCTCTTCCTGGGAGAAGAAAAAGTACAAGGTCTTCTCACACAGTTTTGTGCAGCCAGGGGTGAGTGCTAGGCAAACTTTCAAAACTTCCTATGTTAGTTGAACACAGCTAGCTGTCAGGCCACTGGAAGCTGGGAACTTCACTGTGGACTATGGAAGCTTAAACAAGAACATGGCCACCCACCTCTGTTGCCACAGTGCTGATAGCATCAAAGTGAATGACTGTGTTGCTGCCATCATACCTGGTTCTTGGTTGGCAGCCCGGGGTGTTGCTAACACTTTATTTTTTAGATCCCTCAGGGCAGGGGGGGTGGGGATCAGTTGGCATTCACCCAACACGGGATATGGGACATTTTCATTGCTCTGAATTCTCTAGTGATAGAGCATCAGAGGTTTGGACACACCTGGTATGATGTGACATGTTGGTTTTCATAATAGCTCCATGGAGAAAACTGCTTTTGCTGTGTCACATGCCACCCAGGCACAGCTGAGGAAAGACAGATGGGCCCTGAACGAGGACAATATCCAAGTGACCTGCCTTCCCAGTAACCACCTTGGGAACTATGTTATAGCTCAAAGAGACATTTCACAATTAATTAAGGACAAACTTTATAGTAGCCACCAACTACAAAAAAAAAAAAATCGGCCCCACACCAAAATTGGCTGTTTTGCATATCGGCTATTGGAGACAGTGCATGCCAAACCTGGGAATATTCCTACAGTCCCTACCCCGAGTCATCAGACGTGTGGCTGCATCTGAGTGACGGCCCCAATGACAAATAATCTTGGAAGCAGTTTGGGCAGCAGTAAAAAAGGCCTCACCCTTCTGTCTCCCTGAAGGAGCCTCTGTCTCCTTTAGACCTCAGGGAACTACAGGTGTCCGTGACTTGTAACACACTTAACTGGGGCCTCTGCAAATGAAAACTCTTCTGCTTCTTCCGGACCTGAGCTTTCAAGTTGTAGTACTTCCTCCTGTTGTGCGAGGCAACTGGAGCCGGAATTGAAAGAGTTTCCGAGTAGACAGTCTCATCCTGTAATTCATAGACATAACAAGCTTTATCTAGAAAGTTCTATCGTGAGATGGATCTTCGAATGAAGGGTCAAACCCAGCCCCTGAGCCTTTAATCATCTTCGCAGACAGGTGATTGCCCACTCATTAGACAGAAAGTGTCTTCTCTAATCAACTGCTGGTTTAGTGAAGATCTCACTGAAATATAGACCAGCTGACAAAAGTCACTGATAAAAGAGCCCAACCATGTCGAAGGCAAGTGGGTCCTCTGCAATGCTACAGTCATCCAGTGATGGCAAATGGCTGGTGGCCTACAGCAGAGGACCCCGTGCTACGGGCTGAACATGTGGGACTTCTAGCCACAGAGTGCACCACCCCAAGATTTACTGAATAGTGTCTGTACATAGGCTCATGGCTGTCACTAATAGCTGAGCTGTATGGTCAGGTCTTTGGGTCACCCAGGACTGGACTAGTAAGACACACCATATATTGGTTGTACTCCTCATGGAATCATATAACTATTTTAGGCTCAATCGTTATGTTATATAAATGGTATATAAAGTAACTACATTCTAGAGAAAAGTGTTTGGACAAACGTGGAAAAAGCAAACTAAGTGTCCACTGTCTCTACTACGGTTCAATGGACCGCGCTCAAACCCATCATGATTATGGAACAACCATAAAGGATTGAGATGCCAAAGGAGGAGCAGGTCCTAACTGCATGGACTTGCCAGCTCTTCAGTGATGATTTCCATGGAGACACCTGTTCTGTCTTTATCTATTTACAAGTTGCACAAGGTGACAATCTCCTCTGCTTACTGGAGCTCCTAGGAACTCAGGGGTTTTTACACCTGCTTTGACCTCAACAAATGAATGAATGGATGGTTCATTTTGTTCAGATCAATGTCGATACATGAACTTGGATGCTCTGTCCCAGGTAGTCTACGGCCACCCTCCTCTGGCCACTTTCCATGATAACCAAGTAGGTCAGAAAAGAGGACAATCTGGCTTGTCCCTGGTAGATGACAGATGTCAACTGGTTAGGTGTGAACTTGTCTGACTCAGAAAACACATGGAAGCCAAGGGTAGGTTAACTCTCTCTTTTCCTATTATAATTATGAACAAACAGTCCCAAATATCCTTCCACTACTCTATTAATTCCCATGATGTTGAACATATCGCCATCTCCTAGCCATTTACGGAGGTAGAGTTTCAGTCTCAGGGCCTTTCCCTGGTCTGCATGTACTGACATTGCTAGGGATGTGGTATGCTTCCTTAGTGTGAGGATTCACTTTTTCATTTCTAGAAAATGCTCATTTGCTTTTTACTTAGAAAGTGGCTTTCCTTATTCCCCGTCTGGATCTTGCTCCCCTATTAGGTGGGTATGGGATTGTCTCATTTCATCCTCCCTAACATTTAACCTCTCTTTAATACTTTCTACTTCTGCATCTCTTTCTGCTATATTCTGGATGGTAGCCTCAAACACTAATTTTTTCCTTAAGCAGTATTTAATCTGGTCGTTGAATTTTAACTCTCCTGTGCTCTTTAGCACCCACAAGACTGGCAGCTGATTTTTCAAAAGAAACTATGCAGGGCAGAAGGACTTGGCAAAAAATATTCGACAGGATGAAGACCCAGGATATACAACCAAGAATAATTTATTCAGCAAAGCTATCATTTAGAGTTGAAGGACAGATAAAGAGCTTCTCAAACAAAA
>NW_011888782.1:16744353-16819851 GCF_000151845.1 Pteropus vampyrus
AAAGGATAATATCCATAATATGTTGAGAACTTGCAGATGAGAAAAACAATATGAAAAAAAAAGGCAAAGAATATAAACAAACAACTCACAGATGGGTGGAAGCCTATAAGGTCAACGAGCAAATGAAAAGATGATCAGGCTCACCAGGAACATGGGACATGTAAAAAAAACGAAAGACCAAACGGCAAAACTGTTAAGTTGAAGTATCAAGGAGAAGACAGGAGTGGAGAAACGAGCACTCTCCCACACTGCCGATGAGAACATGAACTGGTTCTACTGCTCTGGAGACCCACTTGGAAATATTTAGCTATGTTGAAATCACATATACCCTTTGACCCAATAATTTTATTTCTAAGTACACACCCAACGTATAAACTCTGGCACATGGGCAGAGATGTTCAAGTATGTTTGTTCCCTGTGACACTCGTTGAAATAGTCAAAAACAAAATCACATTAAAATTTTTCTATCAACAGGGGAATGAGAAGTAAATTGTGGCATAGTCATACAATGGAATACCAAATCATACTTAAAAGGAATGAACTAGAGTTAATATATTAGATACATTTCAAAATACTGATTGAAAGAACAAGCTATGAAAGGATGCATATAGCACAACTATCATGCGAAACACAGATTACAGATGCACCTACATATACATAATACAGACAAAAAAAAACAGACAAGAAAGATGTCCACCAAATTACAGATAGTGTTCACCTTCAGGAAAGGAAAGCGAGTAAGATTAGAGGTGGTGGTACTTTAAAAGTATAACTTCATTTTCTTTTTAAAACAAGAGCCCTTAAAGCAAATATGGCAAAATGTTATGATCTACTAAAGCTGAGTGGTGTCTACAACAGGTGTTATCCTCTGTCCACTGCTTGACATATTTTAAAAATTAAAAATTAAAATTAAAAAATTAAAAATTAAAATTAAAAATAAAAGGAGCTAAATGCAAAAATATCAGGGTAAGAACAATACTCCCCACCTTTTATTAAACCAATTTTTAATGATACACATTACTTGTAGAATTATAACTTAGTCTTAAAAAAAAACCTGTTAATTTTTCTATTTTAAATTGTTTTGAGGGTAGTCAGACCTACAAAAAGGTCTTACAGTGGGAGTTTTATTTCTCCCAGCTGGGGCACAACCCTTAATATGCTTATGACAGACACTGTGGCCCTTTCTCTAGCTAACAGAACCAATTTTGTTCAGTATCAGAAGGCTAGCTGCTTCAAAGCGTGTTCACAGCCTAAGAGGAGGAATCTTGATTACTTCCTGCCAATTAGAGTAATTCCATTCTCTACATCAATAAGTGATTTAGAAATGGACACGTAATGTCTATTTCTAGTAAGCAAGTAGGTGAAGTCCACCAAGGGGCTTCTGTGAAAACGGAACAGCTTAAAGAGAAACAGGAGAACACACAGGCTCCTCTCTTCTGGCCTTCAAACGCTGTCGTGCAAGCGATGAAGCCTGGAGATGCTGCCACAATCTCGCTATACCGGAAGGGTCAATCCTGAGGACCAAAACTCACAGCAGAAGGTGGAGAGGCAGAAAACCATGGAAAAAGCCTGGGTCCCTGAGGACAGCACTAAGCCACTGAATCTACCAGTCATGGAACTGTCGTACTTCCTGGGAAGTAAATCTGCTTTATTGTTTAAGACCCAGTTAATTAGGTTTTCTGCTCCTTGCACTTAACTGCATATTGATACAGTGCTCTTTATCAAAACAAAACATAAAATTCTGAAGAATGTACAAATTCCAGTGAGTTCTTGATGACTATAAAGACCTTGTTATTCTCTATAGGCTGGAGGCAGGAATTTTGCAAACTACACAAATAGTTGTGGTTTTACCAGAACCACGCTAGTTTTGCTTCACATTTTCCCAATCATTGAACAGTCCAAAAGAATTTGCCGATTTTGTTTTTTAGCATTGCTGGCCGCATCGAGAAATGTGTTGGAGAGTCCATATTTGATTCTTTGCAAGTATTGAAAGTCGTTTAGTCCATAACATTCCTTTATAACTCTTCATCCATAGCTTCCTAAAATTGTTTGAAAGTATATTCCAACTTGCCAACAAGAGGGACAGCCCGTGGGTAGGAACTGGGTTTGTTTCTTTTCTGCCCATGCCTCACACCTGGGTAGATCCACAGTCGAGGATTCTGTATACAAGTGTACTCACCACGGTTACAGAACCACCTCCTAGAACTCTGGAGAAAGCTTGCTTCTAAATATCACGCTTCTGTAGTAAGTTAACAACTACAAAGGTATGGACAGTAATATGGATTTATTTAAAGACTAAAAAATTTGACATTGAGAGAGATAAAAAAAGACCCACAGGATTTAAACTGATAAATACAAAAACGATTGGCTATAAACAATGTAAAAATACATTTCCCAGTCCCCAAAACAGAATATAATTTAAGTATAGCAATTATATATTTTTGTATTGTTTCCCTTATAATTTTTAAGAACCACTCTAAACAGTTTATTTGTATAAAATATAACATTAAATTTACTATAGATGTTAACAAAAATTATTTTAAATTTGAGTTTATTGAGTTTGCCTTTTTCTGTATATAACAGTAGTTTTGGCCCCAGGTTCTCCTTGAACGTTTTATTTACCACAATGGTCTCTTTACTCCGAAGTCCTTCTACAATAGAAGAGGGAGGCTAATCAGTCATGGGTCTCCATAAAAAATAGTGTGAAGAAAGGTTCTAGAGTGACCAAAAATACCAGTGAATATATTATCTTTCTGAAAAGGAAAGGACTGAGTGGTCAGCAAAGAGACCCACTTCTACACCAATGAAACACTAGGAAGTGAAATCTCAGAACAACTAGAGCTTAAGCTCAATGCCAACAAGCTATATGTGAGAGGCCAGCTGAAGACATGGCCATCAACTCAACCAGACCCAAAGCATGCTACAGGCGCTGAGGTAGCCCAGATGGTTTGCTGTGAATCCCAGCTGGGTCTAGATGATATTCTATTCTTGAACCCAAGACCCAGACTCTTCCTCCTCTCCTGAATGGCACTCCCAGTAAAAACAGCATCTGTGATCAGTGTCATTATCTCCCAAGCAGGTAGTGGTGATATCACCACTCGCACTAGCATCCAGACTCTGACACAAACGAATAAGGTCCTGAGTCAGTGAGACAGAGTAGAAGCTATGTTTGGCCATAATGACCAATTTTTGAGACCCGCATTAGCCACAAAAGGCAGATGAGACATTAAAAAAGGATGGGGTCATTAAGCTGTCTCATTGGAAACATGATTCCACTCTTTCTGATGGAAAAGCTGGCCGCCTAGCCCAGGAGACCTCCACCAAAGTCCTGACGGACTTGACGCATGGGTTCAGCGCTGTAACACCAGTCCTGAGTCAAAAATCTTGGAGGAGGACAAGAAAGATCAACTCTGTGAACCACTTGATCAGAAAGGTTCTATCCCAAGTGCCTTGTCTGGCTGGCTCTAAGGCAGCCTGCCAGCAACGATTCTTCCAAATTATCAGAACTGGTTATGCAGTATCTCTTGACAATGGTTTGACTGCTCCCTTATACCATCATAGTATTAACCTCGGCAGGATTCTCTAGTTTTCTCTTTCTTAAGAAGGTCCCCTCCAAAGAGAAACTAGAGCAGTGCCTCTTTGGGAACAAGGATCCTAGAGATCCTGCTAACACACTATGCAATTAAAAGGGTCCAAGATTCTGGAAAGACAACTGCCAACAAAAAAGAATCAGAGCCAGAGGCCCACCTCTGCCTGACAGTGAAGCATCTCAAATAGGTGAAAATCAAAGGCTGGGGTTTTAAAAAGATGACTGGCTCCAAAGAAAACACTAACGAAGACCTGGAGAGTTGTCTTAATTTCACTAGAAATAATCATATGCCGACAGGAGAATGAACCATTTTCTAACTCACAGTGTGAACTCATCTTGTCAGACACTTGGAAGGTGGTTGAAGCCTGCTTTTATAATTTCACTGTACTGCACAAAAGAATATCTTTCTTATCTTTGGTCCTTAGGCATGATATCAATTTCTTCCATTTTTCTATGTGTTATATACAAATCTTTTTTTTTACTTGATATCAACAATCAAAGTGCAGTATAAACATGGGGTTGCTGAAGGTGCTGCTTTTCTATATATAAAATATCAACATCTATACATTTTCTATTAGGTTATAAAAGAGTTAATATTATTCTAAAATGTTACAGCATAATTTTAAGGCTGAGTGAGATAAAGCGTTGGTATTATTTTTTAAGAAAAAATCTACACCAATATTTTAAATATTGAAGAATTTAAATATAAATTTTATCTAATCATAAAAAAAACTTATAGCTTAGCAAATTAACTTAAAAATGAAACAACTTCTAAATGAACTTAATCATGCTGTTTATACAGCTATAAAGCAAAATTTGAAAGCTAAGCTTAGTAACAATGACAGAATAATTTGTCACCAATTAAGCTTAAAGAAAACAATCGCTCTCACTTCCAAAAAAACAAACAAAAAAAAAAAAAAAAAGAAAAGAAATTTCATTTGATACAGGTTTCAACTCTTATAAAAACAAAAACTCTCTGACCCAATTTGTGGTGACTGATACACAGTCCAATATTGATAAAACTGTCTTCCTGCCCCTCCCCTTGCTCTTCCCAAGAAGTGCAAGGTTTAACAATTACATAAAATGCACCAAGAGCTTCTGCTGAGGCTCAGGTACCTCGCGGTCGCTACCTTACACAACACCTGCTCCCTAGAGTCTTTAAGCATTAAGTGGCTCGGTGACGTTCTCTGTTTTAGTGGTTGGCTCAGGTTTTCTCAGCTGGGACTCCTGTCGTTTTTCATAGAACATAATGAGAAAGTCCAACAGGAACGTAATACTTGCTAGAAATCCAAACACCTAAGGAAGAAAAAGGGGCAAAGGTTATGAGGAATTCTGGAATATAATTTCACATTTCCTACTTGGCTTTGAGAAGTTTCACACAAGCAAGACAATTCATCAATTTTATCTTATACACATTATCCTTAACTTTAGTGGGGGAAAAAAAATTTAAGGTAACAAAAAAAAGGAAAAGTAACAAAAAAAAAATTCCAGAATAATGGCTATTAGTTAAAGTCTCACAAAATACAAATGTCCTGTCTTATATGTGCATGTGTATGTGTGGGGTGCCAATCTATGAAACTGAGGTTATAGATGAAAAACAAAATCCTACGATATAAAACACAGGATTATTAGCAATAATCCAGCTGGACTGACCCACAGAAGAGATAAGGAACATATCTGAGTAGGCAGCTGAGCCTAGGTGAAAATGGAAAAAGTTATTAATATCAAAACAGAAATTCTATTTTGACGATATCTTTAGGTTAAATTAGCTAAAAAAATATTTTCCAGTTAATTGTCACATTCTAATGACACAACAATATGACGCCACCACCTACTTCCTCTTCCTTAAATCACTTCCTCATTGCATTCTTCTAACACATAATCGTTCTGAGAATTCTCTCAAGAGACAGAAGATCCGGTTCAAATTTAGCTTCTTCACTAGCTAAAACCCTTAAGGAAATGGGAACCGAAGATGTTCTCCGTAAAAAGTGAAAACTGATGTAGGTAACGGCTAAAATCCCTTCCAATTCCAACACTCCATCTCCATGATTTTTAACTTTTTATTTTAGTCTGCTGCAGTCTCTTGACCTTTTACACGCAGCCCCTCCACCCTAAAGATATGCATTCTACCTCATTTCACTGTAAAGCAAACTGAGCTCCAAATTCATTAATTAGCCCTGGTGTTCCCAACACATCCAACCTACATTTAATTATTAATCCCACTCCTAAAATCTAAGTATCTTCTCCCCTGATGGCATCTACCCCATACTGGTCTGGCAAACTGAGTCAATGTGACCAGATGTCACATTGTCTGTGAAGCCAGCTTTGATCACCTCAGAGAGCTCCAGTCCACACAGGGCCCTCTATGCCATATAATCTTTCAGCTCTTTTGCGCACACATTTCACAATTTTGGGGGGGGAAATGGACTCCCTCGTTTGATTCTACAAAATTTTTCATAATTTAAATAACGCAAAAGGTAATTTCCAAGCACATTAAAAATGAATTTTTAAACTACCAGTCACTCTTAAATATATTCAATGAAATCTAAATACTGTAACAATCTAATATATCATCTAATTAAAACGCATAAATAAGCTCTTCTTTAATAGCTAAGAATTTTATGCCACGCTTTTCCCCTCTCTGATCTCAACTTTTCCTCAACTTCCATTTCACTTTCTCCACAGGATTTTATAGTAACATAGTTGTATACTCAAAAATGTTTTCATCCCCCTTCCATACTCCTCTGCAACAAAAATATGTATATAAACTGAAATTAATCATAAGGCTCTACTGAAACTTTTTCTCTTCAATTGGTTCGTGTATCCATGGATAAATATTACTCATTGCTAGAATGAGTCGCAATTCAGCATTAATTTTCTTTTTATGTTTTGCTTTTACACATGAGTGCTAAGAAACCATGAACGGGTAGATATATTACAGCCATGCAATTCTTGAACTCCTTTCAAGTTGTTCTAGCATAAAAAGTAGTTTTAATGATCTATTAGCTGACAACACAATTAATTACAACTGCAATTTTGTCATGAACAAAGTAGCAACTGAAAACCAGCAGACTTGCAAGAGAATTTGTTATCCAGTTGTTAGTAGTTCACATTCACAACACTGGTACCAATTCAGGTCTATGACCCTTGATTTGAAATTCTGAAATCCAAAAAAGCTATAAAAAACTCAGCTTTCATAATTTATTGGCTCAAAATTGAGCTGAGGCAGAGCTATCCCTTTTACTGTGAATATTCATATGCTTCAGAAATAGTAATATTCTGGAATACAGGACGCTGCCCAGGCCCTCTGCAAGTATTGTGTAATGAAGTAGATGCACAGTATTACCTTTCTAAAATCCAAAATATTCTGAATTCTAAAAAAAAATCTGCCTCCCCAAGGATTGCAGATAAAAACGTTTACTTATCTATTTATTAGGCTCCACTTTTAGATCATTTCTTCTGAGTATTCTCTACACCTAGAACAGTACCTGGCATGTAGGTATGTTTTTGTTGAAAAGAAAAGTAGAGAAATATAATAAAGTCAATTCTACGAAATTCTCTAGCAATAACATGCTCATATGTGGAGTAAATAGGTTTTTGTGAACAAAACTCAAATTCTAAAGACAGGTTCTAGGTTTCAAGGCCATGATATTTAAATCTATCATTATTCGCTTTTAGATCTTCTATTCAAAATTACACTAATAATGGGAGACCATCTAGGAATACCAGGTGCTGTAGGCGTAAAAAAATAAAAATAAACAAATAATAAAGAAAATTACACTAAAAAATAAGTTAAAAGACAAACTACTCTCCCATATTGTATAACTTGTCAAGTACTTTCCAGATTCCATATTTCTAATGAAACAAAAATAAGCAAGGATAAAAATACGAGGTACTTACAGTTGCAGCAAATTCAGCTGAAGTCCTGTCATGTGTGGAAACGAAAATGATGGACGCCAACAAAAACACAAGTCCTATCCCCACAGTAATATAAAAATCCTATAAATATACATAAAACACATAAGGAATACAGTATGGTTAGGTTGATGGAAACACATTTTAGTTTTTTACTTTTCAAAAACTTTAGTGCTGTACCTTTTCCTTCACACAACCCAAGTTTATATACTTTGACTTCTAATTTTTCAAAAAGCCAGGCATTCAATTAATACCCTGTAAAGGAACCCTAGCCACACTTTGGACAGGGGATATTCAGAGAGTACAACACACAATAATGTACACAGTGAAAATGGTTTTTAAATCACTGAAACAAACATTAAAGCTTTACTTACAATGTTAGGTGAAAAGCAGAATATACAGTCTCTAATTACAACTATTTTAAATTTGAAAAATTACTTATTAATAGAAACAAAAGACCCCAAAGAAATATAATAAAATATTCACAAAAAAACATTTAAGGATAAAATGACTGATTTATTTCTTTTGTTTCCAGTACTTTTAAATCGGTATCTACTCAAAAATAACTTTTTAAATGATAAAGTTTGATGTAATAAATGTTTCACATTTTGTTTATAGTTAGACCTTTACGCTAAACTGGAAAATACTGTAATATTGTTTCTTGCCAAAAAGATCAGTGTTCTTAAAAACTACTGATGCAGCATTAAAGTAAAAACTAAAAATATGCTTATGGATACTGATACTGTTTTGCTGTTGAGAGATAGGAAATCAAAAAATGGTTTCAAAACTTAATATTTCAAACATCAATTTACACATTCAAAATACAAATCAATCAGTTTAGACACTGGTGATCTTTTCCCTTGTCCAAATCTTCAAATCTTCGCATACTTATCTGTAAAGGGTCATGAACACCTTTCAAAGATGATAGTAAACAAAAATTCTAAGGTATTCCCTCCGCATCCTCTTTTTAATATGTATTTCATAAAATGAATGAGCTCTGTTGCTGTCATTGTTACAGAGAGACTCCTGTGGTGACGTCTGCCATGACAGGATGGAGAGTTGCTAGGGCACTGGTTCCAGTTAAGATTTCGCTTAAGCTGCGTGACCGAATGCGCAGAGTGAGGGCTTTCCTGGGGTCAAATCTGTTTACTTTTACCCTAGCTGTAGAACTTTGGACAAGTTACTCAACCACCATGAACCTAAGTTTCCTCAACAGAAAAATGCAGCATTGAGGTGTGAGGATTCAAAACGCATAAATAAGCTCTAAATCACAGCACATTCAGTGCCTGGCACACGGACAGCAGATATTATCAGGTAAGATGAAAGAATGGTCATATATTGGCCTTACCAAGAACTGCGTATATGAGCTCATCAAAGATTTGATGGATCTGTTGTTCAAAGTTATCTTTTTAACTGTTTGGTATCAACTTTAAAAATGTTTTAAACCCAATAATTATTTTGGGTTTATTTTAAATAATTATTTTAAAAGGAGGTAATAGATTCCTGCAGCATAAAATTTAAGAAGTACAAAAAGGTTCATAGAAAAAAATAAATATCTTAGGTATATAATCAATGACTCAATTCTTGCTTTCATTAATTAAAAACAAAAACATAATCTTACTGCTTTGTATTTATCCTATTATTTCTTGTTCTTAATAGCTAAAAATTTATCCTAATTTTTTTTTTCACTTTTTATAAACTCCTCTCTTTCTTCTAATTGAAGTGACATGTATTTGACTTTTGGTTGGTTGATAGATGATGCTACACCAGGTTATTTCCTTCCTCTGTCCCTAGAATGTCACAGACATGCTTCTGTCATAGCTGATTTATCCTAATTTTTACCTTTTCCCTCAGAGATGTGAATTCTTTTAATGTCAACCCTGACATGTACAATTCTTCACAAACCACTACTGATAATTCGAATGCTACTGAAAAAGTCAATTACTCAATTCTTTCTTCCTTAAATGCAGCACCTATGTGAATAAGCTCACATGTCATCTCACAAATCCATACTTTATTCAAATAAAAGTTCAGGGTCAGCACACTAAGTCTTTAGAAAGTTATGCATCTCTAATAAATGCCTTCTTAATTCACTTATAGACAACTATTTTCATAATAAAATCAAAACAAAATAGGTAGAATTACATGCTGTTATTTATAAACTCCAGAAATACAGCACATTAATTCATTACTTTTACCTCTCGTGTCTAGCATAATGACTGGCATATAATAGGTACACAATGAATAACTGTAGAACCAATGAGTGACACTCAAATTCAGAAATCAAAAGTGATAAAACCCCAGTTTTTAAAAAAATATATCTAATGTGAATTAGATTAAACCACCAGTAATTGTAAACTATGGGTTGTATTTGTTGCTTTCATTCTAATTTCACTTTCTCCTTCTATCATTCCATTTGGCAGGGAAAACAGTTGCTTAAAGGCAGAATTGAAACAACTCTTATCACATTACTGAGTTTGGAAAGTGTTACTACTTTGAATAACAATACTATACCAGAGTCCAAAACAGCTACATTCTTGTTATAAGGATTATATTTTTTCATGCTTACCGATGACTTCACTTTGACGGCATCGACTCTGTCATAAACTGGAGTGCAGTACACAATCAGTATAAGGAGACTCAGCAGAAAGGCACTGCAACTTACAAATTCAAAAAAGTAAAGTCCTCCACACAAAGTGCATTGTGATACAACTTCTTCACAGATAAAGGCCAGCAGAGACAGCAACTACAAAAGAAACAAAAGATTTTACCAAGTGTTTTTCGGAGAAACCTACGGTAGTCAGAAAACACTATCTGTTCACTCAAATACTTATAAAGTGGAGACTATGGTAAACAAGATTACTAAATGGCTGATCAACACTGAACTTACAGTCTGGTTGCCTTGAAGGGAGTATAGGTATGCAAATAATTAATAACTACCATGCGCTATAGAATAGGGGGGGAACAGGGTGTTGTTATAAAAGCACACAAGAGAGGCATTCAACCCGGGGGTCAAGAAAGGCTTCCTGAAGGAAAGCTGAGATCTGAAAGATAGTAGAGTCAGGGTTAAAGAAAGCGAAAGAAGTTCTAGGCAGAGAAGCAGTACATATAAAGACCTAGAGGTAAGAGAGCATGGCACCCTTCTACTCCAACGCACACCCATACGTCCTACTACCCACGAATGAACTGTGGAAGCAACTTGAGTCACCATGGCTGAAGTTTTCAGTTTGTGAAAGGGGATGGCAGCACGGAAAAGATTAAATGAGACTAGAGAGGTAAGCAGAGGCCAGATCTAAATGTCCTCTTTAACTAGTTTAAGAAATCTGGACTTTAAGGGTTTTAAAGCAAAGGGTGACATGATCGGGTTTATGCTTTTAGTAGTTCTCGACTGGCTACAATACAGAGAAGGGGCTGGAGGAAGGGCAAAACTTGGGGCAGATATCCAGTTGGGAAGCTGATTTAGGAAATATCAGGGGGAAAGAAGAGTGCCCCGGGTGGGTAGCAGTAGTCATGGAGAAGAGTGGCTAATCAGGGAAAGATTCGGTAGAAGTCCTTACCATACAGGATGAATCTGAACAGAGTAGGAAACAAGACATATGTATTTTAAGCATTTTAACTTCGTATAGAAATGCACACTTATTCACCAGTCATTTGAAGCAGGCCTTTGAGTCTGAGCCTACCGACTGGAATTCCACATCATGTTTTCTGCATTAATCACTTTCGTCATTTCTGACTACCACGTCCAGACTTATGTTATTTGAAGTGGCAAAAGATCTTGGACAGAATACAGAACCCTTCTAGAGCTGGACTAGTTTTACTAGTCTTTCACAGTTGTCTTGCTCTTACTTAATTCCATAAGCACCTGGTTTTAGTAACTTTAGTAACTTATTTTTTGATCTTTCCAAAGCATTCAATTTAGTTTTCTCAGAAACAATTCTTTTTCACCCTCAATTTTAGTCTGTGTAATATTTAACGAAATGTTTAATTGATATAAACCAGTCTTGGAATAACACAAGTCAACTGACGGCAGAGGTAGGAGTGAAGAGAGCTCCAGAGGGGTTTACTTGGCCATGGCTGTCCGTGATAAAATAGGTGTGGGTCAAAATGCTTTTTTTTTTGTACTGAATGGGGAATAGTTAACTACTCTGGCTGTTGATTCAGCAACTCAATTAAGTGCAAGTGAGTTTTAAAGTGCTCTCACTGTAGAAATAAGAGGGGATTTTTTCCCCTTCTTTTTAAGAGATGAGGGTGTCGGGGAGAGAATAAATTCAGTTTTAAATATGCTGTGTATGGGCGGTCTGTGGAAGAGTTAGGTGGAGCTGTCTATCAGGCAAATGAGTGTGTGTGGGCTTGGCAGCTCAGGGGAGAGGTCTGAGGTGGAGATAAAGATGTGGCAGTCGGCTGTGAGATCACCCAGAATGAGGAAAGTCTGCCTTGTGCAGAACTCCGAGGAACCCCAAGATTTAAGGAGACACCAGCAAAGGACAATTAGGAGCAGCAGTCCATGCGGGAGTAGACCAAGAAAAAAGTATTTCTACAAAGAGAAAGTAATCAAAGAGTACTAAATGCTGCTTAGGTACTTAGGGGTCAGGAAAGAACCATACTGAAACACTTAATTAGAGCTGTAAGAAGGTTGCTGGTGACATCGGCAAAAACAATTTCAGTGTAGTCAGCTAGATTACAGTACTGCATATTGGGAAGTGAAATAGAGACAGCACAGGCAAGAAGTGTACTTTCAAAAGAGCAGCCAGATAGGGCAGCAGTGGATGAGGTCAAAGGGAAGGGAATTTCAAGCTGGAAGAGATCTGCTTGTGTTAAAATACTTAGGCAGAAACCAGTAAGATTAGGTGGGTCTAAAGACAGGAAGAAATGAGGTTCTCTAAAGGCAGGATTCAGAGCTCAGGTCTGAGGCTAACTCTTCTCAAGAAACAGGAGGGAAGAGAATGAAGAGAGTTTCACTTGGGCAGTTTGTGTAGGTTTTGTGGAATCGGAGGGAGTTTCCTTCTGAGAGTTAAAACGATCAAAATAACTGATGACCCAAGTCAAAGCCTATCGGGAAATGCCATCTGAATCTGACCCAAGGCAGGCCAGTAGAAGCAACCAGATATATTCAGAGCAACAAGACTGATACAAAACTGACAGACACATTTCATAGTGTATAATGAAAATTTTATCCTACGAAACATTTTCATACAAAAGAGGTCAGTGGTACAGCTACTCTGGGAAAGAGTTTAGAAGTTTCTTTAAAAACTAAGCATGCAGCTGCCATTTGACCCAGCAATTACATTCCTCAAGTCTGCATCCGACCAAGAGAAATAAAAACATATGGTCATGTGAAAACTGGTACATGAATGTCCATAACAATTTTACTCATAATAGCCCCATACTGGAAACAATCAAGATGTCCTTCCATGGTTAAGGAAACTGGTAGGTACAGACATACCACGGACTACTACTTAGCCATAAAAAGGAACAAACTCGATACATGCAACAACCTAGAAGAATTTCCAGAGACTTACGCAAAGTGAAAAAATCCAATCTCAAAAGGTTAAGTACTGCATGACTCCATTTATATAACATTTCCCAAATAAAAATTACAGAGATGGAGAACAAATTATCGGTGCCTAGAAGAGGAAAGGCTACAGAGCAGAAGCATGAGGGAACCCTGCGGTGATGGAAAGTTCTGTATCTTGATTGTGGTAGTGATCATAAGAAGCTACACACGTGATCAAACTGCACAGGAAGAAAACATACACATATGCATGCACGTGCATGCACAGGACCTCCCTGTACGTTTTTTCCAAGTTCCTGTGAATTTATAATTATTTCAAAACAAAAATTTTTTAAAAAGACCAAATCTAAATTGGTATCTAAGTCTCTCAGGGATTTTTCTCCCCTCCCACTGGGCAATACAAAATTCATATATCTCTACAACTGAAAAGAATCTACACGAGGACAAAAATAGATCCTAAGCTAGGAGTAGAGTGAAGCATAAAATAGTCTGGTATATCCCAAACAACTTCCTTCAGACAGACATTAGGTGAGGTATTCCCAATCATTAAACCACAGGAAATAAAGTGACACACCAAGACAAATTCCAGAAGGCCACTGTGTAAAGGTACTTCCTTAGTCTCCTGTATTTATAATTACAGGATGGGTTTTTACAATGACTAGAGTATAATAAAATACTAAATATCTAATATTCCATTTTTCTTATTCCAGCCTCTATGTTAAATCTTGTCCAAGTTTTAGGTTTTTCTCTATGAGAAATTTGCAAAATATACCTCAATTGTATAAAAGTCAATTAACTGTGAAAGGATATCGGCCTAAGGCTCTAATTGGGGTAACAGTTGATCTTGAACCATTCTTATTGCAATAATTAGATTACCAGGAACACTTATCCATACAGACTGTATGACAAAAGAATCTTATCTGTAGTAAAAATAAAGACTGCTTGTCTATTCTTGTAAGAAAAGAGCAGGATCCAGCTCAGCCAGAAGCAATGTCAAATCATTACAAGTCCTGTTTCAAACTTAATTAACAAGAATCGTTCTTACTAAACTTAAAGACTCAGAGCAATATTAAGAGGAGGGTTCTGCATGGGCACCCTAAGAGACTGGAGGAGTATACTATAAAGTTTGGACATCTACTAATTCCTATTCCCAGTTAAAGGCCAAGAAATTAGCACTGCAAGCTATATTCAGTATGAAATTTCCTCCTAACTCCCCATCTCTGATGCTATTAAGCTTCCTTTATAATCTCCCACAGCACTACACAGTCTGTAGTACAAATTAAAGTGATCATTTTGTAATATATACAAATACTAAATCATTATTTGTATACCTGAAACTAATATAATGTTACATGTCAATTATACCTCAATAAAAAAATTTAAAAGTATTTGAGTATTATATGCAGCATTATAACATGCATAGGAACATGTAATGACAGAGCAACAAAATCAATGTACAAGAAACAATAAGAACGCAATGTATTCTGTACCTCATAATTGAGCATTCATTATATCTAAGTTCAGGAAACCTCAGGAAAATGTTCAGATCCACCTGGACTAAGAACAGCTGGAGAAGGATGAGTAAAAAAGCGAAATTCAAACTAGAGCAAAGTGACGCCAAGGATCTGTACCAGCACAGGACAGTCCAGGAGGGGAAGGCGCGGGGGAAGTACAGATTCATGCAGGCATGAATTTGCATGGTATGCCCAAAAGGGGTAATAAGGCAATTGGCCTAAGTGGATGGGGAGTGAAGAGCAAAATGGTCATGGTGTTGGGTGTGGTTGTGATGGTCATGCCAGGGAGTATGGACTTCTAGATGGACAACGACAGGGACCGCCTAACTGATTTAGTTGGTTAGAAAACAAGAGGAACAGAGGGCTGGGTGGGGCCTGAAAGAATGGGGATATCAGTTCAAGAGTAGGCGGAAAAGAGTAACTGGCACCATACGAGTGAGTCTGAGAAGTAAACACAGTCCAAATTGTTAAATGGTGATGCTGGGGGGTAAGAAAGTGTGAGGGCTACAGTGTGGCTTATTTTAATCATATTTTTTACTTGACTTTTTTGGTAAGCAATTTTTTTACTTAAAAAAATTGCAAAAGTTAAGGAAAAGAAGAATATCAAAAAATAGGTAGTCACCAGCAATAAATACCAAAGTGGTTAAGGAGAGGAAAAGAGATAAGGCCCACTGAATTGGGTAAGGAAATAATGGTGAGTGTAACTTGTAAGTTTCTGGCGATCAGTGTTGCTCTCAATAGCATGAAGACATCATATGAAATATTGCTTACTAAATATCAAGCTCCAAATCTAACAACAGGACACCTAATGCAGCTCCTTCTAATGACATAAAATTTTACCCAAATGCAATTAAAGGAATCATCAAGCTTTTAGAGTTGGAAGGGTCTGGAGAGCATATAGCCTCACCCTCTTCTTTACAAATGATGGGTTAAACTCTGACAGGCTAAGTCCCAAGTTAGCCAAGAACAGACAAGAACCCAGGTCTCCTGACTCCCACTCTATACTTGTTCCCCCCATAAAACACTACTTACTAAGTTCATTTATGACTACATATGTCTGTGTAGGTTTTCCTATAAAATTGAGTTTTTGAGGTTACAACCATAGTTTTGTGCGTTTCCCCCTTTTGCTGTTAAATCATATATTAAAAACAATTTGCTAGGGCCAACACATTTGGGAAAAGATGGTCTTACGGTTCTAATGACTGAAACATTCAGATACCCTGTGTCTCTCTCCATTTCAATTTTACTACCTTTTCTGAAACTTCAGTCTTCCTAAAATTAAGTCATTATACTAAATACGAATTCTCCATCATCTGTCTTTAACAGTCTACTACAAAAAAAAATTTCTTAGAAAAATAACCTTTTAGTGTTTGCCATTAGTTAGTTATAAGACTCCATCTACAAAATTATATTTGTGAATGAATGAACTTGCTATTAAAAACCTTGTAGTCATATGCAAAAGTTCAAGTAAACTAATCTGTCAGCCAGAAGTGAGGCTAGGTCTCCCTTAGGCAAACATTTACTCCCAAAGGTTCAAGGATAAAATTTGCTGACATTATGGATCTTCCGCAAGGTAAAAATAGAGCATTTCAATTTTAGTACCTAACAATTTTCAGATTTAAATAATGAAAAGAACACCAACAGAAGATAAATTGCTTCTAAGTGATTTGTTTCTTGGCACTTATAGAGTAACATTTATAATTAATAAATTTAAATCACTGGTGAATTTTAAATCAAACTGCTTGTTTGAACAGTCATTATAATCACAGTACTGTGCAGCCATCAGGACACTCAACTGGTACCATAAACACAATGGCAGCCTGTTGCAGAAAGAAATATTATGCATATTTATATTACTGCACCAGCTAATTAGGAATTAGGTTGCCAAATGCCAATTCTCTCCTTAAAACAAACTCCCTCAAAAGTAATAACAACAATAAAACCCTCACAAAATAAAATGCATGGGCATAAGGACCAATCTAAGAATAGAATAAACTGATAATAAACTGCATAAATTTAGGACTGCAGTTGACTCCTTACATTGAATTCCTAGCTGAACCTTTATTTCCTCTTCAGCTCTGAAAGGGTAGGTGGTAATTAGAGGATACTTACGTTGTAGACAAGCCTTTGACAAAATTAAAGTCATACATGAAGGTGGACACAGCTACACAACTCCAAGATGCTGTAACTCAAGAGTTACCTACATACAACTCAAGAGCTAGTTACACTCTTCTCTCAACTCCCCTTCTGTGTTTGCAGGCTCCACTCTCTATCCTTTTGGTGTTCAGCTCTGTATCAGCACAACCCTCAGAGGTCTGTAAAAATCCTGAGTGGAAAGAACCTCAGAGGAAATCCAATTCAACCTCCTCAGACTCTTAAGAATTTCCTAAGTACACAGTGTCTGGTTTTTAAGTTTTAAAGCAAGGTTCCTTTCTCTTCTGGGGACTCAGAATCTGATAAGATAAATGGATCCAGAACAGTATACCCAAAGAGAGAATGCACTACATTTTCAAAGAAAAAATAACAACAACTGAAAATAGGAGATTTAATGGGCAACAGACCAATACTGATGATGTCTTTTGAGCAGTAAGAATGCTTCAGATGAATATTAATTCTTTTTGGTAGAAAGAGATCTTTTCAAATAGAAACATTTTAGCTCTACTGCAGAGAAACAAATCTAAAAGTCACGTGAGAGCTGACAAGAAGAGCAGAAGGAAACAATTCTGAGTAGAAGGAATAGCTAATACAAAAGAACAAAGGCAGGAGGGGGGCCCTGATGCTTGGTGGTAAGAACCGAAAGGTTGCCAGTGTAGAACTACCTAAAAGGAGGCTGGACGGACAGAGCCAGACCCTCTTGGATTCCAAAGGCCACAGTGTCACTTGCCTCCGAGTGATTTCCCAATTATTCCCATATGATTTTGGTGGCTCAAGAGAAGTGTTAGTGTCCTGACTGCTGTCTTTCTATTCAATAAAAATAGGTCATCTGATTTCTAAGAACATAAGTTCTGATTATCTGAGTTCTAAGAATTTAAGTTCTTCCCAAGGAAAATAACTGTCTTAGTTTTACTTACAATGATTAAAAAACAAAACAAAACAAAACCAACCCATAAGCATTCTAGCAGTCTCGTTTTTCCTTGCAGAAAATGTCACTCATTGTTGATTAAAACTGAATACAGCTCAATGTGTGTAAATGGAATTAAAATTTAAATCTCAAAGATGTTTTAACATTTTCACTAATAGGTTTAAGGTACCTTCACTACCTAAACTGAAACTCAATGAAATTGAAAATACCATGCCCTAGTTCGGCTACCTACACACAAACACAAAAAGCTGTCCTTTTGCCTCTGGACTTCGTACACACACGCCCATTCAGAAACAGTTGTTTTCTAGTCGATATAAAACTTTTGGGAGACAATTTATTTATTGGACACACATATCTCAATGCCGTGAGTGGTATGGGAAGACTCTGTCCACCAAATTAAACTACCCCCATGGGCTCGCACCAGGAAAACAGCAAGAAAGATAAACAAGAAGCACGTCGTAGTCTAAATACAGGCACTTTGGGAGACAATACAGAGTAAGAGCTGGAGAAGAATCGAAGGTGGCTAGAGAAGAGTGAATGAAATAAGTCTATGTCTCACTTACGTCTCCTCCGACGCATTTCCTGGGCCCGCCTAACACACTCGCGGGCCCTAGGTCGCATTCGGCGACCTAGCGGGGGAGAGATCTGGGGATAAGGGGTCGCCCGTTGGGCGGCGGAGGGTAACGCCCCCGCCCCGGGCGGAGAGGGGAGGAACTCGGGTGTGGAAACGGCCGCTTCCTCAACAACTAAGTTGACCTCCCAAGCAGACAGGCCGATGGCCCAGGGGCCAGGCCCCCCTCCCAGGCCCAGGCTCGCCGCCCTGGCCACGGGCTCACCAGCTGCAAGAGTTTGAGCACACGCTGCGGCAACTTGAGCCGGCCCAGGAAGAAGTAGGCGGCGAGGCCGCTCCTGGCGCCCCTGGCAGGGGCCGGGTGTTCCTCCGTGGTAGCTCTGTATACGGCTCCGTTCTCCATCTCCCAGGGCCCAGGAACACAACGACCACAGACCTGGCGGTGCAGATCTCACCGACTCCAAAAGTCCGCAGGCGGGGCCGTCACTTCCTGGGCCTCCGCCCTGACTTCCGGCCGACTCCGCCCTTCTCCGACGCCAGTCTCGCCCCGCCCCTTCTCTGGCCCCGCCCCCTGCCGCCTCTAGGCCCACCAACCTCTTCTCAGGCCTTTAAAGAACTGAGATGGACTTTCATGCAAAGGAATAGCAAGTACAAATGTCCTGGGGACCAAATGAACTTAGCTCATTCTGAAACCAAAGGCTGGTGTGGCTAGGGCTAAGCAAAGGAGAAAGAGAGGAGACAAAATTGGAGATGCAGGCAGAGGCCAGATAATGTAGGGGCCTTGCAGAGCAAGGGAAGAAATTGGATTTCAAGTGCAGCGGGTTGTCTGGGAGCGCTTTGAGGATTGCTACCTTCTGCACTTCTCTTAATTTCTGTTAGGTTTACTTGTCAACATCATTAAGTTTACTTGTCTTCCCGTTCAGCTGCTATAGTCACGTGTTAATTTTGTGTGCACCTAAACTCATCAAGGAGTGTAATTGTATTTTAGCAACTAAGTTGATTGAGCTACATGTCAGGCACACATTTTCTCTACGACGATATAATGTAGGTACTATCATTACTTTCATTTTGCAGATGAGAAAACGGAGGCCAAGAGGCTGAGGTTCATAGACCAGGTCAAACAGCTAGGGGCAGCTGGAGGCAGGCCTAGGCAATCTGACTTGAAACCTTGCTCCTTACCACTAAACCAGCAAATCTCACCTCTAACCGGTCTCTCTATTAGGGACTCAAAACCCATGGAAGAGGGGAGAGGTTACTGCTATCACCTGCTTCCACGTTTATCTTCTTTCCAAAGCCTCCCTTTCTTCTTCCAGTAACAAAACAAAAGCTCCCATTCAAATGAATAGAGACAAGTAGATATTACTTTGCTGGGTCTGTCTACTGCCAGCCAAAATTATCTGGTGTTGATTAAAAGCATTCTAAATGTCCTGCAGAGTCCAAGCAGCCACCAATCCTGTCCAGTAAAATGAGGCCACTGTGTTTCACCAGGGATACAAGGATTTACTGTCCTGTTATTCTTCGAGTCACCACCATCCCAGAGTAGACACTACTGAAATTTACTTTGAAATTCATCCGAAAAAATAAGATGGGTCGATGAATACAGAGATGGATAAAAGGATAGACTTGTGATAAAGCAATGTCGTTAAAGCTGTAGTATATAGGTGTCCACTGTACAATTATTTCAACTCTTCTGTGTATTTGAACATTTTCAAAATAAAATATTGAGGGAAAGTTATAAGGAAAAAGGACACTCTGAGACAGGAGAGAAGATGGACAAACTCTCTCAACCCTCTTGGTTCATTTAAGGTGCACATGGGCAGTTCTATAACGGTCTCTGCTTCTTTCTGTTTGAATTTAGTAGAGGATAAGAATTTAGCCTGTGATTCACAGACTTCAGGGTACATAAGAATCATCTGGGTGTTTAACTAAAAAATAAAGATTCTTAGAAATCCAGCCCCGAAGGGTCTGAATTTGGGTAGGACTTAGGAATATTCTTTTGTAACAAGCCCTCCAGGTGATACTGGTGAAAAACCCACCCATGTAGAGGAACGCTGTTTAGTAATGTGATGTGAATAAAAATTAGGTAGGAGACAGCAGATGTGCCATAACTTCCTTTGCCCTGATTGATTTGGTGGCACCCAGGATGTAGACACTAATATTCCTCCCGGTTAAAAAAAAAAAAAAAAAAGTTTGTGTCCCGTATGTTTTCTTAATCAATTAAAAGACCAGATAAAGATTTTAGAACTTCATCAACAAACACTTGCATTAAGGGTCCCTTTATGGGTATGTCCACACAGAAAACTGTCATCTTCATTAATGAATAAACAATACTGAATAGTTAAATGCTAGAGGTTGCCATAGTGCAGTAAGAACTCTTATTTATGGAGAAAAAAAAAAATACACCAAACAGAAAAAAGGAAGATTCATTTAACTTTTTGAAGAATGTTCGTTTTTCTCCTTTAATAGTAAATAGTTAATATTTTTAAATGAGAAAAATAAAATATTCACAAAAGATAGTTTAGGAAAATATAGTTTGATGAGATTTTATACATTCAAAAAATAATTTGGTGCTACTTTTCTCGTTCAGATTTTAATTTTTCAGCAGCTCCTACTCAAAAATTCTCACTGGCTCTCTTATCCATATTAGCACAGTTAGGCAATAATGTAGATACAAAGTTGATCCTAGAGGCTGTCCCATAATGAGACCACAGAAACATCCACAAAGGACCATGTCACAAAACAGAAAATGATATGTGCCATAAAAGAGATACAAATTAAACATGCTGGGAATTCACAGCAGAGAAATGACTTTTGGCTAAAAGCATCTGGGGCTTAACGAATACTTAGGTTTGGAGACGAGAAAACAGGACAGAGGTATTATAGGCAGAGGGGTAACATAAAGGAAGGCAATGAGAGTGCACATACTCACAGATTACAGAGAGGAGGAAGGACAAATAGGGAAGATAAGCTTGGGGTCAAATTTTGGGGGGCCTGAAAAATCAGGCTAAGGAACTGGAGTTATCCTTTATTGTTGAAAAATGAGGAACCACCAAAAGGTTTTGAGTAGGAGAGTGAAAAGGTCGGAAGTCTTCATTGGCATATTTTTCCAGGAGCCTCGTGCAGACTGGATTGATTACAAAGAGCCAAATAGGGGCTGTTGTGAAAATTCAGGAAAGAGAGAATAGGGGCTTCGGTTCTGGCATTAGTCATAGAAATAGAGGGGATGGCTTCAAGAGAAGCTGTGGGAGGTAAAAACCAGTGAGATTTTGAGACTAATTTGTTTGAAGTGTATGGGATACAGTGAATATAGGAAGAATTAACTTTAGTCAGTGTCAAAGTATAAATTTCAATAAGTTAAAAAGATGGGTCTTCTAGAGGTACATAGCGAGCATACTTCAAAGATTTATTTAACTTGTTAGCAACCGGGAGAATGTAAAACTGGTTCAGAGGAGGATATGAGAGACCATGGTGTGTGTGTGTGTGTGTGTGTGTGTGTGATAATGAGAAGGAAAAAATGGAAAGGTATGTGATTGCTAGGTTAGATTCAAAACTAGCTAACGTTCTACAGGACAATAAAATTGCTGCCTTTGTGATTAATTCAGGCAGAAGGAAATCATTCTCTATCACACAAAAATAATCTGCAACTTATCAATCTTTTATAATTGACACCTAACTTACAGACTCTAGGCCCAACTCAATAATAAATAGTAAGTCATTAGACCATCAGTGCCCCTTAGGAGGGTTTGGTAGATGATGCTCTAGTACAGAGATGGGCAAGCTTTTTCTGTAAAAGGGTCAGATAGTAAATATTTTAGGCCATGAGGGCCACACGGTCTCTGTTGCAACTACTCAGCTCAATTCTGTTGTCATAGAGTGAAAGCAGCCATTAATAACACATAAATAAATGCCACGATACAGCCATGTTCCAACAAAACTGTACAAACAGGCATTGAGCTGGATTTGACCCACAGGCCGTAGTTTGCCAATCGCGGCTCAAGTTCAGTAGTTCTGACTTGAGTGATCATCAGAATCAGCAGGAGAGCTTGTGAAACCACAGATTTATGAACCTCACCCTTAAAGTTTCTGACTAAGCTGACATTGGGTAGAGCCCGAGCATCCGCATTTCTAAGTTCCCAGGGGATGCGAGTGCTGCTGGTCCAGGACTATACTTTGAGAACTACTGCCCTAGTCTAAAAGGTGGCATTGAAAAGGCACTCAGTAATCCTTTCGCCTTACTTCCAGGTTTTGGATCCTTAATCTTCATAAAAGGAATATGAACTCAGATTAGGACACATTGAGCTTGCAGTGCCAAAGGGCTTCAGGTGGAGTCCTTGGTGAGTAATTTCAAATATGGATCTGGAGCATTGAAGGAGAAGCAGCATGTGGGAAATACTCACAGAACTCACAGGACCATACAAAGTGAAAGGGATGAAATTACATAAAGAAGACTATTTATACTAGAACTTTGAGGAGAACAGGAGAGAGGAAGAGGAACCAGAGAAATAAAGGAGTGTTTAGGGAGCTGGAGGGGAGCACAGGAAGTAGTGTGATGGAAGGCAAAGAAAAAGTCTTAAGTTTTCCTTGTCGACATTGACAAACACCTCAGAGTGGACAAGGGTGCCAGACAAACAAAAAGAAGTTTGGATCACAGATCCTCCAGGGATAATAGTCTCTCAAAGCTCCTCTCCCAACTAAACTAGACCTGAGGATAACAAAGAAAACCATCGATCTCCGTATTTCATTTATACCAGCAGAGGGCCTCGATGGAAAAGGAATGTTAATAATGCCATTTGTTCTAGAGTTTCTGTGCTCAACATGGAAAGTTAATTCCTAATGATTTTTTGCAGGGAAGTGGCATGGGGGAGCGGGGGGAGGGCAGCGGGGAACAGGGAGAGACTGTGGCTCATTTAGCCTCTTCGCTCCCACAGTCAATTAGTTGTCCTTTAGTCCAGAACAGTCTGATTAATTGGGTGAGAGATGTGGGGAAGAAAGGTAGAAGCTTCTGATGGTCTGGGGAGGAGAGAGGGTGGGGCCCAGTTTGGGTTTGGATTACAGGGAATCCTGTCACACCAGGCCACCCTTAAGACAAAGCCTTCCCTCATACTGAATGTCATTAAAGATTATAGAAAAAAATATAAAAAATCTTAGATTTTTTTCCTCATTGTTGATTGAATTTTTTTGAAAATGTGAAACATTAACAAAGGTTCCAGAAGTAAAAACTTACGAAGACATACACTGAGAGAAATGTCGTTTAGTCTCCATCCCTTCCATCTCATTCCCGCCCAACCTCCCCCTGCATATTAATAGATTTTGTTGCTGGTTATCTTTCCTGTGTTCCTTGTGGAAAGAGACAGATACTAATCTGGAAGTGCTCCATATCAGTTCATAGAAATCAGATTTTTTTCTTTTTAAAAAATAATTGCGTAAAACTCCATTGTGTAATGACCACAGTCCATTTAACCAACTGCTTATGTACAGGCATTTGTTTCCAATATTTTGCAGTTACAAATAATGCCACAATGAATATTGTGTGATGTTATCGTAGTATTGTCAGATATGCATCTTTAGGGTAAGTTCCTAGGCCTGTGATTACTGAGTTTGCGGGTAGTTTTATTAAACACTGCAAATTCTTCTTGATACAGGTTGTACAATTTTGCATTCTTAGGAGCAATGAATGCTCCCATTTCTCCATTACCTCTCCAACAAAATGTCTTGTCAAGCTTTTGAAATTCCTTTATTCAGATAGTGAGAAATAATACTTCGGTGTAGTTTTAATTTGCATTTCCCCTGTGAGGAAAGTTGAACATGTTTTCACATGTTCAAGGGCATTTTTATTTTTGACTTGTCTGTTTGTGTTTTCTGCCTAGTTACTTATATTCTATAGGGATTTTGGTTCCCTCACCTCTATTGTAAGAGTTCTTCATATATTAAGAATATTAGCCCTTTATCCGTGATGTCATATTTTATCTCACTTTGACTTTTTATTTGACTTTGACTTTGCTCATGGTCCTTTTTGGCATCCTGTTGTTTTTTTCGATTATTTTTATGAAGTTGAATTAAATTTTTTTATTGCATGTGGATTAAATTAAAATTAGAAAGTCTTTTTGTATCTTTACTCAGATACAAAAATAAATTTACCCACGTTTCCCTTTAGTACTTATAGGGTTTTATATTTTACATTTAGGTCTGATACATTTATAATTTATTCTTGTGTGTGATGTCAGGTATGAATCCTGTTTTATTTTTACAAATAGCTAAATGTTGGTCTAATACTAATATATGTTATATATGTTATATACAATAAATATACAATATATATTATATATGTTTTGTAGAAACAAGCACACAAAGCAGGAGGCTTTTCAAAAGTGGTCTAATTACAATAATATTTAGAATAGATAGCTAAATATGCTTGCTTAAATAATTTACTCATGGGACTAATATTTAAGACAATTATGTAAATTAAAATTCCTTCTCTGGTGACTGCAAAAACTTACATTTTTATAACATTTACAAGTTACAAAGCGCCCTCACATCCTCAATCTCATTTATCCTCATTGCTATCTCTGTCCCTGAGCAGGTTGTCCTTGCCACTATACTGATGATGAAATTAAGGCTACAGAACAACAGATGACCTTTCCACAGTCATGTGATTAGTAAATGGAGTAGCCCAGCTCTTCTGGCTCTGACCACTGTCTTCCACAGCATCTTGGCACTGCAAATCTTGCACGTTAAGAGTCTCCTGGCTTTACAAAACCCAGGGAGGAGGATGTGGCTAAAATGCTCAGACATCTTGCAAGGCAAGGCTAGATTACAATACTATTTTACTCGAAAGTTGTGTGCTCCAAATATTGAGCATCTGCAGCAGTTTATAATAGGCTTTGGGAGAGCAGCAAAAGATGTGGTCATCACCAACCATTTAAATAGTATTTCCCATCTGAGCATACTTTGGAGAGACCACAATTAACACACACATAAGACACAGAACAATACAAGACTCAGTTAACTATGGCGAAGTTGTAGCATTATAGACAGAAACCAAACAGAAAATGCTTGGAAGAGTCACATTCTACAGTACATACATCAAAAATTTCTGATTCAAAGCTTTGTTTTAAATTCTAAGCCAACATGTGGTGTAGGGAGCTAAAGCTCCCCAAATTCAAAAGAGTGCATGGATTGTCTCGGGAGGCCTGCTTGCATAAAAAAGAAAAGGCTGGTTCTGTGGAATTCCAGGAAGAAGAAGATTAAGTATAGCCTAAGGGAGTGTCGAAGGGAGTGTCAAAGGAAGTGTCAATTGTACCTGGATCTTCAGGATGTTACTTTTATTATGTTATTTTGGGATACACAAAGGAACAGATTGTGTATAAAAGAAGGATAAGAAATAAACTCGGAGAGACAGTTGTGAGATCTGCTCTCCCTCCTGCACCCTGTCTGTCTTCTCTTTTTTCTCAGTCCCCGCTCCCCCATTCAGGTACCCGGTTTGACTTGGTCGGCTGGCTTCCGACAATGTGGCAAAATCAAATGACTAATTTAGTGACTGGATTGTAACAGGAGTCCCCAAAGTGCCATCAGAGGACCCCTAGGGATTCTTGAGACCCTTTGCAGGGGTTCTGTGAGGTGAAAACTATTCTCAAACTACCACTAAGAGATCATTTACATTTTTCACTGGGTGGACATTTGTTTGCACTGCTGGTGAAGTATGAAGTAAGGCAATGGGATCCAATTGAAATTGTAGTCATTGTATTCTTCACTACTATGTGAGAAAAAATAAAGCCATTTTCACTTAAGAATTCCCCTGAAGAAGTGAAAATTATTAAGTTTATTAAGTTGCAATCATTTAGTACCGGTCCCTTTAAAGGTCTGTGTGAAGAAATGGGAAGTACACATGTATTACTTCTGCTGCATACTGAAGTACAAAAGTGTCTTGAAGGAAAGCATTTGTGCTATAGTTATAAGCTAAACTAGCCACATTCCCCCCCGCCCCGCCATGTTTACTTAAAAGGACTACTTACAGACCATCTGGTTTTGCAGACTTCAGTATTTGGCAGATATTTTCTCAAAAATGAGTGAAGTGAGTCTGCCAGTACAAGGAATACAACTGATAGTATCTGTTGCATTGATAACATTTGAACTTTCCAGAAAAAAAAGAATTTTGGAAAACTTAGATCAGCAAGAATCCCCTGACATCATTGTCTACAATCCTGTTTCAGCATTGGGAACAACTACTTAGTAAGGAGATCAGTAAAGGAGGAACTCCCCATACTCTGGCATTTTGCCAGTTTAAAAAGTAATCTCTCTAAAAATAACCTCCCAATAAGAAGATGGTAATGAATATTACCATTGTGGTCATTGTTAAGTTCCACAAAAGGACTTATAAATTGATATAGGATCATTTTAAAGAAACAAAATTGACAAATATTACACCAACCTTACACAAACTCTTTAAAAAGAAAACAGAGGGAATATTTCCCGACTTGTTTTATGAGGTCAACATAATCTTGATAACAAACACTGACAAAAACATTATGAAAAGTGAAAATTACAGGCCAATCTTTCTAAGGAGCATAATGCAAAGTCCTAACAAAATGTATTCAAAACCATATCCAGCAATATAATAAAACTAATACATCAATATCAAGTTAGATTTACTTTATGAATACAAAGATGGCTTAATATTTTTAAAAAGTAGGATAACGGATACCATTAACAGAAAATCAAGAGAAAGAATATGATTATCTCAGTAGATGAAGAAAAAGCATTTTATAAAATTCAACAACCATTCATGATAAAACTCACAGTAGAGTAACTAGGAAAGGAGGGGACTTTCTTTGACAGAGTATCTACAAAAAGCATGCAGCAAATATACTTAATAGTGAAATATTGAAAACTTTCACTCTGAGATGAGGAACAAGATAAGGATGCTTTCTCTCATCGGTTCCATAGTATTCTATACTGGTGCACAGGTGTCATAAAGCAAGTATTCTATACTGGTGCACAGGTGTCATAAAGCAAGTATTCTATACTGGTGCACAGGTGTCATAAAGCAAGAAAGGAAGAAATAAATCTCATTACTTGCAGATGACATAATTGTATATAGAAAAATCCAAAATAAACCACAGATGAACTATTAATAAATTGATTTGAGTTAGGTTGCCAGATAAGATTATGAAAAAATGTATTTCTATATACCAGCAACAAATAAAATTTTAAAAAGATGCCATTTACAGGAGCATCCAAAAAAAAATTCACTGGGAAAAAAATCTATCCAAAGGAGCTGTAAGATGATACTTTGAAAACTACAAATATTGCTAGAAATTTAAGACCTATATAAATAGGAAGCTCCTGTGCATAGTTTGGAAAATGTCATAAAGGTAACAATTATCCCCAAATCGATCTGTAAATTCAATACAATCCCAATCAAAATGCCAGGCTGCTTTTTGTTGTTTTTGTGGCAATTGACCAGTTGATTCTAAAGATTATAAGGAAATGCAAAAGGTCATGAATAGCAAAAACAATCTTAAGGATAAACAATGATGGAAGACTTAGCCTACCAAATAAAGGCTTTTTTTAAAATACTGAAATTAAGACTGTAGTATTGGAATAGGATAGACAAACTGACAAATGCAAGAGACTAGAAAGTGTGGAAACAGACACATGCAAGAATGGACAGTCTCACCGTGACCAAGGTGGCAGTGCAATGCAATAAAGGATGACTTTCCCCAAATCATGGTGCTGGATTAACTGAAGATCCACATAAAAAACTGACTCTTGTCCCTATTTCATACCGTGCATAGAAATCGATCCCAGATGGATTATAGAAAAGGAAAACAATAAAACTAGAAAAAAGAAATCATAGAATATCTTAACCTTGAGACAGACAGACTTCTTTAAAATAGGTCATAAAATCAATAACCATAAAGAAAAGCTGACAATGGAATATTAAAATCAGTAACTTCTACTCATCCAAAGATACTGTTAAGAGAGTGAAAAGGCAAACCACAGAATTGGAGAATATATTTGCAGTACCTATCTCACAAGGACTAGTAGCCTGAATACATAAAAGATGAGTCAGTAAGAAAAAGTCAGATAATTCTCCTGCAGGGAAATTTTTTTTTTTTAAAAAAGGACAAGACTCTTAAACAGGTATTTTACAAAAGAAACAAACACATGTGAAAATCAGCAGGTGAAAAAAAAAGGGACAGTTGAAGTATGACCAAGGTGGTACTGTAGTGTATTAAAGGATAATTTCCCCTTAATAATGGTACCAAATGGCTAATAAACAATGAAACATGTTTAACAAAAAAATACAATTAAAACAATGAGATCCTACTGTATACCTGCCAGTGTTTAAAACTAAAGACAGCCAATAGCAAGTGTAGACAAAAGATGTGGAACAACTTGGAACTCTCATATATTGCTGGTAGTAATAGGAATTTTTTTAAAAATTGATATATAATTCACATACCATAATTTACTCTTCTGAAGTGTACAAGTCAGTTTTTAGTATATTCATAGGACCATGGATTCATCACTATATAATTCCAGAACTTTTTTATCATCTTCAAAAGAAAATCCATACATATTAAATGAGTCACTTCTCATTTACCTCTTTCCTGACAACCACTAACCTTTCTGTCTCAATAGATTTGCCTATTCTGGACATTTCATGTAAATGGAATCACACAATGTGACTTTTTGTGACTGGTTTCTTTCACTTAATGTCTTTTCAAGATTCATCCATATTGTAGCATGTTTGAATACTTCATTCCTTCTTATAGCTGAAAAACATGCCGTTGTATGGATATGCCACATTTTGCTTATCCATTTGTCTGTTGACAGATGTTCATTTAGGTTGTTTCTATTTTTTTGGCTATTAAAAATAATGCTGCTATAACATTTGTATACAATTTTCTGAGGACATACGTTCTCATTTCTGTTGAGTATATAAATGTAGGAGTGCAAATGTTGGGTCATATGCTAAGTATGCATTTTACCTCATGAGAAACCACCTGTTTTCCAAAGTGGTTGCATCATTTTACATTCCCACTAGCAATGTATGAGGAATTTCTCCGCATCTTCACCAACACATTTTTTATTTGGGCTGTGAAGTGGTATCTCATTGTGGTTTTGACTTGCACTTCCCCAATTACTAATGATATCAAGCATCTTTTTAGTGCTTGTCATTTGTATATCTTCTTCAGACAAATGTCTATTCACATCCTTTGCCCACATTAACATTGAGTTTCTTGTCTTACCACCGAGATGTAAGAGCTATGTATTCAGGATACTAGACCCTTATCAGATATATAATTTGCGATATTTCCTCCCAGGAATGAAACCACTTATAACCACTTAGGAAAAACCATTTGGCATTATCTACTAAAGCTGATTATACAGATAACCCTTGGACCCATCAATCCATGACTACACATATACCGAAAAGAAATGAGAACATTTTCTACAAAACATTTCGGTGTTCACAACAGCACAATTCATAGCAATTAAAAAACTTAAAACCACCCAAACATCCTGTAGTTGGCTGAATAATGGTCCCCCATAGATGTCTATGTTCTTCTGATCCTTGGAACCTGAAAATGCTACTTTACTTGGCAGAGGGACTTTGCAGGTGTGATTAGGATTTTGGGGGGGGGGCGGAGAATTAGACTCCCAGTTTCCACAGTCCAGCAAGTACGGAGTTTGAAGTCATCTTTCCATCCTAACAAAAAGGTGAACAAGCTGAAATCTAAACCTCTCCTTTGATCTGTCAGAGACGTGAGGTCACAGAGCTGTTCCAAAATTGGAAAAACAGGAAGGTGGACAGAGAAAATCACAACTTACTGAAGCAGAAACTACAAAACAGTAACTTCTGAGGGAGACAGTACTGGTGCGGAAAGACTGAACTGTAACTGACTAATTGTTGGAGGCTCAGAGTGGACAAGTCTGTGAGTTAAACAAACAAACAAACAAAGTTTTAGGAGGATCTCCCACACTTTTCTTGAGTTTTACCTCCAGGAACTCTAATAGGTTCTCAAAGGGAATATCAGAGAAAAATCCCCTGGTGCTTCTGGCAGGGGCGGGGAAGGAAAATAACCATTTTTTTAAATACACAAAAGCGCCAGAGTATTCTGTTCTTAAAAGGCCTGCCCTCAAGAGAAATTATTTTACCTAGCCTGACCTTTTGGGGTTTTATCAGAACCTAAGCAACCTGGTGGAAAGGAAACAGCCGATTCAGCTCCCTCTAGCCATCCTGTCCTACCTAAGGGGCAGTGGGTGGGATGGGGAATTTGTTTACTTCACAGCCCAGGGGCACAGGCTCCCTGAGACCTAATCATAGGATTCTAGAATGTTTCCCTCCCCCGACACCTTACTAAAGGCCTATTCATTAGAGTTCCATTTATCTACTATATCATGCCAGCTATCAACAGAAAACGACAAAGGTATAATAAAAGGCAAAAAACACAGCAAAGCATCAGAACCATATTCAGAAATGGCAGAGATGTAATTACCATACCATGAATAGAAAACAACTGATTATTAATATGCTAAGGGTTCTAACAGAAAAAGGAGACAATATGCAAGAACAGATGGATAATGTAAGCAGAGACATAGAATAAATCTAAGAATAAATCCCAGAGTACTATACCTGGGCATATCATATTTGGATTTCATAAAATAAAAAAAATCTTGAAAGAAGCCAAAAGGAGGAGAAAAACCAATTATAGAGGACAAAAGATAAAATTTATATCCAATTTCTCTCCATAGACCATGAAAGCAAGGAGAAAGTGAAGGGAGTGGTCACTGGGTTACTCAGGTTTCGCCCAATTTAGTCACATGGATCTTGTTACCAGGGAGGCAGCAAGGGCATAATGAGAAGCAAAGTGATGCAAGCAGAGTTTGTTGGCTTTGAAGATGGAGAATGGGCCACAAACCAAGAAATGTAGGCAGCCTCTGAAAGCTGGATAGGAAGGAAATATGCTTCTTGGAGCCTCCAAAAGAAACCAGCCCTGTTGACACCTTTTTAGCTCAGTTAAGACTGAGTTTGGACTTTTGATCTAAGTGTATTGTTTTAAGCGACTCAATTCTGATAAATTGATACAGTAGCAAGAGGAAATATACACTTATCAATAACACGATGGATAAATTATAGTACATTTGCACAATGGAACATGATGGTGCAATAATGGGTAACTACTGCTATATGCAAAATGAACCAGAATATTGAAAGAAGCCTGACACAAAAAGAATATAAACTCTTAAGATTCCCTTTATATAAAGATTAAAAATAAAACTTATCTGTATCTTTAAAAGTTATTAGGACAGTGGTTACTTGATGGGTGGGGGTACTGATGGGGAGGCATCCGGGATGTTGTCTTTCTTGATCTTGGTGCTGGTTATATGTAGTCACTTTTTGGTATTTCAAACCATACACCTGTAACTTGTACACTTCTCTGTACTGTGTACTTCAATAAAAAGTGTTTAAAATAATTACTTTAAAAATCAATTACCTTGTAAAAATTGAGACAAAAAAGGTTTAAGGTTTAAACATGGTATACACAGTTTTAGATTAATTAAAATTGAATCCCAGATAAAGTGAACAATTACAGTTATTTCAGGTAACAACTCAATTGCTTGCAAGGATTTTCTACTACATCTCCGATGTCACACAGAAATAGATGAGTTGGTCTAAACATGCAAACACTGCAGACATATCAAAGTATAGCATGATGCAGTCTGTAATTCTTTCCTTCATTACTTTCACTTGCTTCATCAAGTAGTAGTTTAGAAAAACTGGTCTTTACAACACCATAATTGTAAAAACCTTTCTGGACTAAAGATTTTATCGGTGGCATTTTTCACCTATTTTATCAAGCAAATGTTTTTACAAATTAATTTTTCCATACCCATGAAAACTCTAAGTTTTTCCCACATTGAAACAAATTATGACCCTCTTGTATATTTTAAGCCTTTATATATAACTATTAGGAGCCAAATACTATTATAAAACTATAAACAGATTGTAATGTTCTAATGAAAGGATTATGTGATAGTAGAAGTATTGTCTTCAACCATCTTGTTGAAAAAAAAAATCTTTGGCTATTTTAAAGTAGTAACAAAGACTAATTTAAAAGTATAGTAACCACATTTTTCCAATTATCTGAATTGACTCAAGTCAAAATGTACACGTGTTCTTTAGATGAACTTCAAATTCTTCTGAAGGATCTAAAATGAGCATTGAAAACTACCCAAAAAGTGGAACTACTAATAGGTATTGAGAGTAACTACATGTCAGTGCATTTACCAAGCCTTTAAAAATAGCTTCTGCCCATTAAATGATAAAAGGCTGTATTTTTATCTACTACGAATGCTGACATTGGATTCCGCAGTTCCAGACATGTGGGGAAAATGTGTTGATAAAGGTAAACTCCCAATTCAAGGAAACTTAGAGAATAGTGAATCACATGTACTTATTGTCTCTTAAGAAAGATCAGAATGTTTAATAATCCTATTAAGTCTAACACTTCAAACTACTAACAAATCTTATTTAAATACAAATTTAAATTTAAGAGAATGCAACAAGTTATTTGAACCTGAATGCAGAGAATAAATATTTTATTAACTGATTACAGTTGAAAGTCACAAACAAAAAAGGGGTATATTAAGGCAGAGCCATATATATATATATGACATACATATAAATGACATATATATATATAGACAAATCCAAAAACCGTTACCTCTTTACATTTAACAACCTCTGCATTTTTGTTTTACACATTTAGGCAGTGTGCTTTCTTTTCTTCTCAGTTAAAGAAATCAATCCTGACCAATATTTCAAAATCATATGTTGATAACAACCTACAGGATCATGGATTTAAACAATGAATAGTATATCGAATGCTTTCTGGTAGTTTTCTCAGTATATTCCATGTGTGGTGATATATTTATGTTGGTTTGGAAAATGTGACAATTACTTCTCTTTTCTAGTAAAACACATAATTTTTAAAAATGATTTTGATAGTCTTAACTAAAATTAGCTTGGACTTCCATGTCACATGCCCAACACATATTATTTTCTGCCCTTCCCTGAACTCTCGTGTCTTAAATAGCCTTTAGATCACATGGCTGTTATTTCAGATCTATAAATTTTGAGTTTTTCAAAATCCAAAATTGCTTCCTTATGCAAAGTGGCAATGTGAAAACAGCAAGCTTACATAGCAAAGAATCATTTTTCTTCTGTATAGCTTTTATAAAAATGGGCAACCACCAAAAAAAAAAAAGACAAATTTTGTCCATCTGAAAAAGTACTCCAGCTCCCCTAATTCCACTTTTGAAGGAAAAGGCAGAGGCAAGTTTACGTTATCCCAGAAAACTGAATAAATGGCTTTATTTGGTATCTTCAAGAAGCTTCTCCTTCTGTAGGAGATGTGGGTGTTGTAGGAGAAACTGTAACTGGTTTTCGTGTAATTCTGTCTAGTTCCGCGTGAACATCTGATAGGACAGGCTTCTGGCCTATGTTGAAGGAAAAGAAACAAAATTTAGACATAAGTCAAAAAGTATCTTTTATACTAATGACTCTTCATTTAAAAATTGCCAATGGTTTCATTAACTTTATTTAGCATACTACTGTAAAAAATAATATATTCGGAGCCACTTTAAAATGGAGTCTAAGCTGCCATCCCAGAGGATGCCTCAAACCTTTGGAATGTTAAAACACGGCAAAATAACCTTGGACTAGGCCAAAAATGGCACTGTATCCCAAACAACTGTTTGTAAAGACAACAAGAAATTAGATTATTATGACTACAGGACTGAAAATTAAAAGCATTTAAAATTAGCATCATTATGTTAGCCTATCTGTACCTACAGAAATGCCTTCCTTCTACTGATATAATTGATGTAATTGTTTCTCTTCCCTTTCCTAAGACTATTTGGGTTTCTGCCTGAATCAGTGTTTTCCAAATAGCTATTCTTTTAAAGTTATCAAATAAATGCTGTTGCCTCTCACTTTGGCCTTTTTAGGTTAACACTAATTTATATAAACATCCTAAATTAAAAATAAATTCCCTCATTTTAAATCGTGACATCTGTTACCAAATGGAAGTAAAACTAGCATCTATCATTTAATCTTGTAAAAGTATTTTCAAAAAAGGCATAGGACAATAAGAACAGTATAACAGAAAATAGTGAGAAAATTTTGGAATATGGAAAGAAGATGAGTGGTAACTAAATTAGCAGTCCTGAGAAACTTAATCGTCTATACTGTCCATGGAAAAGCCAAGAAGTTTCCATTCATATTCAGAAACCTGTAAAAGATTAAAACAACAAAAACAATAGCTATAGGTATTTGGGACAAAGGTGGCAAGAAGATGGGATTAAAAAGAATGGATTAAAAAGTCTGTTTAAAGAGCAACAAAAGAAAAATAAACTAACCCATCAAAATTTAAGTTGTGCTACAAAAGACACTATCAAGAAAGTGAAAGGACAATCAACACAATGGGAGAAAACATCAGCAAATTCTTTATCTGATACGGGTCTAGTAAACAGATATTTAAGAATGCTTGAAACTCAAATATAAAAAAACAAATAGCTGGGAGAAGGCATTAAGAGATACAAATTGGTAGTTTATAGAATAGTCACGGGGATGTAGAGTACAGCATAGGGAATATAGTTAGTACTGTAATAACTGCGTATGGTGTCAGATGGGTACTAGATCTACTGAGGTGATCACTTTGTCAGTTATATAAATGTCTTATCACTGTGTTGTACACCTGAAACTAATATAATATTGTATGTTAACTATAATTGAACAAATAAAAATATAAAAATTAAAAAAAAGACAAATAACCCAATTTGAAAATGGGCAAAGGATTCAAACAGACATTTCCCCAAAGAAGCTATACAAATGGTCAATAAATACATGTAGAGTCTCAATATCATTAGCCATCAGGCATATGCAAATCAAAACCACAATGAGATATAACTTCACAGACACTAGGATGGCTCTCATCAAAAAGATGGACAATAACAAATGTTAGAGAGGATGTGGAGAAATTGGTACCCTCATATCTGCTGTGGGGAAAGTAAAATGGTGCTGTGTTTTGGAAAACACTGGCAGTTCTTCAAAAACTTAAAACATAGTTACCACATGACCTAGCAAGTCCGCATTCAGTTATATATCCAAGAGAAATAAATACATATGCCCACATACACAAAAATGTTTATAGTAAGACTATTCATAAAAGCCAGAAAGTAGAAACAATTTAAATGTCTACCACTGATGAATGGATAAATAAAATGTGTCATATCCGTACAATGGAATTTTATTCAGTAATAAAAAGAAATGAAACACTGAAAAATGGATGAACCTTGAAAACATTATGTTAAGGAAGACATATACTGTATGATTCCATTTATATGAAATCTCCAGATAGGCAAATCCACAGAGGCAGAAAGCAGATTAGTGGTTACCTAGGACTGAAGGTTTGAGGAGAAGGGAAGAAGTAACTGTTAGTAGGCTGGTGGTTTTTTTGAGGGGAGATGAAAATATTCTAAGATTAGTTTGCATAACTCTAAAACTGTTGAATTGTATACTTTAAATGAGTAAACTTCATGCTATGTGAATTCTATCTTAATAAAGCTTTTTTTTTTAAGTTCTAGGTAAACTATACCTGACTTCTTGGCAGATGGTGGTAAACCACTGCTTCCACCTCCAGCCCCACCTCCAGGGCTACCAGGGCCTCCTGGAGAACCAGTCTTTTTACTCAGCAAACTATTGAAGAAATTTGCCAGGACACCTTCACTTGTAGCTCCAGCTGTAAAACAAAAAGCAAAAACTTTCAATCAAAATATTCAATTTTTCTATAAATTATTATAGTAATCACACACATAAAATGAATAACAGACTTAAAACTTAAGAGCAGTATCTTCCAAATTCAAGTCTAGTTTGATCTTTAGAGACTGGGTAACTTCTCTAATCTACTCATATACAAAACTAAATACAAGTAACCTATAAAATATTTAAAAATTAGAATGTTATTTTTAAAAGGCCACAGGCATTTTTAAACAGATGTTAAATTCTAATATCTCCTCTTTGAAAGGAGTTCTTCAAAAATATAACTGTTGAGAAATATCTGCCTCAAATATTACAAAGTTATCTAATCCTACATGAAAACCAAAATAAGTTCCAAGAAATAAATGAGCAAAGGATAGCAATAAACAATCCACAGAAGTGAAATGCAAACAGAAAGGAAATACTAAAGGAGAAAGCTCTTATTAGTATTTAAGAGCTACGGATTAGATTGTGGCAAAATTGCCAACACTCAATATTGATGACATGTAAATTGAACAATCTATTTGAAAAACATTATCGAAATGCATAAAAATGTAAAAACTCTGACGTCCTTATCCCATTCAATAATTATTCCTAAAGAAATAGCTACTATGCATATCATTAATTGCAGGTAACCTATTACTGTAAAAATATGAATTTTTTCAATGACCTACCATTGGAGAATGATTATAATGCAAATCTTTCATAAAGCTTACATAGAAGTGACATATTAAGACTATAATATAAAATGATTCTCAGTCTGATTAACTATGAGATTATATCTACAAAGAAAAAGATTAGAAGCTATTGCACGAAAATGAAAATAGCTATGGTAAAAGAGGATTCTAGGTAGATTTCTTTCTATTGTAAAATGTATTGTGTTGTTTTCTCCAGGAAAGAGAGCAATGTACCTTTCATGTTTGGATCAATTTTTTTTGACCCAGCAGGGATGGGTGACACACTGGCAACATTGGATGACACAGATCTGTTTGGTGTTCGAGGGGAACCTCCTGGGACTCTTGGTGAGGCATCCTTTGTAAGAACGGGAAAACCATAATTAGAAAAACTGATAACTTTCAACTTCACAAAAGTTATTATATAAAAAGAAATTACTTTGCAACTGCATCCTATCTGTTCTACTGGTACTTTTACACTATAAACTACTGACAAAGATGTTTAGAGATCATGTCCTCATTATTAGAAAATACTAGAGACCCATCATATTTTAGAATACTAATTTTCCCTTCAATGGAAAAAGAACATATTTAATAATAAGGTGTGGTTATGAATATAAGCCTGAGAGTCAGATCTGGGTCCCAATATGGACTTACATCTCACCAGCTGTGTAATCTCAGGTAAACCATAATGTTCTTTAATGCCTCCATTTTCCCATCTGCAAAATGGGGCTAATAACAGTACCTGCCTCATAGAGCTATTGTGGGGATTTATAAAATAACATATACGAATGGTTCAGCACAGTAAATTATACACAACAAACAATGCAAAATAGAGCTTTACAATTTAAGTCATCTAAAAGGGAGTGAAGTTTATCTTTTAAAATCTCACAAATTTCAAAGAATTCTTAATTCAAATTTATATCAAAGCACTCCCACCTGAGACATGTATATGATTAAGGAAAAAAGAACTAAAGCAATATGCACCACATTTTAATAATTTTGTCAAAATCTGTAATACTGACCACAGGCCTTCCAGCAGCAGTTGGTGGTTGTTTTGCCAAAAGGGACTGAAAAACACAAAAGAATTCTACGTTATTCACACCATGTATTGCTGTATTTTGAAAGAAAATATATACAAGAACAGTTTACCCATTAACCATACTAAGTCTGCTTCTGATATAATTTCATACCTGTAGCTTCATAAGAAACACTTGGTCATCTTCTGCCACAATTTCCTTCTCGTGCACAAACTGAAATGAGCAATAGCAATGCATAAATGAGCAAGTCTAGAAATAATAGAAGGGACATTTGCAACTCATTTTTCCTAATAATTCAGCAGAAGAAGAACCATTACATTTTTATTTCAGGGAAATGGGAGCAAGCTGCTTTTCACAAATGCCACAATCTATTTTCCACCCAGTAGCCAGTGATTCTTTCAAAACATTAGGTCAGATTACATCACTCCTCTGCTCAAATTCCCTCTCCAAGCGCTTTCCATCACACTCAGAATGCAATTCAAAGTTCTGACTGCAGCCTGGGCGAGGCCCCACAAGATCTTTTAACTCTGCCTTTCTACAAGATCTTAACTCTGCCTTTCATCTCCTACCACTCTGGCCCTCCTCAAGGCCGTTTTCAGCCTCTCTGGCCCCTTTGCACATTCCTGCCTTAGGGCACGTGCACTCTTTGTTCTCTGTGTCTTCAACATTCTCCCGTCTTACCAGAGCCATTCCCTAACCATTCCTACAACAGCATGCCTCCCGACCCCAGTCCTCTCTACCCACTCTCCTCTCTGCTTTATTTCCATAGCACTTCTGACCACCCGAGAAATGGCATATGAATTGATATACTATTGCATCACTCTCCTAGCTAGCACCTAGTGCCTAAACAATGGCTCATTGAATATTTGTAGAATAAATAAAAGACAACTAAAACGAAGCACAGTTTGTTGGTAAAAGAAGAGACTGAGGAAAACTGTTGTCTTTTTTTTGTTGTGTGCATTTCTTTTAACAGACATACCAAACACCACACCAACTGATTTGTCATTTTACGTTACTTTTCTTATTTCTAATTACCCACAAACAGAAGACAAATGTTCAATGTAAATGTTTGGATTCTTAAGTGAGAATTTTATTATATGTTAAATTAAAATTACTTTTTCTTGAAACATATCCATATTAAAAGTCAGTGAGAAGTACTATATGCAAACACTCATTTTCATTCTAGCAATGTTTTCCCGGCTTTTGGCTGAGCTCTAGGTTGGAAAGGTCACAGCTTCTATCTATTCATACTGTTCAAGATCCACATACTCATATCAATCCATGATTTCCATTAGTATACGAAATCTACACTGATATTTCTAATCTACATATGCCAAAGGCTAAGTTATGAGTCAGTAACTGAATAGCTGATTTATATTTTGATAAACATCTTTATTTTGAATGGTACATTACAAACACCCAAATCATACTTGAAAACTCCTTTATAGGTAAGAACCCCTTTACCTTTCTACTTTACAATCTTAAAATTATGGCCTTTCCTCTCGGTTTAAAAGCCTAAATATTAAGACTATATACTAAAACTGTTACCTTTCGGACAGGTGGTTTAGTTATAATGTCTTCAAAATTATCTTCTGCTTTTAAAGTTTGAAAATTTTCATGTAATATTCCTATTTTCTTATCATTATCCCACCCTGCTGGACTGAAAAGAAACACGCATGAGACATTCTCAAGCATTGATATAGCCACTCTTTCTTCAAGCCATGATCACATTTACGGAAACATTTTTATGAAGTTAAATTTGACCAATTATGGAAAACTAACCAGTTTTTTAATTATAATACTCAAGTAATGGTTTGCTAATTTAGAGTTAAAATGATTATCAATCTTCCTGATTTTAAAAATGCCGTTGTATTTTTTGGGGGGATGGTGGTGGTAATTATTACGTCCCAATTTTATTCAGATAAGTTTTTAAAAGCATATCATGATCATACATTAGGTGCTCTATACAGTTAAAGTGCTCTAACCAATTAAAGAGTAAATAGATATACTGATAGATGCACCCAACAGACAGTTTAGCTATATAAGCAAGGCCTTTTGAAAAGGGCTCAGGCCAGCAGTAAATCTAAAAAGGCAATGAGAAATAGATCAAGGCAGGTTATACATAAAACAATCTAGAAACAGATTCCCACCTTTTCATCATAGAAAGGTCTACTGGTCTCACCTCAAAACTAAAAAATGACTCACCGTGAACTCGTAGCAACAATACATGATAAAAATAATAGATTTAAGTGTATACTTACATAAATACTGCATCTTTTTCCACAATAACAGCAGGAATCTTATATGGGAATCCATATAGTTTCTGAACAATGTATTTATATACTAAATCTGTATTTTTGTTTTCTTTTACTGAAGTGTAAATAAGTGCTGCACCATCTGAATAATACCGTTAAAGAAATTTTTGGACAAATTCCATGAACAGGCAACATAAAATTCTGCGTTCTCAGCGTAACATTCACATCTACATGCATATTAGTTCCTATAGTTTCATGCAAAATAATTGCTAAAGGTATTTTATATGGTAATCAAAAATTTCAAAAGTATAAAAAACATGTATATATTACCTCTTACGCCTATTTACTTCTAATGTAATTTCTGCACTTTTCAGACTCAAACACTTTGGCTGGGGAATGCAACTGCAAAATATCTGATCCAAGAGGGGTGGGTGAGAATAGCTCTCCTCAATGCACTCAAGCTGTGATGAAATTTTCAACAGTAAACTCTCTTTAAAGCATTCACTAACAACCCTCATTTTATCCTTCTATTAGTTGTAAGTATTATTCATTGGCTCACCTAATCCTTGCAATTTAAGACTAGACGAGATTCCTTAAGATAGGTTTTCAAACCTTGGGATCATCAAAATCACCTGGAAGCATTATGAAAGTATAGATTCTCCAGCCTCACCTTGGAATGTTCCAATTCAGTAAGTCTTAGGCACAGCCAGATTTTGAAACCACTGCATTTGATTATATGTAGGGATAACATACTACACATATTAAAACACACAAATACAAATATTGATCTTGCCCTACCACCCAATACATACCAGATTTGGCAGGGATGGGAATCTAGTTTTACTTTTTCAGACTCTAAAATAGAATGTCAACGGTATAATGGCCAGCTAAAAGATTATTATACTAAGAATATTGAGTTATTCTATATATAACTTAGAAGTGGGCTTTATTTAAAGTTAACAATACAGATTGGTTTGATATCAATTTCACCTAAGCATTTTAAGATATAAACATTATATTGGTGGTATAAATACTACTTTTTAATCAGAATGCTTACAATGCCAACTCATGAAAATTTTCCACATAAGACTGATAAATTATTTTTCTTAAGCATAGTACTTTAAACACAGGAAATCAAAGTTATATACTTCCGATACTTGCTTTTATATCTCAAAATACTCAGATCTAATTGATTTGGGAACCAAAATGAAATTTGCAACCAGAGGCAGGAAGAAAAAAGTTTATGGAATTCATCAACCTTAATTCCTTTCTTTAAAAAAAAGAATACAAACAGGTAACATACATTGCACCAATCAATGTATTAAAAGGATACACTGTAAACAAAACTTCCGGATATGTGACTGAATAAAATCAAAATGTTCATCTCTGTAGTCATGTTCTTTCTCCAATACACTAATGGCATCACACTGTTGAGTTGAAATGATTTAAAAAATACAACATTAACTTTAAATAATCAAAATTAAACATAATGATTTAAACAGTTCAATTTTGGGTGGGAGAATATCAACAAAACTATAGCTCTGATGGGTGACTGAACATTAGTACCTAGAATATCAGTTACTTCTATTTGTCTAGAGACATTTAACTGAGGTCTCAAGACTAATGAATAATTTTTTTCTTTAAAAAGCGCTGACCTCTATGTTATAATGAATGTGGTAAAGACACCAACGAGAAAGTTTTAGTACATAAAGGAAAGAAGAACAGGACAAGCTTATAATACTTGCTACCTCAACAACTTATGTTCTAGAACAAAAAATTTAAGATCTAAAATCTATACTTGTTCTATAAAATACTCTTTACATCCAGGGACTCTGCAGCTCTCACTACTTCCTCTTTGTTCCTCTGTTTATCTGATAACTCTTAGTTGGCTTTCATTACCTTTTGGTGCTTTTATTCACTCTCACTACAATTTAACCAATAGCCAAAAAGGGGAATTACTGGCTATTTTTGAAATGTCACCTGTACAATCAATGAAACGAATTCCGAATTCTGCTTGCTACAGAAAAATGTTAGAAAAAAAGAGTGGGGGGCATGTTCAAGCATCACAATATCCCAACAACTTCACCAAAATCTTTCTAAACGGAGGGTATAAAATCTAAAAATAAACATTTAATAATTTTCATTACCCCTAATATTGGTTTGGAGTCAAATTTGATATAATTTTTATTATGCATCTATACATCATAGAACAGAGTATCCTTGTATAAAAATGATGTAGCACACATCTGTCCATTTTTAAAACAGAGAGTAATTTCAAATTATTTAAGCTACATATAATTATTATACTGTTGACTTATGACATTTTTGGTGAAGCATGATAGTTTAGCAGAGAAATTTTTAACTGCAATAAGAGGACCTGGACCTAAGGCAAGAAACTTAGTCTCTCTACACCTCAATCTCCACAATCTTTAAACTGGGTTGAACCGCCATTTTCACCCATCCTGACACTCACATTCTCCCGTCCTCCTGCACGTTTTAAAAGCTCTTAAACTAAAGAACAACTGATGGTATTTTAGATTTTGTGAAATACAGTAGATGACCTCTTCTGGCTTAAAACATTTGTGAATCTATGACTCATCTGATACTGATTCAGATCTCTTTTTTCCTTTAGAAATTTATGAGGCAAGCTGTAGTGTAAAACAGAGCAGTATCTGCTAATAAATAGCTCTTTGCCAAACAAAACAAACAACAAACATAAACAAATCACACACAAAAAGATTCTAGTTTAAAAACAGTTTTAAAGAAAAGGTATGTAATAATTAACTAAACCAGAATCATCATTTAAAAAGTGGATAACAGACTGGACTTAATTATTTTAAAGCTACCCCCAATCCCTTTGTTATTGATAATTTTTGTAGTATTTAAAGTAAAACTTAAGCTAAATTTTAAATCTCGAAAGGGTTTATACGGTCTTTTTCTTACTATTCCATGACTTACAAATAGGAAAGGCATACTACTCAGGACCATATAGGGAGAAGATAAACTTGAACTATAAATTGTTTCTAAGGGAAATTAGATTTTATTATAAAGTGTATACAGTAACAGAACTCAATTAACAGAATTTTGATTTTAGCAATCTTCCCAAAAAGCTTTTTAATAAATAAAAAGCCCCTGATAACTTTATATAATGACTACTGGTAGGTGTTTAAAATTTATTTTATTTTCAGTATATAATCTTCTGATATTAGGCATTAGTATATCAAAATTTAATGTGGAAAAATATTTTACTTTATAAAAAATTAGTAATTAAATTCTCATCTTACCTGTAATTATTTCTAAATTGACTGTACGATGAAAACTAATTGGAATTAGGAAAATGAAATTCAATCACAAACAGAATATTTGAAACAATTTTCTTTCAAAGAAACTATGATTAAGATCACAAAACCAACATGTGAAAATCAATATTTTAAATTATAATTTCTATTTGTTAAGAAAAAATATCTAAGAAAAATAATGTATCAACTTCAAAAGGAGCCTGGGAAACAAAATAGTTGTTCATCCTTGGTTAATATCAGTAGCAGAACATCTAGGAAGCAAACTAACCTTCGTGCAAACTACTAGTACTGGAATGCCCAAGTTGTGTGTAAGTGTATCTGCACCCAGAGGCAGAACCACACTGTCGTCTTTGTCTTCCTGTGACACAGTATTTCTTCTCTGAGGAGAAGCTGGGAAATCTTCTCCTGGCTCTACATATTCTTGGAAGTCTCTAATCACTGAAAATCAAAGTAAATAATTTAATAGTTTAGAAATTGCTTTATTTCACCAGGTAGCTTTTTCTGCCTTAATTTAAATATGTATTTTACTAGAGTTTATACTTCATCTTGTATAAGAGAAAAAACTAAAAAGATTTGAGGAATCTATTTCAAAGACAGTACAGAAACATTGGACTCAAATTAATTATTAGGAGGCAGAGCACAACACTGAATGGCTCCAAAGAGTAGGGCTCAATATAAGCCCAGTTTAGTTTCTGTGAATTACTTTGGGCAAGTCACAATCTAGCTTTGTCTCACACTACCTTCTCTAATTCACAAAGGGTACTGAAAAAAGATAAAAGAAAAATAAATGTGTGTGTGTGTTGGGAGAATCCCACATCTTAAAAGACAGTCCTAGGTGGCTTTCTAATATTAACTTCCTTTCTCTAAAATCTTTATACAGGTCTTCTCCTTTTTACCTAAATGCAATCTTGGGCCACATTCATTCTGTAACCCTAATGAGAATTGATGAGACATTACCAATGCTGATAAATTTTTAGAACTCATTTGTAAGACTGTTTAAACCTTCACTTAAAAATTAAATTAAACTGAATGTATCAAGAGCTTTAATAATGTATACTTTGACTCAGTAATCCTCTTCCAGGAATTCTCAAGGAAACAATCATTAATGCACACACACACGGGGATTTCCATATAAGACCACTTTTCACGTTTAAAAGCAAAACAAATCTGCATAGTGTAAAACAGTATATGAGGAAATATACAGAGTCATAAAGAGGAAGAGGGAAACTTGAACACGTAAGTGCAGTTCCTTCAAGAACACAGGGGCATACATATACCCTTAGCAGCTCTGGTAGCTACTACCCTTCGAATCAGAGGCTGAAATCTAACAATGGTTCTCCAGTTTGAGCATGCACCAGAGTTTCTGATTCAGTAGTCTAGGGTGGGGCTGATACTATATTTCTGACAAGCTCCTCCTGGCTACTGATACTGATGCTGCTAGTCTTGGGACCAGACATTGAGAACCACCTCTTTAAATTTAGAGGGGAAAAAAACCCCACAGGCTATGGCCAACAGGGAAAGAAAGGCACAGACTAAAAGCAGTTAGAACTATCTTTTTCAATGACTTAGAATATACATTCTCTTAACTTTTCACTGTTTCCTTGCATATAAATTCCAGTACACTAACAATTCGTCCCTAAAAGTTATTATCAGCTAACAATAACACATAAAAGCAGTATTCCATCTGTATATTTTCTTAAGAAAAGTACAACATTGGCAAATGAAGCACTCTTGGTGAATTTCAGAACTGTGACAACTGGCTTATAATCTATTAGAAATGACCCATATCATCTTCATAATTTCCATGAAAATTTCCAATTTACATGGGCATTTACAAAATATATTATGTACTTTGTAAATCATAAAACCAACTTAATATCTTTATATTTACGTTATTAACATCCTTTTGGACATATTTCATTTTGACAAGGCTGATAAGATTGCTCTGCTTATCAACTAATATTGCTGCAAATGAGCAGCTGAAGAAAGATTCAAATTTTTTCTTTTTTTTATCTTGAAAAAGTACTTTCCAAAATGAACACATATGGCCTTGGCAAAGGAATAAAGGCACCTCTACTAAAGAGTCTGCTATTATGTATGTTTCCAATTAAAAACTATATTAAAACCTAGCACATCATTTCAAAAACGGTACTCACATTATGTTTCCTTCCTTAAACCTTATTCAAAGTCAAAAATTCCTAACAATTATGACAGCTAAAAAATTTGTATTTGAAATCCATATTAATATTTTTAGACTACTCACGCTTTTGTTCCATTTCTTTCATTTCTTCAGGAGGAATTTTCAATTTGTCAATATGTTCCCTAACAACGCTTGCCCATTTCTGTAAAGAATCCAAAGCAGTCCAAGGCTTTGACATATCAACAACCAGCATAACTAGAGTGTCCTTCAGAGAACCAGCATCCAGTGAAAATTTAAGGAGGCCTTTGTGATACAGATCTCCATCTAATATCCAAACATTACATCTTGTTTGATCTACGGTAGACAAAGGAAAGTTACCAAAGCAACGGGATTAAGTTATTTCATCATTCGACCAACAACATTACTTGGTATTTTAGGGCATCTCCATAGGAGATGTATCCTTTAACAAAGTTCAACTATTTAGGTCACAACTACCAATTTAGTAAAGGTCCAACAAATATTCAGAAAAATGATTTAACTACCAACATGAAACACCAGCATCCTCTACTTCATATTTCTCAATTCCGAAACACAGACTAAATGACATGTTGCTATTCATACCATCGATAGATAGAGCCAAGATATTATATAAAAAAATAGGAAGGCAAGTGATCTATAGGGGAAAAAAATGGCTGATCAGATAAGAAAAGCTGGAGATGACATTTTTATGACAAAAAGTGAAAAGAAGCTGAAAGGGAGTCAGCAAACAATCACAGGATATTATTATTTCACTATTTGTGAGAAAATGAACTGAAAAGTTGAGATTCTTCAAGGATAGCAAGAAAACTAAAGTCTGCACACCAGAATACCATAAGATGTTTAAAAATGTTTCTATATGAATCCCAATCCCAAACTAATAAAAGTATGCCTAAATATAACTATTAACCTATTGGCATGACACAGGACTCCTAGCAGAACATGACATACTAATAAAAGTCAAAGACTAATATGAGCAGCAGTGTACCTCAGAAAGATTTCAAGAAATTTATGTTATAAATAAATGACACTCACCATCCCTGTCTTCATCGTGAACATTTAAGTACAAATATTCCAATCCTCTTCCTTTCTTGTACTCCTCTATTCCCTGAATTTTTCTGATTAAGCTTGTTTTCCCAGCTCCATCTTCACCTGTAAAAAAAAGGACAAATCTTTTTAATAATATGGAATATACACACACACACACACACATAGATATAAATAAGGATGCTTTCTAGTGCCAAGTGAGAGACCTAACTGGAACCAACTTCAACCAGAAGGTTAATTTCATGGAAGATAACCAGGTAGCTATAGAGTTGAAGATATTGATGTCACCTCCAAGATTCTCTCTCCTGTTGTCTCTGCTCCTCTCGTTTAGTCTCTTATTCTAGCCTATTACAAATGGCTTCCTCTGTGGGTATTTTTCAGGAAGTTCAACTCTCACGTCATCACAGTTTAATGTACAAGGAACTCTCTTGGCTTTCAGTCTGAAAAATCTCAGGTAAACACTCTTAATTGGCCCAGTTTGGGTCATGTGCCTACCCACGGGCCACTCACAGAGGATAGATGGTACATCAAAACCGACCAGGACAGGGAATTGTGACTGTAGCCTCATCAAAACCATGAAGCCATAAGAAATACGCAGCAAGTAAGAGGGGTGGCAGTTGTGGGTAGGAAGTTGGGCAAGAACAAGGGTAGGGGGAATACAGAACAGACAAAAATAAAACGTAGACTTTAAAAATATTAACAGCAAAAAAAATCATGTGATTTAAACTTGGTACGAGTTTAAAAGATTTAAAACTAGGCTAGCTATTCAATGTTTTGGTGAGGATTTTTTTATATTGTGAATTTATTTAAACACTACATGTCACTGTTTCATAAACTTATTTATTTGTTGGCAATTCACATTAATAATAGTTTCTTAGATCCAAGGACTCATTCCTGGAGATTAATGAGTTCTCTGAGAATTTAAAAACTGTTCATTTTCATGTCAAAGTTTAAAAAAAAATGATGTCTTAGATCTTCTGAATGACCATCTTTATATAACTAAGTGCTGCCACAAGACTTCAGTACCCACCCTGCACTGGCGTTTATAATCCTATTGGTGCCAAGATGAAGCCTAGCAATCCAGGCAGAATGAGCATGCCAAACTCAAAAAAAAAAAAAAAGTGTCATAGAGCAGTTAGTTCTACAACCAATTGTACTGGCTAGATTGGTTCTTTTTAGGAACCATTTTCCAATACTTAACAGCAATAAGTATAGCCTTAAATAGGCATTAAAGAGCTTGCCATTAAATGAAAACTTATTTTTCAGTAATATTTTTGCAGTGTATTATTAAAATGGCCCATCAAAATAACAGATTGGGTTGAAAACAGTAATATCTATGATAATGACAATGATTCCCAAGATGATCCATCATGCTCAAAATGGAAATAATAAACAGTGAAAAATAAAATATGTAAATACTTATGTCTATTATTAAACCCAACACTGGCATTTAATTTCAGTAAAATGTCACTGTTATATTGACTACTAATTTGAATTTTATCAGTTCTATAGTTTTTACAGCATTTACTTTATAATTTGTTTTGGTTTTATAATTGTTGAAGAACTACATAAACCAAAAAAATTTAAAGAATATTATGTAGTCACCTCAACAGGCATGAGCATTAGAGATAGTAAAAAATAATTTAAATCGCCATGTAGGAGATCTCTGAAAGCCTTTTAAAGAGTATGAACAGGCAGAGCAGAGGGTTTTCAGGGCAGTGAGACTATTCTGTATAATACTACAATGCTAGATATGTGTCATTATACATTTGTGAAACCGCATAATGTACAAACCAAGAATAAACTCTCATGTAAACTATGGACTTTAGATGATAACATGTCAGTTATCAGTTCACTGATTGCAAGTACAGTAATAATTGAGTCACTGTGCAGGATGCCAACAGTGGGGGAGGGTGTGCATGTGGGGACAGGGAATATTCGGAAACTCTCTGTACTTCCCATTTCATTTTGCTGTGAACTTAAACCTGCTCTGAAGGGAGTCCTCTTAAGTTAAAATGACAACTGAAAGCTGCTTATCCCACAGAAACAATGTATTTATTATAAGCAAAAACTTAGTGCCCAGACTTATGACAGAAGCTTAAAACAATACAATGTTCAATAAGAATTTTCTAAAGTATATATAGATCCATAAAAACAGGCAGTAATTAGATAAAACTTCATTTAATATGACCCAGGAATTCTCTTTAATTCTCTTAAGATGTTAGAAAGTAAAGATAACCTTAAAAAGAGTCAAAAAATTTAGATGAAGGGGGAGTGTAGGGATGGACAAAAAAGGTGAAGGGGATTAAGATGTATAAACTTCCAGTTATAAGATAAATAAGTCATGAGGATGTAATGTACAGCATAGGGAATATAGTCAATACTGTAATAACTTTGTATGGTGACAGCTGGTTACTATACTTATCATAGTGATCACTTCATAAGATATATAAATGTCAAATCACTATACTGTACACTTGAAACTACTGTAATATTGTACATCAACTATACTTCAATAAAAAAAGGAAGGGAGGAAGAGAAGCAGGCAGGAAGGATAAATACACACTTTTGGAACAAAAAAAATTTCAGATCAGTGTATTTCAACTTATTTTTAATATTTCAAGTGACTCAAATATAAAGGTTTCTGAATAAAAATATATATACTCATAGATAATCTTAAGCATAAGCAAAAGAAAAAAACGTAATAATATCAGACAGAAAAAAATCACTGATTATTTGGTTATCTCTAATGGTGACATTTAATGATTCTTTAAATGATGTTTGCATGTTCCTTTTAATCTGATTTTAAAGGTTTAAGTCAATAAGCTCAGAAGAGATTTTGAGCCCAAATTCATGACATCAAAAATATTGTCAATCTTCAGAAAAAGTCAAGAACTATATGATTTCACTCATGTGTGGGATATAAAACTGAAAGCAACAAATGAACAAGACAAACAAAAACTCATAGACACTGAACAGTTTAGTGGTTACCAGAAGGAAAGAGAGGAGCGGGGAGGGAGAAAAGGGTAAAGGGGGTCAAATATATGGTGACGGAAGGAGATCTGACTTTGGGTGGTGAACACACAATATACAGATGATGTATTATAGAACTGTACACTTGAAACCTACATAATTTTATTAACCAATGTCATCCCAATAAATTTAATTAAAAAAAGAAACAACTAGAATGTCTATTATTGAACTGTACCTTTATAAATGGTTAAAATGATCAATATTATGTTTATTTTACAAAAAATATTGCACGCCAAAAAAAAATATTGCCAATTTTAAATTAACCACATATGCTCACCATTTTAAGTTCTTGCAACCATCACTAGAGTATGGCTGCTTCCTTCTAAGGATTGAATACAAGATACTCTCTTATGAGACTGCAGGTTGTTCCTCTGTGTGAATGTTGCTGATCAATCATTTCACTGGCCTAATGGTTCTCAAAAATGTATCAGATTCACCTGGCGGTGGAGCTTGTTAAAACACACATTGCTGGGCTCCACCTCCTGAGCTTCTGATTCAGTTAGCCTGGGGTGGGGCCAGAGAATCTGCATTTCTAACAAGTTCCCAGTGTTGCTGATGTTGCTGGTCTAAGGACCACACTTTGAGAATCACTGCATTAGATATCTACTACTCTAAACCAAGCACTAGGAATACAAATATCCATATGTCAAAGTTGCTATCCTCTAGGAGCTTGTAAATTGGAGTGGGAAAACAAAGAGCAGACAATTTCGAGGTACTGTCATTAGGACTACACTAGAGATAAGCAACAAACCAGGAAGCTGGCCTTAAGGAAAAATCCTAGTTTTGCTTGGGAAGTCAAAAGGGCTTTGTAGAGAAGGAAACACTAGCCAAATCTTGTAGTATTAATGAACCATGGAGAGGCAGTCATTCCAGGAAGTAAGGAAAGCATACACAGAGGCCCAGAGGGAAAGAAATGTCCTTCTAGGTAGAACAAAAAATTTGAATGCATGAAATTTACAATGTGAGGGAGAAAGGAGTCAGACAGTGAGAACAGACAGGAGATGCCAGACCATGAAAGGCATCTCATACCAAGCTGAGATGGTTACCTTATCCCGAAGATAACGAAGAGCCACCGGAAGTGTTTAGGTGTTGCAGAAAGACTGCTATGGCAAAGTGTGGAAGACTGATTGACAAGGGTAAGTTTAGGAGTAAGGAAACTAGGTAACAGGCTATTATTGGAGTTCTAGCAGGAAATGAGGTAGGCCTGACCTAAACTATTAGCCATGGTAGTGGAGACAGCCGTACTCAAAGGCTGATTGGGACGGGAGCTGGCAGAGAGATGAAGACACAGAAGCGCGTCTAAGGGAGAAGACCCCTCCCTTGCCACAGCTTCAATACTACCACCCTCTCCTGCTCTACTACCTACCTCTGAGGTGGCTGGTCCTGAGTCTTCCCTACAGGATGCTCTTTCAGCTCTATCCGGGGTTTGTGTTCCCCAGGGTCCATTCTTCAGTCCTCTACTCTTCTCACTCTTTATGTAATTCTAAGAGAATCTCCACACATGACTCCCACAGATTTCCTTCCAGCCTTAGCCTCTCCATAAACACTTCACATTTCAACATGCACAAAAACAATATTATTAATTTGCCACCTTTCCCCCAAACATTCTTATATAATTATTAATGTAAGATTCCAACCTCAAGGCCTTTATACCCAGTTCCCTCTGCCTAGAACACGCTATCTTCAGAAATCTGTTACCTAACCTTCATCTCACCTTCCCTCAAATATCATCACTTCCTCAGGTAGGCCACCCCTTAACCACCTCATTTAAAATCTCAATCTCCCAACACTCCTATTCCTTCTTGTTTTATTTTTCTTCACTGAAATTACTAACATAATATGTATTTTACTTAGTCATTCTCTACCCCCACTCGCATCAAAGCTCCAGAGGAACAGGCCTTTGTGTTTTACTTACTGCTGCATCCCCAGTACCTTGAGAGTGCCTGTGACTATAGTGCCTATTAACTCTGCTCCTTTCACAGAGAAATGCATAGTCCTGAGCCTCCTACAGAGCAGCCACTAAAAGATCTTAAACGACAAAAAAAAAGTGTCAAAACATTAATATGAGAGTCACAAATCCCTGAATAAAGGATTCAAATTTGATCCCCTTACCAAGTTTGGGAGTAGTTAAAAACTCTGTGTATTAATGGGTTTAAAATGCAAAAGCCTAAGAAATTAGGATAGAAAAATGATGAAATTTCAAGTCTGTCAACGTGTTTCCACAAATAAAAATTAAAGGACTGTAATTTGTCTCCCTTTGCCCATATTCTGGTGAAATAGAACCATCAGTGCCTTCCACTTCTATCTCTATAGGAGCAGCGGTAGCAGCAAATGTTTGCGGAGTGCCTACTGTATCCATTTAAGCCACAGGAATTCTAACACAACTTTAAGGGGTAACAATGATTATCTCCCATTTGGCAGATGTGAATACTGGGGCTTAGGATTGTTAAAACTAAATATCATATCCAAAGTCTCATAGGGCCAGGACCCGAATTCACATGAATTTAACTCCAAAGCATACTCTTTCCATTATACAAAGTGCTGCTATCTTTAAAGGTCATTAAAACAATACTATTTATTATTTTTGTAATATGATTCACAAAATAAAAAGGCATTTCTGCTTTTAGGCGTCACTGCTATTTTCAGAAGAAAAATAAAAATGATTTAATGCATTCTTCTCTGTGGGCTGCCTCTGAGTGATAGGTGGTTATGTTCCTGTCCTGATTCTGCTTTAAGGACTAGGAATGAAGTTCGTTTTACTAAACCAGCCAACTTCTCTCCTGGAATTTTAGATAAAGATAGTTGTGCCTCTTAACATTCAGTGCCTTGGGGATCCATTGTAAGATAAATATGACAAGATTAAATTTGAAAAAGAGTATACTGTCAAATAAATGTAACATGGTAAATATGGTAGTGTGAGATTTGTTCCTTCCCTGTGATTTCAAAATTTCTCACTTCTGGTAACAAATTAAAAGTGTTCACATTGAGAAAAAAGAACATTTCGTACACACACACAGACTACAAAGAATTCTAATGAAATCCTCCCTACTTACAGATGAGGAAACTGAAGCCAGGCCACAATCACAAAGATTGTAGGAGCATGGCAATAATCCATCCAAGCCTCCCGAGAGAATCCAAGTCAACCTTCTCAAGAAGGCAACTCCCCTTTGTTCTCAAAAGAGAAAGGGATGAGGGGAAAAAACCAGAATATCTTAATCCTAAGAATATTATAATACCTAACGGTGGTTGGCAGAGAAAAGATTCTCAAGATGTTTAAAGAAGCACTTTATTGAAAAAATCTTTCTGGGAACAAAATTTCTATCAACTACTCTTTTCCCCTCTTCAATTTTAATTAGCAGTTGGAAGTTATAATTGGTTGAATATTGAACATTCATATTTTACACATATTAAGCCCATTTCTTCTTTACGTAAGTCTTAAGCCTCAATTATAATGACCATTTACTGCAGCTGTCACTTTTTCTTCACCTAAATGAACTCTTACATGATTTGTCTTAGTGGCAAATGTGGACATCTGAAAATAGATCTACTTTATAAAAGGCCCAGAAAAGGCTAACGAAGTCATATTCTGTAAACAAAATCTCATGTGTTACCTACTACCTCCAGAAATCTTATCTGACGTATTTGCAAAGATGCAGTCTTACTCTAAGGTTATACACATCTTCCAATCACATTATTTGTTAGGCTGTTTTTTTCCCTTTTTATATCTTTAGGCACTTAACACATGGCCTCCTCCCAGTTCTCTTCTCCTCACTATGTAAACATACCACTCAAAAGGAACATTCACACTACAATTCATTCCCCATCCTACAACTGAGAGATCTTCAAGAAACAATCTCATTATGTCCATCTCCCTTTGAAGACCCTTCAGGAGATTCTAGTTAATGATACGCAAGCTGAAGTATTCAGAGGGAAGTAAACTAATATCTGCAATTTACTCTCAAATGCCTTTAAATAAACAGTCACATAGTGGGACATGTGATAAAGCAAATATAGTTAAATGTAAATGGTAGAATCTAGGTTTATGTGCAAGTATTAACTAAAATTCCTTCAACTTTCTATATGTCTGGAACTTTCCTAAGATGTCAGAAAAAACCCTTCAAGGTCTTTCTGCTGCTCTTGCAGTACAGGACAAACTATAAAGGCCACGGTTCTTTACAAAAGCCCCCTTGCCTTTCCTGCCCATCTCTCCCCATGTCCCACAGCTCCCATACTAGACTCCAGTCATTCCCAACTTTTTCCAGTGCAGCAGAGAAGCATTCCCCTCTCCCAACTCTAAATCTTCACACATGCTGTCACTTTTTTCTGGAATATTCTTCTCTTCTCACCACAGCAGGGAGAACCCTAGCTTATCCTTTCAGTCTCAATTTAGTTCCCTCTAGGAAGCTTTGATTTCACAAGTCTGGTTAAGCGCGCTTCTTTGTATTCCCAACAGCACACCATACTCTTAAGACACTTCAGTGCTGTGTCAGCTTATTTGTTTCCTTCAGCAGACTGTAAGTGTATCATGTCTGTCCCTTCATTCAACAATATTCTTTGGGCAAGTTCTCTTAACAGTAAGCAGGATATAAAGTCCTTGCTTTTTAAGTGCTTAGAGATAAGACATTAGCCTATTCTTAACAGACACTGTCCCTGCTTGCTCATCAGAAACAGAAACCATGTTGTCTTAGTTTTTCAGACTGCTACGACAAAAATATGTACCACAGGATGGGTGGCTTTTAAATAAGACATTTATTTCTCAACAGTTCTGGAGTCTGGAAGTCCAAGATCAAGGTACTGGCAGATTTGGTGTCTAGAGAGGGCTCACTTCCTGGTTCAAAGACAGCCATCTTATCACTGTGTCCTCCCTCACTTGGCAGAAGGCAGTAAGCTCGCTGGTGTCTCTTTCATAAGGGTCCTAACCCCATTCATGAGGGTTTGACCTCATGACCTAATCATCTACCAAAGACCCACCTCCTCATGCCATTAAGCTGAAGGTTAGGATTTCAATATATCAATTTTGGAGGTACACATTCATTCTACAGCACCCATCCGATATATGGAAGATCCTTAACCAAAATTCTTATCTTTAAAAACAACCACAGTCTCTATTTTCATAACTATACCTCATCTGTAACTGCCCTTCCCAGGCCTTCACCACAATCTATTAAAGCAATTCATTGTTCATATTTATAAAACTCAATGGCTGCCTCTCATCAATAACAGATTAATTAATAGTGTAAGCTCATAATACATACCTCCTTCACTAAACTTTTAGGAAAACTTTCTAGTCATTGGACTGAGCAGTGGATACTCAGCTGATCTGCCACAGCCAAGCTGAATGACATTGGAAGATAAGATGAAGGAATTCATCTACGTAACCTATGTAAACTCTAAGAAAGCTTTACCTTCAGTTCTGTGGCCTTAAACTGGCAGTGAAACAGACACACCAGCTTTTAAGTGTGCTAGTCAAGTAGTTAATAATTTGTAAACATACTTATATATAAGTAGAGAGTTTCTGTTTAAACAGACTAAGATGAAAGTCCTTCTATAAAGAACACTTTAGTGATGGTATTAAAATTATTCTCTATATTTTATCTACATTTGTACTTCTATATTAAATTTCCTTAAAGAGGACATACCTTTAAGAACTCTGCCTTCCTTTTCTCCATCTTTTCTGTTGTTATGGAAGGCTAAAGTACTGTACTTTTCTAGCTTTGCACAGGTTTGTGTGCCTGATACCTGCATTCTACGCAGAGCTTTGATTCACATTTCCACACCTCTGTTGGATACATTATAGTTCACAGCATAATGATAATCAGAACGGAGAGAATTCTAACCACCATATTCCTTTATCCAAAGTAGATATCGACATTGTGAAGTTGACATTTTTGATTTGGCCTTGCATGATGTAAAATAAATTAGCCTATTTCATCTGAAAGCTCTGGTGATAAGAGCCATGAGGGGTCTTCATTGGAACTACTTTTTGGCTCAGACCTCCTGCATGGCCTTCCATAGGTTATCTGGATCACCCAGGCAGGGTGGGGGCTTTTGATCTGCTTCCTATCTCACAAGGAGCATCTCTTCCCTTGCCTCTGCAGGTAAGGCAGGGGGAGACTGTTAACCAGCTGCAGTATCTGCACCCTGTGGTTGTAGATAAACATTTATGCACGGCTGTTCAAGACTATATCTCTCCAATGTTAAGGAGTACCTAAACAGCAGAAAGTTAAACAAACCCAATTTTTGAATCCTAGCTCAGTTGTGTAACTTGGGGCTCAAAACCCACTTCTTGAAAACAATGAACATGCTACATAATAAAGCACCAACCAGAACAGCCAGGTAACAGGCATAATACATATGTTCCCATCCCATTGGTTGGCCAAAGCCCTACCTTTGAATATCATCATTCAGCAATTTACATTATATTATAAAATTTAAGAACTTATCCTTTATCATTTCCCTCACTCCTGCAGACCAACACTGAAAACCATTAGTTTAATTTAATATTTATGAAGTCCAATAAATGTTAATCCCAATGGTCATTAAAGGTTCCTATGCTCTAGAAGGTCAACATCATACTAAAGCAATAGTTCTTAATCAACAAATATGGTATATATTCTACAATTAAACTGCCTTTATAGTAAGATGCCAATTTTTAACCTACCTACCAGACAGGAGAAGATTAAAATGAATAATCCTTTGTATTGGTAATGGTTCTAGACAAACAAGTATTCTCACATACTGATGGTAGGAATGTAAAATGGTACAACTTTCCTAGAAAACTGTTTGGTAATATATGGAAAGGCTTAAAAGATATATACTTTTGACTCAACAATTCAACTTCTAGGAATTTATCCCAAAGATAATACTGGACAAGTGGAAAATGAGGTATAATAATAATCTGTTTGCCAATCAATTCTTATTATGGTATAGACATATATTATCCAGTCACTGAAAGGGAGAAAACCATATCTATTACTATGAAAAAAACAAAACAAAACAAAAACCCTCTGATTAAAAAAAAACAAAAAACAAAAAAAAAACTGATTTAAAAATAGTATATAGAGTGTGAGCCTATTTTGTTTAAAAAACAAATACAGAAATAGAAAAAATGAACACTGGTTTTCACACGTTTTCATTTTCTTTGTCAATTTTTTTCTCTCTCTCTGGCAAGAAACATGTAATGCTTTTATAATTTAAAAGTGTTTTCCAATTTCAAGAGGAAAGTATTTTAGACATAATTTTAGTTCTCTTAATCCCATGAAGTATGAAAGAATCTCAACAAGTCAGGAGATTGTAATGTGCCCACAATCCCCCACTTCAACAGGCAGGAAGGGCTGACTCCCAGACATGGTACCTCTAGATACCAACTCCAGCAAATTTGAGCTGCCTGGGTCCTTTTCACCAGGTTTTAGCTACTGTAGCAAGTTCCTTAGTGCACAGCCCACAGTGTTCTCCTCCTCACCCTACTTAGCAAAATTTTACTGATACCTTTTTCCATAAAATCTCATGTGACCTTTTTACCGATTATTTCATACTGACATATTTGATTTTTACTATAGGAGTTTATAAGCTCCTAGAGGTCTGGGACTGAATCTTAGCACTGTTTTCCCTAGATGACTGAGCAAAGTATTTTATACACAGCACATTCAGATAAGTGTTTGATGAACAAATGAATAAAGAGATAAACTGTGAGGACTTTCTAACAGCCACTGCCCTGACGTTGCAAATAAAATAAGGCCCAAAAAGGTTAATTCATGGTCACTCACTTATTAAAAGTCTCATGCTGAGCTTGGGTCCTTCCTTTTTCCTAGCTCAAGGCTTTTCTCAGTTTTACATTATCAAAGTGCTTTTGCTGACATTCTCTCTCACGTGGACTTCACGTCAGCTGAATTACCACTCTACCAGCCTACATCTGTGGTTCTTCCAGCTGTTTCTGACAAAAGCACTGGGAAAAATACATGAACTTCTCTTCATACTTTTTAAACCTATATTCGGACTACACCTCTAGCTGGAATAACAATGATACTTTAAGTAAAAGCTGGTCATCATTCATCCAACATTTATTTATTGAGTACCGATTATGTAGCATCTGTGCTTATTGATAAAATCAATGCCCATAATAAGTTAAAGAGGGGGTCCACAAACTTTAGCCCACAGGCCAAATCAAGTCTGCTGCCGGTTTTTGTAAATAAAGTTTTATTAAACACTGTCCCACCCATTCATTTATGTACTGTGTATTGTTTATGGCTGTTTGGGGGCTACGAGAGCAGAGCCGAATAGTTACAACAGAGACCATATGGCTCAAAATGCCTAAATTATTTAGAATCTGGCCTTTTACATAATAGGTCAATAATCCTGACCATCATAAAATACCAATGTGCCACTAGACTCTCAAAACATTTTATATTTGGTATATTTTCAGTAGTAGTAACATATAACATGCAGTAAATAATTTTAATTCTTTGAAAATTACCAATCCAATATCATATATGTGATAACATTCTATTCCTGGCATCTCTAACCAATCATGCCAGAAAACTGCATTAACATACTTCAACTGATAAAATCTGTTTCTCACAAGTCATGTAACTTTGATGGTCTTTAATCTCAGCTTCTCACAAGATTAATAGTTTCAGACTGAACAATCTCATTATTTTCGGAGTCAGCCTGCACATGGAAAACCATCTACTTCCTTGAGAAGTCATTTCTCTAAACAGATCTCTAGTTCCCCTGTGTATATCTTGAGGTTTCCTACTTGCAATAATTCAGGCATAACAGTAGCTAGTTTTGTTCCTGAATAAGAAAGAAGGCTGTTTCAAACATATTTCCTTATGATGCTCAGCATTATGTGGGATTTTTTTGGCTGTACACTATCCTGGACTAGTGCCTTCAGGGAAAATAGAGACTCTAAATTTCTTCCCTGGGTGAACTCAGCCCACATCTAAAAGGAAATACTTTATTAATTTAAACCCAATTACGATATGTCTTCAAAACATTTCTTTAAAAATATTTAATAACTCACAAGCTTTAGAATTTAAAAAAATTATAGACTGCCAGATCAGACAAGACTTTGGTGATCACTAAATCCAAATATCTTAATTTACGGATGAGAAAAATGAGGCTTATAAGACTTAGCAAAGAGCCAACTAGCTTTCATTAATTCATACCTCAAATAAGAAAGTTATACTGATGTCCTATCTATAAGCCAGGGACTGTACTGGGGGCCACGTTTACATAAGTATCTTAGTAGACAATTAATTACTCTAAATCAATGAGTTCTGTAATGAAACAGATACATTAGGAGAATCAGATAAAATTTCTTAATAATTGCTAAATACCTTCTTAATTTTCCTACTAAGAAAGCTTTTTTCCTCTAGGCAGACAGCCCAGTGGACAGGTTAAGAATACTGACTCTGGGGCCAGGCTGTACAATTTAGAATTCTAACATTGACTCTTTCTGGCTGTGTAACCCTACAGCAATTTACTTAACAGCTCTGTGTCCGTTTCCTGATGTTTAAGGGATAAATGCAGTACATAAACGATCTTACAATGGCTGGTACATGTAAATTTTCTGTAAATATTAATTGTTCTTATTATTATTCTTAGGAGTTTTCTTATCGAAACATGGGAAAGTAACCAAGATATAGAGAAAGTGCCCTTAAAAGCAGCTATTCAAATATCACTGTAGTAAAAATTGATTAAATATAAAGCTTAAGAAAAAAAATAGTTCCTAAAGGAACAATCCATGAGTTAAATCCTATTTAAAATACACAAACGCGCGCACGCACGCACACACACATACACACACACACACACACACACAAACATGCACAAGAAGTTTTTGCCTTTAATATTAAAAACCTTTGCTGAAGCTCATTCTCAAACTGTTTCAAGAAAGAGAATGGGTAAACACTAATGTCATAGTGTTTCTGGGTTTCATGAAGGTTCAGGCCTAAGCAGATAAATGATTACTTAAACACAGTGGTGTCTCTTAAAAAGCTACATCCTAGAATTCTAACAAGTATTTGGATTTTATTTTAAAATAATTACTAGTACTTTCACTCAAAGGTAGCTTTTTAAAAAAAATTATGCAGTAGGAAGAGTACACGGCATTTTCCCTCTTGCAGGAACTTCTATCAAGTTGGAAGAACATGCCAGAGTCACAGAACACAGCATCTTTATAGCTGCGTGACCCTGAAAAACTCACTTATAAGGTTTAAAAAATTTATCTCATCCAAAAATTGGTGCTAGCATCTATCTCCTACATTTGGGTGACGGGAGGGGGAAGAGGAGGTAAACTAAGATTTATATGAAAATGCTTTGAGAGTGGCTGACACATTGCTAGTCCTGGCCCTTTTCTCCCATAGGCAATGGGTAGGGAAAACATGCAGCAAGCTAAGGTTAAACTGCAATTTGTGTCTGAGGTATATTAAGCTGTGATCATTCCTATTCTAGGTTATTTCTGGAAATGTAAAACCTTGTTAAAGTCTCATTTTTTTTTTTTTTTTAAATATGGAACTCCAGAGATTACCATAATTCATGAAAGGCATATTAAGGCTAAGCATCCTCCTGCCTAGCAGCTTCAAACTCATAACAAAGAAAACCACAATCTCTATTTATATATTTATTCCCTCAACCAGCACAGACTGAATGCTGCCATAATACGTGATGGTTAGATATCCTTAAGAAATATTTAGAGCTTTTCTGGAAAATTAATCCTATTTATGCAATCAGTATAAAAATCTGTTATTTGCTTCTTCCAAAGCTAAAAAGGACTTTGATGAAAATTCCAACAGAACTCATATAAAAAACTTTAATTTCAAGCTCATGTAACTTGATACTACATGGAGCTTTATGAATATTAAGCTCATAAAAAAGGAAATTTAATCTATTTTACTATGGAGGGATGGAAGATCCTGGGGCCTCTTGGTACACTGTCACGTGAACGGACCCAGTGTCAAAGCAGGTTAAAAAAAAAGCATGGTGCAACCTTAGTGCAAATTAGATACATCGAGAAATTAACAAAACTGTCACTTTTATTTCACTAGAAATAGAACCACCTAATATTTAATGCACAGGAATAGTTGAGAGGAATTTATAAAATAAAAACAAAATTAAGGAATCTTATCTTTACAATGGCAATTCTTGAAAAGCCTTAACTTGGAGTAATTAAAATATAATTCATTTCAATAAGGTCACACTGTCTTGTCCATTTTAGTATAGTAATTAATACTAATTTGTTTAAATTAATAAATTTCAAAGATTTTCTAAAATTTTTTTGCTTTTGGATCCTAATCTATCTTTGCCCTATAAGTATCACTTACATAGGCGCTAATTCAATTTTTAAAGAGAGTTCTGATCAAATATTTTCTAATCCAGTTAAGACAAATCCATCATAAAAAAGTCACTATGGTGTTATCACTTTACAAACATCTCATTCAGTCCTCCCCATAATTCTAGAAGCTAGGCATTATTATTTCTATAATATAATAGATGTCAAGGAATTTGCTCAAGATCATCAAGCTAGTATGTGATAGAGCCACGACTGAATCCAGGTTAATCTGCAGTAGGTACTTTCAATCACATTAAAAACAAAGGTATAAAAGTATTTTCAAGTAGCTCCATGTGACTTTAAAGAATGGCAAGAATCACATTTAGATTGGCAGCAGTTCATGAAAAATAAGTAATTTGTTTTTACCTAAACATGCCTATTAAAAGCAGATCTTGTCAAGTAGATTTGACTTTTTCTTTCTTATGCTTACATGTACATAACAAAAATAGTCGAGACACAAATGCCAAAGTTTTAAAATTTAACCATCATCGTATAAGCCAAACTGCAACATCTCACATTTAAAGAATAAAAAAACTTCTGTAAATGCCTCTAAGCTAAGCCCACAAAAATTATGAACCTGTGAATTGTTCTCCCTTGCTGTCCTCTACTCTCATTCCTAGAATCAATTAACAAAATGTATAACTTCCAGAGAGCAGAGGGGATATAGATCAGGAGAACTGAGACACTGGACCATTCTCCTCATTACACACATTAGGCCGAAGGGGCTTAACTAGGAAGGTATCCTACTGCCCTTTACAAATTTCAGAATATGTGACAGTTAAAAAGGCAGCTGCAACACGAGCCCTTTGTACGCAAAAAAGCCGAATCAAATAAAAACATTTATCACGACTACCAGGTCTCATTTCTAGATTCTCTGTCAATTATACAAAGAGTCGGCTATTAAATATTAATGGCATACCATTTGCACTAGAGCTCTCGCAAAAAGCCTCCTGCTACCAATTTTTGTTATGAAAGAAAAATCGTCCTTATTTTCTAAGTAAACCCCAAGCCACTAGAATCCCTCAGATGGGCTATCGAATTCTGTCCTTGCCAGGGGAGGCTGTCAGGTCCTCCCCACATCCAGCGGAGGAGAAAGGGCTCTGGGGAGGGCGGGTCCCTGCAGGTCCTGGGGCAGGGATCCCGGTTCCCCTTCTCGCCCAGCTGTCAGCGACAGGTCAGAAGGCGGGGCGGGGTCAGGGCCCTCAGTCCGCACAAAGCGAGCGGGCGAGCCGGCAGGCGGACCCGGACCCCGGCCGGAGTGGAGGCCAGGCGGGGCGGGGCGAGGCAGGGGACACTTACCCAACAGCAGTACGTTCTTCCCCGCGGGGAGCTTGGAGCGCGAGCGGGTGGAGACCTCGCTGAGGATGCAGGACCTAACGGGGAGCAAGGCGCACGCTGAGGCCGGGGGCCAGGGACCGGGGCCGCAGCGCGGGAGGGATGGACATGGCTTCGGCGCGCCTGGGCGGGGGCTGCCGAAAACCCGGTGGCCTGGGCCCGGCGCCGAGCTCCGGCGGGCACGGGATCCCAAGGCGTCCGCAGGGCCGGGAGTGCCTGCGGGGATCTAGGGAGGGATGGGGTCGTTACCAAAGGTTCTGCCCGTCCTCGTCGTCGCCTGCTGCAGCGCCGCCGTTGCCCGACGTTAGCTCGTTGGCCAAGGGGCCGCCCGTGTAAGTCGAAACTAATCCCGGCGGAGAGGAGCCGAAGGAGCTGACTCGCCCCACGGCCGCCATCTTGGTCGGGAATCACACCACTCCCGGCAAAGCTGAATGAGCGAGGCGGCGGCCGCGGCAGCAGCAGCGGGAACCCGGATATGGAGCGTTCGGCGCACGGGAGCGGGGCGGGGTCTGCGGGGGCGTAGCCCCGGGCCCTGCAGGGACTGACGGAGCGAGAGAGGAGGAACTGCGCGTGCGCCACAGGCTGGCGGGCGCGGAGGGGGTGCGCTTGCGCCGGCGGCATGGTAGGCCGATGTGCTGCAACCCCAGTTCGGTAGCGCTCAGCGTGTTGAATCGCTTCCCACTGCTCCACCCACAGCCTTGGGCTGCAGCAGGGCGGGTTGGGGTGTGTCAAGTGAAGAGTGCTCCCTCCCACTCTTCTGTCGGGTCCGCATACCCCGCAGCCGGCTGGGAATTCTTGCACTGTCATTGCAATCCCACCGTTCAGTCTGAGCGCCGGTCTCCCGCCTACAACGGCGCTTCACAGGCGCCTAGATGGAAATAGACATCTCCGTTGCAGAAGAGGCCGTTGTGCATCCCGGTCTGCAGTGTTACTGTAGCCCCCGATTTCTGGGCTTGCGTTTTGCATTCTCAGGTGGCGACGTGTTTCTCAAATCTTTGTCCCACATCAGAGGCAGGTTCTCCCACTCCTTAAGCTGCTGCCTGAGAAAAAAGTGTTGATGTGGCTTGCTTTAATGCTCTGGACTTTTGTATGAGATGCTCCGAATGAGATTTGAAAAGGCCCCCTAGGTGAGTCATCCATCCAATCAACAGACATATATTCAACACTTAAGATGGCAGGTGCAGTGGGTACTGGGATACACAAATGGAGGTTATTTTATAACCTAAAATAACCCCTTTGCTCTCAGAACGTTATTGGTTAAGTATGTTTGAATGTCTGAGCTCAATGTCCAGAAAGCTGACGGTTTTAAGACTCTATCTTATTACACCTTGCAAGAGCAGTTGCTCAAAATGGTCTGGCTTTTGTCCATTATGGCAATCATCTCTTATCTGAACCTCGCTTGCTCATATGTGATGTCATTAACGCTGTCAGGCTAGTGAGAAAATCCACAGCTAAAGACTATTTGCTATACATTAACATTGCGGTTAGAAGCCTAAATGGCTTTGGAGACTGGTAAATCTGAATTTAGACTCAGCTCTATCAGTTTACTGGCTATGTAACCTTAGGCAATTTCGTTAACCTCTCTGAGTCTCACTTAACTTATAGATAAGATGGGAATAAAAGGACATAGAATTGTTATGAAGATTAAATGGGATGATTCAGGTAAAATGGCTTAGAACAGGGACGGACACATCTTAAGTGTTCGATACATGTTTATTATTAATAGCTGATGTTTTCCTTTAGCTTTCAAACCATTAATATCTGACCAACCCCTGGACTTGATGGGCGCAAAGAAATCATGCAGCTAAAACGCTTCATTTTTTTTTTTTTGTATGATTAGGAAAGGCGGCAGAACCTTGTCTTGGGATCCCAGACTTTCTATGTTGACAAGCAGGACAGGGACTTCCAGAGGAATCTAGGACTTTAAATCACTACTGTAAAGGAGAACTTATATACTGCATTTGGTCCCTCCAAGAGTTGATTGACTCTCTGTACTTTGTCCCTTCAGTCATCTTTTTTCATCTTTTTTCCTCAGCATTTTTTCCTTAGTTTTGTTTATATACAGAGTTGTCAGTTCCATATAATATTCACTTAGTCTGGGAAGTATTAATTTTATAATAGGATCAGGCTTCCAATGCCTCATCACTTCTAGGTGCCTAACTACCCGTTTACATTGAGGTCAAAGTTGTATTCCTTGTGGTTTTATAATATCTCTATCCAGCATTATTTCATTAAGATTGCTGACAAGAGTGGTCATTTATGAGTGCCTACTATGTGCCAGGCACTCTACGTGGTGTGATTTGCAATACCCATACTTTGTAAGGGTTCTGAAATTAAGTAATTTATCCCAGGTCTCATGCTCAGAGGTAGAAACTGAGATTTTAACTTTCCACTGTATTAAAGGCCCAGGTTAAATCAAGTTAGAATAAAAGTTTTGGTAGCTTTAGATGCTGTTAAGATAAATACTTTCTATGGAAATCTCTGCATAACAAAAATAGAGAATATGTATTATAAGGACATCTATAAAAGGAAAGAATTTAGCAGTTCCTTGAAATTTTTGTTGCATAAATGCCGTTTACAGTTGAGCTATTTTCCTGTTATTATTACCTTTCTTACTGGCTCAACTTTTTGTTAAAACTAAAATTAACTGTCTGGTTTTCATTTCCTTAGATTTTTATTTCCTTAACTCTAATTCAGTCTCAAATTTTTATCCCAGTTGTGTAAAATTCCTCATTAGATAGTCTAACAGTTTCATCTTCAAGACGTCTTTAAGAACTTTCTAGCCTGTGCCAACTTAAATCGGTGGTTCTGTATACCTAATACACAGGTGTCATCTTGGGATCTCCTTTCATGTTGTTCCCTTTGCCTCATTCCTCTGTCGTCCGTTTCTTTTTTTCTTATTTAGCGGAGAAGTTCCTCCAATAGTTTTATGAGAAAAGGTATTGACCATATTTTTAGAGACCTGCATATCCAGGCAAGGTCTAGCCAGAAAAAAAAAAAAATGGAATTATTAAGGGGATTCTAGATGAAAACTTATTGAAGGAACTATTTATAATGGTGTGAACATTGTTAATATATGGAGCTCACAACAGCAGGAAGATTTAGGCCTGAAGGGAAAGAGGAAGGAATGTTTACTAGAATCCAAAGAGAGCTGCAGCTATAGGAAAGAGTTGCCCAACAAGATCTGTGGCTTTCAGTGAAGGAACACAGGACTGACCTATTTCCTTCTGTCCCCTGATATCTTGCTAGTGTCTCACATTGGCCAAACCCAACCAGAAGCCAGAGGGCAAAAGAACTCAAATGAAAGAGTCCATGCAGGTCTACCTCCGTGAGCAGAAAGGCTAGAGAAGGGTGTAGAGTGGATCTGAAGAGGCAAACAGATGATATCAGTACACCTTGTATGTTTGAACGTGCATTTAGTCTATATTCATTTAGTTATAGTGTGGGTGGGTATAGAATTCTTATGTTGCAAAGTATCTTCCTGTAGGTTTTTAAAGGCCTTAATTTACCCCTTGTCTCCTGGATTTTAGTGTTGCCAGTGAGAAATCCAAAGCCATTCTGATTCCTAATCCTTTGTTGTGTGTGTATGTGGGGTTTTTTTTCCTCCTTGGAGGCCTTCAGGACTTCCACAGATTTCCACTAACACATTTACCCCCATTTCAGTATCTGCGCTTTCATACCAATTATCCTGCCAATTATCATAGAATAATCCATACTCTTAACACTAAAGCAATCTCTCCACTTATGCACTAGATTTTATCTCCTCTCCTCAACTCAAAAGATATTGCTCCAACAATTCTTCCCCCCTTTTCTCTAATCATTTATTGATCTCCACTGGATCATTTCCATTAGCATAAAAATATGCTATTAATTCTCCCATCTTCAAAAAAAAGAAATTTCCCTTAACCCTACTCCTTCCCCAGCTACTGCTACATTTCTTTCCTCCTTTTAACAACAAAACTCTCGAAAATAGTTGTCTTTATTGGCTATCTTCAATACCTCTTCCCCCTTGCCTTCAGTCAGACTTTTACCCCTATGACTCCACAGGTTCTGCTCTAATCCTTGTCATCAGTGACCTCTTTGTTGCTAAATTTAATGATAAATTCTCCATCCTTGTCTTTCTTCATCTGTCAGCAGCACATGATATAGTTAATCAGTTCTGGATATCCTTTACATGGTTTCCTTGTCACCATGTTGTCTTTTATTTATTTATTTATTTTTTTACCCTGCCTCACTAGCTGCTTCTTCTCAGTCTACTTCACCATTTCCTCATTTTTTCCTGAACAATTAAAGTTAAAGGACTCAAGAGCTCAGTCTTTGTTCCTCTTCTCTATCTATACTTACTCCCTTGGTGATCTCATCCAGTTCTATTAAATTCCATCCATATGATAAAAACTCCCAAATTTATCTCTCTTGCAAAGAGCTCCATTTGGAAATCCAGATTAATAAATCCAGCCGCTAATTCCATATTTCCACAGGGATGTCTAATAGCACACCTCAAACTCAGTGTGCTTCACAATGAACTGACTTTTCCCTGCAACAGCTGCTCTACTCATGGCCTTTCCCACTAGGTGGCAACTCATGGGTTGCCTAAGTCTTTCTTCTTGACTTCTCTATTTCTCTCATACCCCACATCGAATCCATTGGGAATCCTGTGTCTACCTTCAAAATATACCCACAATCCAACTTTTTATCATTCATTCACTGGTACCACCTTAGCCTGAGCTGTCTTTCCTAAATTACTGTAAAAGGCACTTCAACATGGCAACCAGAAGAATTTTTTTAAAGTATAAGCCAGATCATGTCACTCTTCTACCTAAAACCTACAGTGGCTCCTCATTTTAATCAGTAAAAAGCCAAATTCTTACAAAGACCCACAAGGCTGTACAGTATCTGGCTTCACTGCCTCTCTGAACTTTTCTGCTCCACTCTCTCCCTCAATTTCTCCCATCCAGCCTCACTGGTCTCACCACTGTTTCTTAAACATATTGTGTATCCCTTTGTTTTAGCTGTTTGCTGTTCCTTGAAGGCAGTAAGGAACTGTCCAAGCCAATATCTTTTTCCAGATAGCCACTTGGCTAACTCCCTCTCCTCCTGCAATGTCTTGGCTCAGTTCCCAGCTTCTCCATGAGGTCTATCCCGACCACCCTATTTAATACTACCACTTGAAGCTTCATCCCTAGAATTCCAGATTCTTTTTGCTTGCCTTATTATTTCCTGTAATATTTATTACCTTCTAACATAGTATACAATTATTTATTAGAACTTAAGCTCTGTGAAGTCCTCAGTAATGTACTCCAAGCACTTTGTGCCTGGGACATAGCAGACATTCAGTAATGTTTTGTTAAAGGTATGAATGAATGAACAGATTTACTTCTTATCACCAGGGTTCTAAAACTTCAGAATGATGATGATGGTGATGATGATGATGATGATTGTGTGTGCGTGTTGTGTGTATGTGTGTGTGTTTTAAGAGAAGAAATGGGTACAAAGAAATTCTTCACTCCAACACCTGAAAGCAGGAGCTCTTGTTTACAATATTTTAACTATTTTTTGAAATAAATCCTTCTAAAATGTATTACTCATTCTCCTGCTACTTTAATACATTATAAGAATACAGATTTATCTTAATGGAGGCTCTGGGCTTCCTTGGGTTCATCAGTAATAATCCCCAGTTGTTATAAGGAGAAGTGCTTAGATCTGATTGGGATGCTCCCGGGGCAGGGGTACCCCAAAGGTCTTTTTCAGCTTTGTTTCTAATTCAGCTGAGCCTTGGGGCCTGGAAGTGGAAAATGGAACACTAGGCAGAAGAAAGACAGCCCTTCCCCTCTCCAGCTTTCCATCTCCTGGGAGCTATACATCTCTCTCAGTTGACCATCATCCTCTGCTTACTCATGAGCTTCATGAAGGCCACAGTTGGGTATTTCTTGATCTGAAGAAAAGCAATCATTTGGCAGGTGCAAGAGCTCTGCAGAAAACTGGTTTAGGAGGAGAATCTTCTGTAGGGCTGAGGTGGGGAATACAGGCCACTTCCCTTTTCTATTGGGGATGCCTCCTTCTGTTTGAGAACTGGGACAAGGCAGCCACCCTTCGAGCTGCTTCCTGTTGTACCAGTTCCCAAAGGCTGCCTCTAACAGATTTTCAAATAAGATTTACTTCACCCACTGTGCCAAATGCTGGCAATCATAGTTGATATAAATGCCCACTGAAAAACCAAAACCAAAAGAAAAAGGAAATAAGGAGATGAGTGGACCATTAACATTTGACTTTATGAGTAAATAATAAAATGGTGTAGGAAAGAACTTTAGAGGTTAAACAGCTCTCTCTCATACATGATACATTGAATTGTGTGTGTGGCGGGGGCCAGCACTAACATCCTTGACATTTGAGATAAAACTGTAAGGTTAGGATTGGCAGAGTCCTTGCTTACAATGTCTCCCCACGGGAGATCCAGGGATCCAATTAGAGAGAAAACAGACTCTCAGTGTTCCTTATTTTGGCTTTCCTTTTAGTCCTGTTTATCTTATTCTAAGTGCCTCCTTAGAATGAATGAAATGATAGATATCTAATTTCAGTCGCTACTCCCTTTAATTACAGACCTAATCTCTCTCCTACTCCTCATCTAGAATTTTGATCAAGCGAGCCCTTACAGAACTTCATTTTCTTAGATAGGGGGAAAAAAAGGCATTTCCTCAGCAACGCCAGCAGCCAGGAAGAACGTGGGTCCAAATCCAGCATCATCGCAAAACTGGAGATGGCCATGAACATGATCATCGACATCTTTGCCAGGTACTTGGGTGTCCAGGGCCACAAGCAGATGCTGACTAAGGGGGAGCTGAAGGTACTTGTGGAGAAAGAGCTCCCGGCTTCCTGCAGAGTGGAAAGGACAAGAATATTGCAGACAGGCTGCTGAAGGACCTGGACACTAGCGGAGATTCCAAGGTCGACTTCAGTGCTTGTGGCTGTACTCACATCTGCCTGTCACAAGTACTTTGAGTAGGCAGGACTCAACTTATGCCCTGCAGACCCGGATTCCTGAAGCGGGCACAGGGAGCAGGTCCCTGGCTTCTAGAAAGTCCTTGGTGGCAGCTCTTTCTCTGGGCTGAGCAAGCTGATGGCCCTCTAATTAATATGATGCTTGTGAAGAGAGAGAGAGAGAGAGAGAAAGAAAAGACATACCTGGCAGAAGAAAGCAACAGGCTTTTTTTGGTACATTTTTTCCCCCTTCCTAGAAAACACTAGAAAAAGAATCTCTTCTATTTGTAGGTCTAAAATGAAATCCACTCCCGGGCTTCTTAAAAAAATCAATACCTGTGTATGCATATGTGTTTGTGTGTAAGCATACTTTGGGATTAAATTTTACAAAGAAAAAAGATTTTATTTGCTTAGAAATGTATCATTGAAAAATAGTCCCTCCTGAATATTTTTTAAATTCCTGGATGAGGTAATAATTAGAATTGTCTTTTCATTTCAGATTGAGCTTCTCATCACACTATAATTCATTCCTGGAAAATAGGTGATGAATGAAAGGGTAACAACCTATAAATCAATTCACATTCACAGCTTAAGTAGACAACCAGTGAAATGCACAGGGAAAACAAAGAGACTATCTTTAGGCTAGAAGACTATTTATTCCTTATCTAAGTGTTTTAATTATCTTCTTACACATTTTTAAATACAGAGTAAATAGGATTTTTAGAATGCTTAGTGTCATCATTGTTTTAATCTGTTCTTTACCACTGAAAAGAAAGAAAAGGATTCACTGGTTAATGTATTGTTAGCTGAATATTTATTACACATATTTATGGAGGATCTTATTTCCTTGTAATCAAATACAAGTTCAAGTCCATTACCTTTTTTAAAAAAAATAGTGATTTTAATGCAGCTTTCTTCTTAGATTTCCAGTGTTAAACTCTGCCACCCTCCTTACTTCCTAAAAGAGACAATGTCCAATAACTGATTTTATAGATTGAGATCTGCCAACACTCGGTCATAAAGGTCATTAAGATTTCTGCTTTTGGGTCTCTGTGTGAGGCAAAATGGAAAAAATATGAAATTTCTTGGTACTTTTAGAAGTGTACTGTCTTTTGTAGCTGCAGGTGATTTAATATTTATAACAATTTAGTCTACTTTAGATTTAATTACAGTTTCTTACTGCTTTTACCTAAAGTAAGCCTAGAATTATAAACTATTATATTCTGCACCAACAGAAACATTACGTATGTTTCTTTTTTACTCCCACATATGAAAGAGGACAAAGGAGTTATCCAGTGGGAAATTTCTTATAAGCAAAACAAATCAGTTATTTTATATCGTGTAAAATTAAAGAGTTGTTTATTTGAAGGTGTATAAGGAGATTCTAATGATCCTAAACCTTTTACTACATAAGGTTAGAGTAGCCAGGTAATGTAAAAGTGAAACCGAGAAGCAAAATGTCCTTTCTGATCCTTCCTCAATACATCTCAGGATTGTTTTGAGGAGTCAAGCTCCTATTTCAGTTCACCCTTTGATAAGTGAGGACTAGCAAGAAAACCTGATATAATTTTCACACTGATATATTTTTATTTGGCTACACTGGTTCTAAGAAGTATATTGGCTATATGATCTCTTGGGTTAAAATTTTGTTTTAAATAGCAGCAATATCATGTTAAGTCTGACATTTGAGACTCTGTTCACATTATCAAAAATAAGTATTGGATTAAATAGTGTTAATGATAAATTGAGTGATATAGACAGCTAATTTGCTTTATTTAGATGAAATAAAATGTTTGGATTTAATGTTTGGAGTGAGGTACCTAGGGTAATGGGTCCAGAATCAGACCAATCTGAGTTCAAATCTAGACTCTGCCACTTATTAACTTTGTGACCTTAGAGTTATTTAACTGGAGCCTAAGTTAGTTTCTTCAGCTCTTAAGAGAGTTATGAGGAGTAAATAAACAAATAAAATCTGATATATAGTAAGGACTCAATAAATGTTAGCAGAAAGGTTTATTGTTATTCCTATTTGAGATAAATTTATAAAATGTTTAGTATAGCAAGGTTTCTCAGTGTTTAAATGCTTTAAATGTACACGTAAATTCCATGGGTCCTTGTTAAAATGCTGATTCTAATTTAGTAGGACTGGAGATGGGGCATCTCTAAAGCTTCCAGGTGTGTTTTCATACTGCTGGACCACACACCAAGGTTATGAAGTAGAAAAATACAGGCTTTGGATTTATCCACCCGTGGACTGAAATCCTGGCTCCAATCCATGTTAGCGACATGACCTTGGCAAAGTCAAGCTTCCTCAACTCTAAGATAGAGATAATAATATTTATTCCTAATCAAATCAATTTTTGTTCAATAAATAGTGTACTCAAACAGTACCTGACATATTGTGGGTGCTTAACAAATCTAAGTTCAGTTTTCCTAAAAGAAATGATTTTCTGGTCCATCCATTATGGGAGACTGATAGTTTCCCTTCCTGAAAAAGACAAGAATTCCAATTTTCTTTGAAAATTCCTTAGAATTCTGTCATTATGAAATCAACTTCAACATTGACTTATAAGTTTATCATTGCCTGGCAAGCAAATCAGTTCATACTAGACACTGTGGGAATAAATTGGGGAAATGCCCCAGGCAAGTTGTAGGGCTTAAGGCAGAGGGGGCAGAATTTCAGCAAGTACAGTTAACTGAGAAAAGAAACTAGCTCGTGAAGCATTTTATTTTACTAGCATTACTTTTGCATTTTTTAGTATGGAAAATTTTAAACCCACATCATAGTAGAGAGAAGATATAATAAACCCCATGTACCCATCACTCAACTTTAGTAATTAAGAGCACATGGCCAATCTTATTTTAGTTTGACTCCCACCCCCTCTCTTCATCTCTGAATTATCTTAAAGCAAATCCAAGACATGGTGTGATTTCATCCATAAATATTTCAGTAGATATCTTTTAAAAAATAAGGACTCTTTTACTTAAAAAAACATAACCATGATGCCATTCTACTAATCATTTCAAACAATAATGCAACTGTAGAATTTATAGTATATATTTAAATTACTACCAATTTTTACTACAGGTGATGAGATATACATGTAAAGTAGAATTCAAAATAGCCCAACAATTAAACACAAGGTAGATATACTTGTTCCCTAAACATTGCTGTTGTCAAAGAGGGCAGAGCAATCATTGTCTTATCAGCAGGGCTGACGTTCTCAGCATCCCTCCTTTCACTGCTCCAGCCGGTTCCTAATTTGTCTGCCAAGTCTAGGTGTCGATTTCCTCTCCACATTGTCCTCTGTATTCCGAGCCTTCCCCACTTCATTTTCTCCATCTAACAAAAAAAGACTGTTTGTAACTTTTGCCAGAAGCAGGCCGCTCCTAGCAAACCGAACTGAGTTCTAAGCTCTCACAAAGAGCTTAGAATTCAAAGATCTCATAAAACACTATAGCTAGAAGGGACTTCATAGTTCAGCCACTAGATATGAAAACTGAGGGTCAGGAGTGTTAAGTGACTTGCCTTGTCTCATGATTACCTAAAAAGCTCTCAAATTGAGGGCAAAGTATTGCACATCTAATTTGACCTTTCTTTCACCATAAAACTTCAATCGAGGAGTTTTGTCTGTTATTTTCCTACATTTGGTTAGTCTCTCTAACTTCCTGCTAAGGGCTAACCTCTTGGACATTTCAAAACAGACATGTTTAGAGCAAAAAGAAAAAAATTATTGAAGAATATGACAGGCTTGTCAATATTATTGAAATCTTTTCTGAATCCATATAAAATTTTCACTTCAATTTCTAATTATAAAGTATTTCAAATATATTAATACAAAAATGTAATAGACTATCAATACATTAATATACATTAATAATATAAACATTATATAAAAATAATGCAATATCACCATAGAAAGTCTTTTCCTTTCGGAATTTTTAAAGAAAGCCTACTCCCATCCCTTTTAAATTTTTTCTTTTTTAATGGTAGTCTCTGTCTTAAATATAGATGAATTTTATTCTATGTAGATGTATGTTCATACATTCAATTGTTTTCTATGTTTTAAATGTTTATGTGAATTATATATGATGTGTACAGTTTGCAAATTGTTTTTTTCACTCAATTTTATATTTTCAAGTTTGAGCCATATAGAAACATAGGTGGATCTTAGATCATTCATTTTAATTGCTATATAGAATTCTATTGTATGAATAAACCACAGTTTATTTAATTCACTCTCTTTCAGTTTCAGAGGAACAGTTAGATTGTTCTATTGGACATCTTCTGTTAGATTCATCACTAGATACCCTATATTTTTCGCAAATAGTCTAAATCAAATCTTTGTAAATATATTCTAATTCATTTATTTATTATTATTATTTGTTAGTAAGTAATAATAAATAGTTATGTAATTGTTGGTTGCTGGTGTATTGGCATGCTATTAATATTTGTATGTCAATCCTATATCCGCCAATTTTGCTGAACTATTTTATTCATTCCAATAGCTAATCTATAAGTAGATTTTCTTGTGAGGTAATAGTAATCAGGTTATCTTAGCTCACCATTTTCCTTAATATTTCTTACTATAACAAGATAGAGAAATTTGAATTTATCAGAATTCTAAGACAAAAGGCGGCTGAAAGCTAGAGAAACAGACGGCTTGATGTGCTTGTTCCTCTTGAGAGAATCAGCGAAAGCTGGGGGACTGCCCGCCTGAAGTTCTGTGTATCGAGAGTGTAAAAATTTTTGAGAGAGGTATGACCTGAGGACCTGGTAGGGACCTTATGAGAGGTATGACCTGAGGACCTGGTAGGGACCTTATGGATGGCTGCATAATCTGTGATATGATCCCCCTTATATCTTAAGGTGTCTTTAGTAAAAATAGAAAACAATCACATGCTTGGTCTCATTGATATTTTTGCAGGAACTACTAGGGAGGTGGAGTTTTATATCCAGACATGATTCAAGGACAGTAGAACTGAAGCTGCCCTGTAACCACTGAGACCAGGATCCAAACAAGCATGAAGAAGTAGAGTCCGAAATCCTAGAGAGGCTCTGGAGCTGCCTGACCTCAGGAAGGAGAATTCAACCCAAGTTTTCTAAATGTTTAAGGGTAAGAAAACCCCTAAGTGATGGTTGGGTTTTCATTGACAACCATCTGATTTGCATGTTCTACATATGCAGTACACACTGTCAAAAGACATGATTCCCCCCAAATTTTCCCCCAAAATTTCTCTTTTCAAGTTTTGAGTTTGCTAATTCTTTGGCCTTCCTTGAAATCAGATTGTTTGTGATCTGAGGGGCATGAGAAAAAATAAAACCTTCAAATTATCTCTTTGGTGGCTTGTTCATAAGGGCAAAATACAAATGTTAATTGTCATACATCATTGTAGTTTGGAAAATATTCTTAGGCCTCACAAAGCCCTAGTTCCATCCAGACCCTTTTTTTTTTCATTCAAATGAACATTTATTGAGCCCATATTAAATGGGAAATGGTTAAGAGATGCCTTTCCTCTGTATACAATTCCCTCCACTCTGTACTTTCTCCTTAACTGGGTACATCACACGTTCTCACTAGTTTTCTATAATTATGCAGTCTGCTGTACTGTAATGGCGGGCTCGTTCAGGAGCTCAGAATCTTCTTAGAAAGTGGCGGTTTGCAGAGAGATGGTCACAGCTAATGGAGATGTTGCTTCATTTTAAACAAGCATTGAGAAGGACTCCTGGCTTCCTGTCAGGTGCTAGGCTGATTTGGTGTTCTAGTTATATAAACAGCAGCAAATCTACATAATCTTCATTAAAAAAAAACTCTGTGAATTGAATTGTAATAGACTATGGCCTCAGTGACTTCTTTCACGAAGCTGGTGGTGTTTGATTCCACTTGAGTAGATAATTCTAAAGTCTTTGTGTTCTCCACATACCTGTCAGTGATCAACTCAAGGTCAACGGTAAACTCTTTAGGTTAGTGGTCAACTCTAGGTTAATGATTGACAGTAGTAGGTAGTGGTTAACTTTAGGTCAGTGATGGCATTTAGGTCAGGGATTAATTGTGAAGGTAGCATGGGGAAAATCACAGACAGGAAGAACAAGGTAGAGGGGATTAAGGCCTTCCTGAGCATGGTGCTGGCAGAAAGGGTAGGAGGCTCGTGAAGGTAAACAGAGCACAGACAGGCCTTGCATGTAATCCAGACTTCCACTCCTCTCTTTATCTTTTCCACTCTTCATCCTTTTCCTTCTCTCCCTGCATACAGCCTCAAATGTCCTATTATATTACCTTGGAAGCCCATCATAAAGCAATGATTTGATTTGCTTTGC
>NW_011888782.1:16819901-16835290 GCF_000151845.1 Pteropus vampyrus
CTCTTTAGGTTAGTGGTCAACTCTAGGTTAATGATTGACAGTAGTAGGTAGTGGTTAACTTTAGGTCAGTGATGGCATTTAGGTCAGGGATTAATTGTGAAGGTAGCATGGGGAAAATCACAGACAGGAAGAACAAGGCAGAGGGGATTAAGGCCTTCCTGAGCATGGTGCTGGCAGAAAGGGTAGGAGGCTCGTGAAGGTAAACAGAGCACAGACAGGCCTTGCATGTAATCCAGACTTCCACTCCTCTCTTTATCTTTTCCACTCTTCATCCTTTTCCTTCTCTCCCTGCATACAGCCTCAAATGTCCTATTATATTACCTTGGAAGCCCATCATAAAGCAATGATTTGATTTGCTTTGCCAAGCTGAAGACAGCAGTAAGTCATTGCATAATCCCCTCCAGCATTCAGAGTTCCTGAGCAGCTGCTCTGGAGGTGGATGAAAATAACCCACCATTTAAGTTTTTATAACCTGTTCTGGAGTGAGAATGTTATTTTTAGGGCACAATAATTTAAAAGCTCATGCTTGCCTGGGGGGAAATATCTTTATAGCTTTAGGGGAATGAAGTGAGTTCTGTCTTTTCTTTTGCAGCCAGTGTCCAGAATGAGTTCTTTCTTTGTAGTAACAGGAAACAATTCACTGCTTACTGGCATGAAGGGTTTTAAGTGGTGCTAAACATACTCAACTTAGAGAGTTTCAAACCACTAGAATTTAGGGCACCTTCATGCTTTATGGCCTATGTAGTTAATGAACTTAACATCCCTAATACCACCTTGGTTTTGGGGTAGGGTGTAAAGGTGCTATCTTTTGTTCCAAATGGCCCAAGAACATTGTCAGGTACATAAGAAGTGAGGTTCTGTTAGTTTAGATTCCCCCGAAAAGAGACCCTGAGACAAATTTGGTGCAATTCGTTTATTCGGAACTACAATGAGGGCATGAGTAAGGGAGAAGGGAAGGGTGGGGAGCCAGTAAAGCAGATGTTGATTAGCAGGTTTCTCTTGTAGGCAATTGGGGCTTAATCCTGCTGAGGACTCTGAGTGTCTGCTATAACATGCCTTAAAACTGTCCAATTCCCATCCCTCAACGATTGAAGTTGCTCCTGGACATTAACTGTCTAACACTTCTGGCCTGTCCTTTAGAGGGGACTGAACAACCCTACCCCCAAGGTTAGAGAATGGCCTTAAATAGAAAGTCCTCCAGGTAGGCAAATGACATATGGGTGGGGCACTGACAGCATCTGCTACATGAGTCAAAGTCAGATTTATAAACAAGCCATGCATTCTTCATTTAAAATATAGAGTACGTTTTTTTGAAAGACCATTTTTGCCTTACAAGGTCTGTTTGCCTGGCAAAAAATCCAGCTATAGCTACTGGCTGTGGAGCAAGAGCAAATTGAAGCCTTCGCCATTGGCAGTTCTCATTCTTGTTCTCTAACTGTACTCAGAGTAAATGAGGTCACCCTCTCCCTGTAGAGTCAGCACAAGTCTGGGCAAAAGATGATGCCATCGACACTCAGCAGAAAACTGAGACAACAGCATTTGCAAGAAACAAGAAAGAACAGGGCTCAGATTCCATCATCTATATCTAGACAATGCAGGACAATGTTGATTACCTATGATGGCCATGACAATTAAATCCAATGAGTATAAGATGTCTAGCATAGTGTCTGTTACCTACCTTAGAGCTCTTGTAGATAAATAAGAAGGACTAACTATGTACTGTTTTAATACTTCTTCCAAAAAAGAAAGAACACTTTTGCTTTCTTTTTCTTTATAAAAATAATAAATACTTCTGGTAATTGTAGAAAATGTAGAAAATACAGAAAAAGGTAAAGAAGGGGAAAATCAACTATTCTATTTTCTGATCTTTTATAAATATAGAAACAAAGTAGACAGGTTTATAAATATATAAATAAAATTCAGATCTTTCATATCGTAATATAATTTTATGCCAAGACTAGTTGGAGTTTCTACACATATGGTTTTTTCCTGTTTTTCATATATCATATAATGATGTCAACCTAAAGAGGTAAACTGAAGCAAGCTCAAATAACCAGAAATTGCTATTTATTTGGGAATAGCAGAGTAATTGCAATTTGGGAAATTCATGCTATAGCAAGATACAAGTGAGTCTGTTGATGGTATAGTGGGAGACTGGGATTAAGGGGGCTGTATTCATGGACAAGGAGTGTAAAGAGGGGTTAGTTCAGCCAGAGCCCAAGCAGTAAGTTCATTGGCTTGAAGACGAGGAGGGATTCTTGGTGAGTATTCATTGGCCAGGAGAAGTCTCTGTCTTTTATAAATCAGATATTTATAGGAAATTAGTCTCTTGGTTTTTAAGTTTCATTCTTCTGAGGGCACATTATGAGATTCTCCATTTAATATCCTCCAGTTTCAGTTTAGATTAAAATTCTTTCACAGTGGCCTCAAACATATTCTGTATGTCATTGACAGTTCTTCAGAATATTTTTGCCGTATGAATCATAGTCCATCACCTGGATGTGCCATAAACCATTTGTCCATTCCCTTGTGAATTTGTGGTGAACACTTGACCCTCTGGGAATTTCGTCGAGATGTACTTTCGGGTGTGGTATTACAGAGTCAAAAGGCAACAAAGCCAAAGCCTGAGAACAGAGTTAAGGGGCTGCCTCCTACCAGCACTCCCTGTTGGAAATCTGTGTCACATAGTCATAACTCTCCTTGGCTGTTGCAGGCCAGACCTACCAACATACAGGATCAAAGTCCACCAGCTTTCAGATCACCCTAGAGGTGATCTTCTCCCACCTGGTCTTTGTTGTTTTACAGATAAGGAAACTAAGTCAAAGAGGTTAAGTCACTTGTAATGTTCAGCAATTATTTACCACATCTCCTGGCACATATACAAGCAAGCCCTTGACAGGCCTCAGAGCAGCACAAATGGAGCCAGACTTGGCCAGCCCATCAGACTCCAGACTTGGGATGTTTTTAGAAATTAAATTACATCATGACACAGAAGATGGAAGATCCAGACGATGGGCTCCCCAGCCAGAAGGGAGGCTATGCTCTTCTGGTGCTTGGGAGCCTGAAAGGATACCTCCTTCTCTATCAGCTGACTATACATAAGATAAAATATCTCTCTTCCTACATTTAGAAGAATCACGGGGTTTGGTGGAGTGCCTAGGAGCAAAAATAAACCAGAAGGAACACAGCCCATTGTGTCAGAACGAGTCAATGAAAACCACCCTGGGAAAGGCAAAGCGTATTTGTGAGGGAAGTTAGTTTTTTCTTTGTGGAATGGAGACTTGGACTCCAGGCATGATGTATATTATAGACTGTCACTTCCACTATGAGGCCCCTCCCCAAGGACTGTTTTAGGCTCCCTTGAACTGAAGAGATTTGTGAGTAAATGACCTTTTACCCAATGGGAATCTTCCTTCTACAATCCACTAATCTTCTTAGGTGTTAATTTTTAGCATTACCTTGTACTACACAGGTGCTAGTAAATGCAGCTGGCCAGGCTTATCTGCAAAACCTTTTTAAATATCTCCCTTGTTTCTTCCTCCTGCTGGTTTATTGGAGATTTCCGTTCTGGCAAGGAGTCAATTAGAAGTGACACCCCTTTTTCAGTTACAAGGAATCCTTTAAAAGTCAAAGATTTGAAGAAGGGCACAGAAATAGTTTCTCGGAGTTGCACTTTGCCACAGGATAATTAGCACACTATTAAATGCCTGTAATAGATGTACCAGTGAGAAAGGTGATCAGTCAAACTTCAGAGGGCAGATTCTGGCTCAGTTGGTCTGAGGCGAGGCCTGAGTTTCTGCACGTCTAAGATGCTCCCAGGAGATGCTGAGGCTGATGCTGCTCATTTAGAAACCACATTTAGCTAAGAAATGCTTTTAAGCAGTGAGGAAAGCGAGGGACAGGCTGCGGACATCTTCCTGCAACTCCGAGGGGCAGCCAACGACTCTCAGTTTTTCTAGGCATTTCCGTGCAACCAAGAGCCTGAGCTCGGGGTCCGACGGGGTTGCGTTCTGATCTTTGCTCTCCACCCACTGGCTGGTGTTGGGCAAGTCATTTAACCACTCTGAGGGTGTCTCCTCGTTTGTAAAAAATTAAGTGGGGTTAATACCGGCCCCACCAAATTGTCCAGGAGATTTTGTGACACAGTGCATATGATGGCCTAGAAGAGTGCCTGACACATTTAGGCCCTCAGTAAATGGTGCCATGTCTCCCTGTTGCAAGGGATAGAATCGAGAAACCTAATGAAGAGCCTGCTGTCTTCAGCTTTTCCATATTCAAATTGAAGACGTGGCTTTGTCTTCACAGGTCCAAAATTAATAAGCAGCAGTGTTGGTGGGTGTGCACCCCATATTCATACTGTTTCTCTGCTTCGATGGATACATTTGAGCCACCTTAGGGCAAAATGAGGTAATGCTTAGGAATGGTGGAGAGAAGGCCTCTTTCTCTTTAGCCATCACACCCTCAAATGTTAAGGTGTCTTTCATAGGCTCTTTTTCTATTATTAAATTCATGTGACACCTTTGTCACAGATCTTTCTCAAATAACAGAAAGTGAAAACATGTCACAGTTCTTATGGATTCAAGTCCATTTTCTTCTCATACACACTCAAAAGCATTTTCTTTGGGTCCATGTGCCCCACTCCTAAACTTCGGGGTTTCCAAGACTTCCTAATAAAGTGGCAATACCTGCAACTCCTTTAAAAGACTTATTCTTTTTGCTTGAATTTTCAAAATTACTTCAAAATAACTACAGGCTGCTCTGCTGACAAGCAGGAGATAAACATACTCAACCTTTTTCCTTTGGGTTTCTGCCTGTTTTGACTGCTACAGTTTACACCCACATGTTGTCTAACTTTTCCTGATGATTCAACAACAGAAGCCACCACCAGCAAAACCAGTTGTTTAGTGCCTGAAAACACCTTTCTGCTGGCCTGATTTTATATGGTGATGGCAACAACCTGATTTCTGGAGGTGAAATTTCTGGCTTTCTCTCTCAAGATGCTTGGGAAGAGTTGTAGCAACAGCGTGTATGGTTTAATTCATTACTTATATCCCCAGATTTGTGTCTTCTTACTTATGGGACCGATTCATTTAATTAGTGTCTTGAGTGCAGTCATTTTTTCTTCATTTAGGCAAAATTCTTAAACCGTAATTGCTACAATTTCTAACTTAGATCTAAATTAGGCAGTGAGAGGTGTAGAGGATAGAATTGTTAAGAAAGAAAGGAAATAAATGGAGTAAGGCTGAATAATGTCTTGGGGAAATCAGAGATGGTACCCAAATGGTTCACTTTACCAGCTGTGACTATGTGGTCACCAACCTGATATATATCTCAAAGACTTCCTAATTCAAGTTGAATTAAAGTTTTTACTTTAAAGCTATTTAATGCTTTAGTATATTAAATGTTTTATATTTAGGAAACAAAGGCTAATTAGTTGGGAGGAAACTTTGATGAAGAAAAAGTATAAACAAAAGTAAGAGGCATTTAAATTTGTTTTCCCTCCAGAGACTACACATACTCAATTGATATTGAAGAAATTCAGTACAACAGGAAAAGCAAAGGAAGACATAATTTTACTGAATTCTTGGAGTCCTTTTCTCTGATTTGAGCGCTCCCAGGTAGTCCTCCAACTTCCAATTTTTAAATGCTCCTCAGTATTAACTTGTTAAAGTGTTTGTTTATTATTAATGCTGGTTGTTTGACTTGTGTTCTTTGAGCTCTAAGTGTTTACAGTGGTACTGGATGAGTATCTGGCGGGGATGTGATGGAAGACATTTCTAAATTGGGACAGTTTATACTAGAATACTGACCCCCTAGTTTCCTTCCAACTTCAAGATTCAGCAAAAGCCTTGGCTTTAGAATGGTCTTGGATTTTTTATCCCATAGTCCTGAGCATTCCAGTTTAGAGTGCAGCCCCGGATGTGCTGGGGTGTTCTCAGTTCCTTTCATTTTGCTGCCTCTAACCAGAGCTACTGGTCTGAGGCCAGAAGGTGCTTTGACATTAATCATTCTTTTTCATGAAAGGAAGTGGCCATATTTCTACTGAGTGCAAATTCTAAGTCCTTCCCCATTGTTCCCTGGAATTGTGATTTTATATGACTAGTAACACCAGAACTCCGAGAAGCACATACCTCTCTACTTGTAAGATTAGGTAAATTATGTAGTTTCACTATTATCTTCCTGACCCATCCTTCATTTGCTACTATCTATATGTATTGCTTTTCAAAGGATTTGATAGAAAAAAAGTGTTAGAATAGGTGTTATTAACTCTCTTTTTACTTTAACTTTTCTTATTTTAGTGCATATTTATTACGGAGTAATTAGAAAATATAGTAAAGACAAAAATAACATTAGTGCTTAAGGTAGAGGGTTATTTTTGTTATTCTAGTAGAATTTCACAGACAGTGGGCTGGCAGCATTCTTCAACATTTCTCTCTAACTGAGATTCTACCCCTTTGAAGTACCCCAAGAAAAGTTTCAATTCCACTGAGAAGGACTCCTATGAAAATTATAACTGTTGTAGGCTCCTCTTAGGTAATTCCAGAAAATAAATTACTATAAATCAATAAATCTTTTAAATTCAACTTCTGAAATTTTCAAAAGTATCTAATTCTGGCCCTGAAACCAAACCACTCCAAGAAAATACCGCGCCCCCCATTCTATTACTTATTTTAAGATTAATATTAAAATATATACACATGGTAAAAGAAAAAAAAGTAAAACAGATATAAAATGAAACATAAAATCCTTCACCTCCCTCCTCGCCTCACCTTCTCCCCAAAGGAAGTTGAGTTTCTTCTCTACATTTCTAGAATATAGGAAGCAGAATCAGACAAGGTTCCTGACCTCATGGAGCCTAGTGCCTAGTAGAAGAGCCAATTATTAATAAAATGATCAAACAATTATAACATTGCAGTTGTGGAAAGTGCCTACCAAGGAAAGTACAAGGTGGTATGAGATCCTATTGCTGGAGTACCTGACCAGGGGGTGGGGAGGCTGGAAAGGTTTCCAAAATGAAGTGACACTTGAGCTGAAAACCAGAGGAGAGAGAGGAATAAGCTAGGTCAAGAGGCACAGGAAGTGGGGTGTAGGGGGGAGTGAAGAGTATTTCAGGAAGGAAAACAGCATGCACAAAGGCCCTGTGGTGGGAGAATGGTCCCTATAATAGACTAAAAGGCAGAGTAAAGAGAGCAAGGGGAACATGGGCAAAGGTAGGCCAAGCAGTAGGTAGATAGAGGCCCCACCATGAAAAGCCTTACAAACTATGTCTAAACTGAGAGCAACAGTGTGACAGATCAGTGCTCAATATTCACTATACCCTTTAATGTATCTCTCTGAACTCCTGAAGCTAAAAAGCTAAAACCTACATCTTCCAAACACCCTTGCAACCAGGGTAATAGATGCAATTTAGGTTCAGCCGATCAGATTCGTTTATGTGAGATTTGGAAGGTAGAGTTGAGGTAAGACCATATGTTGTCTTTTCCTGCAGTTTCTGGTAGTAAGTATGGTTAGGAGCATGGTCTAGGAGGTACTCTGGTGTCCAGAGGTCCAAGGTTTTAAGAAGGTGTGGAGCTTTTTTTTTTTTGGTCCTTGTCATTGTAGTTCTAGCAGGTACAGAGTTACTCTTGAGCCAAGTGAAGTAGTAGTAATGTTCTCATCCCTGGATTGCATCCAAGGGAGTGTGTTATGGGGTACCAGAGTACCAGTGGCAGCTCCTTGTTTCCCCACTTTATGGTAGAGATGACAACTCTCTTGATAGGCCAATTCTATCATGTTCTGAGAGTCATTCAAGGGGGCCCAGCCTAGAACCCACTTCCCCTAGCCCATCCTACTACTCTGTATTAAATCCTTTTTTGTTTAAAATAGCTTTAAGTCAGTTTTCTGCAAATATAAATGGAAAGCATTAAAGTTTTGAGGCAAGAGAGTGCTAAGATCAGATGACTGCAGTATAGAAGATGAGTTGGAGGGCATCCGAGTAGATGTGGGTAGGCCAATCAGAAAGCTATTGCTCAGGAGTGGGATTTTTTTTTTTAATATCATCCAAAGGAAGACGATCTAAATTCAGCAGCAGGAATACAGGCTTCCATGGATGTCTCTAAGAAGGGTCAAGGCTAAGCACTGCTATGAGAATGTCCAGCTATGGGTCTGCCTACCAATGATCAGAGATCATTTTAGTGTCCAGTGCAACAGGTGACTAATCAGTGAGACTAATTCTAGTGAGAAGCTCCAGAATTAATGGCTGGTGGAAGGAAGAGAGATAAAGGCAATCTTTTTATAAAAATAACTTTATTAAGGTAAAATTTACATACCATAAATTTTACTCACTTTGAGTATACAATTCAGTGATTTTTAGTAAATTTACTAAGTTGTTCTATCATCCCCACAATCCAGTTTCAGAATATTTCTATCACCCTAATGAGATCTCTCTTAGAAGACAGTCTTTTTTTCATTTTTAACTTTTATTTTATTTTTATTTTTAAAAATTTATTTAAATTAGTTTCAAGTATACAATACACTGGTTAGACATCTATATAGTTCATAAAACAATCCCCCCAATTGCTCCCTTCCTCCCCTGGCCTTCCACCTAGCCATCATTTTGATGCTAACTGCATTCCCTATGCTGTGCTCCCCATCCCCGTGACCAACTATCAACTATTAATTTGTACTTCTTTAACCCTTAACCCCATTCTCCCAGCCCCCTAATCTCTGTCCCCTCTGTCCATCACCAAATTGTCCACTGTATTTGTCTGTTTTTGATTAGTTTTTATTTTTTTTCCTTAGATTCCACATATAAGTGAAATCATATGGTATTTATCTTTCTCTGTCTGACTTATTTCACTCAGCATAATAACCTCTAGGTCCATCCATGTCATTGCAAATGGTCATTTTTAACTTTTATTTTGAAATGATACCACTTACAGAAAAATTGAAATAGTAGAGAACTTCTGTACACTTTTTAACTATGTTCGCCAACTATTAACATTTGTTTCATTTGCTTTCTCTCTTTCTATGCACATATATAGCTATGAAATATACATTGGTTATTATTACTATTATTATTACTACTAGTAGTAGTAATTTTGATAAACCATTTGAGAGTAAATTGCCAACATTATGCAGCTTTCCCCCTAAAAACTTCAGTGTGTAGTTCCCAAGAACAAGGACATTCTCTCAAATAACCACAATATAACAATCAAATTCCAGAAATGTAACATTGAAACAATATTATCTAATATGCAGCACATATTCAGATTTTTCAAATTGCCCTGTAATGTCCTTTGCAATAATCTTCTCCCCTCATTCATGATCAAGTCCATGATCATACACTTTAGCCTCCTTTAATTTGCAACAATTCTTCATCTTTTCCTCTTTTTTAAAATCTTTCCTGACCATAACACTGTTGAAAAACACAAATCAGTTGGGGGCTTTTTTTTTTTTGTCATCAAAAGGAAAACTATCTAAATTCAATCTGTCTATTGCCTAAATTTTCCCATTTTCAAGACTGTATATGTACCCAAATCATGGTAATTTTCTGTTTCCTATAGAGAGCTGTTTATTTACCAAGTGCCTAATCTGTGTTGGGCACTATGCCAGGTGCTGGAGGCTGGGAACCAGACAAACAAGTAGTGCTTGCTATCAGATGTTAATATAGACATTTACTATAGCAAATGTAAGAAAAAATGGGAACTTATTGGAAAACTGCTACTGAAAGAGTTAAATATCTAAGCCTTGGACAGAGCAGGGCCAGGTGTTCATGGACTTCCCCTTAGGGTGATGATGCCATTATGGTGACTCAACTGCTGTTCAAGTTTTACATTTCTAGGGAAAGAACCTGATTGGCCCAGCTTGGGTGAGGCGTCCATCCCCAGTCCAAGCAACCATGGCCAAAATGGCAGGTTCGAATAGCTCAAACATGGCCAAGAAGGATCTGCCCTGACATATTTGAGTCTTCCCAGAAACTGGGAGATTTTGTAAATGGAGCAGACACTCTAGTTTAGTTTTTATATTATATAGTCCTAACAGTTAAATAGGCTCAGGGTTAATAGTCAAAATATTTGACAATTGCCATGACACAGGGACTGACATTTGCTGTATCGCCCCCTCCCCACCAATTCAACAGCTTCTGAGAAGACCTCTGCTGGACTAGACCTTAACCCTCTAGTTACTAGATCATGGGGAGACATGGGACATCCTATGGGAGGGGCCACGGTAGCCTTGGAGAAGTAGGACTTTGGGGAATTTTCCTAGAAGGTCAGGTGCCCTAGAAGCAGACTCTGAGATGCATTTTCATATGGAAGTGACTTACTAAGGAAACGTTCCTAGGGAAGTAGTAGACAAAGCAGAACAGGAAAGGAGAGGAAACCAAGCAAGGATGCCGTATTAGACATGGTTCTCCAGAGAAGCAGAACCAATGGGATATAGATAGATGACGGACGGATGGATAGATAGATAGATAGATAGATAGATAGATAGATAGATAGATAGGATTAACTCACATGATTATAAGGACTGAGAAGTGCCATTATCTGCTGTCTGCAAGCAGGAGACCCAGGAAAGCCAATGATGTAGTTCTAGTCCAAATCCGAAGACCTGAGAACCCAGAGAATGGATGGTATGAGTTCTAGTCAAAGTCTGAAGGCCTGAGAACCAGAAGCATTGATGGTGTTAGTCCCGGTCCATGGACAAGAGAAGGTGGATGTCCCAGCTCAAGCAATGAGACAGAGAAATTGAATTTTCCCTTTCTCCATCTTTTTGTTCTATTCGAGCCCTCAGCAAATTGGATGATGCCAGCCACATTGGCCAGGGCCCTCTGCTTTACTCAGTCTACCTATTCAAATGCTAATCTCATCTGGAAATTCCCTTGCAGACATACCCAGAATAGTATTTAACCAAATATCGGGTACCCCGTGTCTCAGTCAAGTTGACACATAAAGTCTCACAGAGGGTAACTTCGGCCTGATCCGACAGAGGAGCTCTGGCGTGTAAGCTATGCTACAGATTTCTCCCATCCAGAGGCAAGGGACCTGGGCTGTCATCTCCCAGCACCTCTTAGTCACTGTTTAAAGGCCTCAGTGGGCAAGGATATAACTCCTTAAGTGCTTCCAGCTCTCCTGCGTTTGAGCAGCTGCTGAAGAGCTGCAAGTATTGGCTATTGGAGGTAAAACCACCTAGAAAATGGGATGGCACAGGGAATACTGTTATCGTCTACACTGGTGGAATTGGGGTAGTGGCTGCTCACCAATTGGTTCAGAAGTATTTCAACATTTTAACAACCAATACAGCGAAACCAGTATGTGTCAGCTCTGAATATGTTGGAGTGAAGCATACGGCAACCAGAGAGTGAGACAGTCTGAGTAGTAATCCATTTTATTCAGCCAACTAACTGGATGTCAGTAGAAAGTCACAGTTATCTAAGGCATTAGTTTCCATAACTATAAAATAAAAGATTTGAGGTAGATGATTTTACCTCTAATCTATAATTTCTCCCGTAATAACATTAAGAATGTCTTCATTGTGTCTAGATTGTACCTAGACTTGCAGATTCAGAGGTAAGTAATACACATAGTGGACAATTGGCTTTTTTTTCGTTGTTTCTGGAATCTAATCTCACCCTCCTATTTGTTGATCTCTATTGGGCAATGCCCCACATGTGTGGTCTTGGTGGAAAGTAGCAACAGCTTCCTAAAGGGAAGATCCTCCCTGATCGCCTAACACAGATAGAGGAGCTGGACATTCTGGATCAATGAGGTGTTCTCTCCTAGCATTTGAGATTTGGAATGAATGACACTGACACCTGCAGGTAGAGATGATTTGGAGGTCATGCCTTACAGGCAGTAGTAGCTTGCTGTCTATACTCTTCTAGAATGTGTCTGCCACCGGGGTTCCAACACACAATCCCCTGGAGTCTCTTAGGTTGTATCTTTTCCATGCCTGGCCATACTGACTTGATTCCCCTAACATCCTTCTTTTGTAGTTACTAGAGGAGTTAGTTTCTGCTTAGCTAGTTTCCACCATTTGCAGCCAAGAACACTGACTGATAAAATACAACAAGCTCACACTATAAATAATATATTTAACAACTTCAAAAAGCCTTAGATAGTGGGCTACTTGTAGATCCTATTTTTACTCCAGTATCGTTAGTCAAGAGTTACTATCTCTTGAGAGTAAATGCCTTGAAGGCTGAGACTGTGGACTCTTCCACTGGAGTAGACTTATGTCTAGCAGAGACCTTTACACAAATTAGGCTTTCACTAATGAGAAATGAATAAAAAGTAACACCATGATACAGACAAAAAGAAAATGGAAATTTAGCATGCAGTTTTTTTTTCTAAAACTCTATTCTGACATTTTATATACAAGTACCCAAACTGACAACTGTGTTACTGCAAGTCTTCTTTTTTTTCTTTTCCCCCCCAAATATTGATGAAAATGCTCTTTTATGTACTGTTTCTTTGTCCAGCTTTTTACTCTATAATAGTTTGTCTACTTAGAAGCAGTGACCTTGCTTCTAAGTATAAGGGTGAATTTTCTATGACTATTGTTGTAGGTGATGTTTATGTGCAATTTTTTCTTTAGCTCCTTGTAGATTAAATGTCTTAATAACCATAAAATCAGAATTCTAAGTGGCTAAAAATCAGCACCTTGAGTGGTCATCCATCCATTCCCACTTTCAGCAGGAACTAACAAAAACATCCCAAATAGATGAAAACCTATTTGCTTTGAAGACACAGAATAAAGAAACTATGAAAGAAAAAATAGCAAAATGTGTACCAAACAAGACAGAGGTTTCTGCTTATATATTTTTTAAATTATAAAATATGAATTCATTATTTTCCTATGATCTCTTGAGTTAGAAATTCAGGCACCTGATTATTCTATAAAATCAAAATGATGGCATTCTTAGAGAGAAAGTTGCTTGGTAACTCAGGCCAGAAGGTGGTCTTTAGATTCCTGTTGAACTCATTTCCTTCACTACAATAAAAAAACTGAACAATTTTGGGGTTAAAATTCCACTGATAAGAAAGACTCTTTTCCTCCAGAAGATATTTTTATTAGGAAGTAGAGCTGTATTCATGCAATTGAATTTCTCTATTTTCAAGATTGTTGCATAAATATATAGGACAAGAAATGGAAAAAATGCATCCACATATAAGAAAAGGAAAAGTGCCAACTGAGAGGAGATTTTAGATTGAGATGTATAGTTTTGAGGCTGAAAGCCAGACACCAGCTTTCTAAGAGGAGAAACTAATTAACATCTCACATAAGATCAAAATGTAAATTACTCATTTGAGAGATGCTTTGTAAACTCCTGCCTTTTCATTGAAGAGGAGAATTGTCCAGGTAGGCTCTTAAACTCTAGAAGCCCTGAATTCTTCTGAATTAGTAATCCAGTCACAGATCCTTTTTCACTCGGCATTTAGACAAAAGAAAGTAAGACAACTGTACTATGCGTGATTCTTTAGGTTATAAGCAGGAGAACCTGAGTGAGAGACCTTACACAAAAAGGAAATTACTGGAACGATTTGGAGCATTGACAAAAGGCCAACCAAATACCTTAGAAATGGACAAAAACCAAGGTGTTGGAAGCTAAGAGGCAGAGACCACAGTAAGGTCAAGAAGGAGAAATAGGCTACCAGGAGACTGTGATGAGATAAATAAACTTCAGTGAGCCATTCTATCTGAATTACTCATTCAACAGTCATAATCCCTGGAGAGTATGTCAAATTGGCAGAGTTTAGGTCACATGCCTGAGTCTGTTGTACTAAGGAAGTGAGAGGAAGTGTCTACTAGAAGGAGCTTCCACAGCCCCCTTCAGCTTTTATGATAGGAGGGCAGGTACCTAGATTTACAGTCACATCAAGACTATCCACAGTTAAGTGGCAGGGAGGTCATTTCCCAAAAAGAAACTCTGGTGCTGGTAGGAACAGGGAATGAATGCTAGGAAGCCAAAAAATGTCTAATGTTGACCGTTGTTTTAGGCTGGGTTCCCAGAAGCAGGCTAAGGCAAAAAGAGATCACCTTTTCTTTAAAAGAAAAAGATATGGAAACTTATGGATATATTCAAAGGACAGAGGCTAAAGGAGAGAGGATAATGGGAAAGAGATCACAAAAAGAAAACAAAAACTAATAGACAGTGCGTTTGAAGAAATGAATCAAAAAAATATATATATTAAAGAAGCCTTATAGACCTAATGGGGAATTTGAAAATGATTAGTGCTTTATGCATAGAAAACTAAGCAAACAAAAAAGAGGCAAGGAATCTAATATAACGTATGTCAACTGTAATTGAAAAATTTTTTTAAATTGTTTAAAAAAGAAACTATGATTAACTCCAAAAAAAAAAAATCAAAAGGTTGTATAAGAAAGGAAACATAACTATGATTAACAACATTTACAACACAAATAACATTTACTCATTATGTTATAATTAACAACATTAATATGACTAAGCATTCTACATTTCAGTGACCTAAATATAAACATAAAATGTGTTTTATCTCTTACACATTATATGTATATCTATCCATATCTGTATCTATATCTATATAGATATAGAGAGAAGTACTAAAGGAAGTGGCCATTAAATAGCGTTTGATTCTCATCTTCCATAATGGGAAGGTGTGCTGGGTATTTGCCTATTTACTCTCTAATTCATTCCCTGCCTTTTCCCTCTTGGACTCCTATTGCACAGGGCTACTTCTATAAACTACCCAGATCTCAATGACTGGCTTCTGGCTGAGTTCAGCCAATGCAAGTGTCAGGAAATTGGAGGGTAGAAGTGAAAGAGAAGCCAGGATATTTCTCCTTCCAACTCTCTCTGCCTTGGGCAACATCTCTGGTGGTGGCTGTTTCTCTTCTATGGCTTCATCTTCCTCTGAACATTCTCTTCCCTGCTCCTGCCAAACCATCCTACTTGGGTCGTTGCTTCCTCTGATGGCCTCTGTTAATGCAGCCTTTTCCCACTGACCTGTTGGCTCTGGAGGTGATAGTGGCTTCCTATAGTTGCTAATCCTAGAGTTGCTTCCCCCTCCCCTGGTTATCTTTCCAGGCTTTATAATCCAAAATTTCTCAACCTCAACACTATTGACATTTCAGGCTGGATGATTCTTTGTTGTGGGGGTTTGTCCTTTGTATTACAAGATGATTAGCAACATTCTTGGAGAGACTCTACCCACTAGATACCAGTAGCCTCCACCCAGTTGTGACAACAAAATGTGTCCAGACATTGTCAGAATATTAGCAAATGTTCCCTGGGAGCAAAATCACCCCCAACTGAGAATTATAGTTCCAATCCCTTTAAAGGTATATTATATTTATTCTACTAAGTAATCTGATGACAGTTTTATTTCTCTGACTTGAAACTGACTGATTCAGAAGGCTATAAATTA
>NW_011888782.1:16836125-16841050 GCF_000151845.1 Pteropus vampyrus
TATTAAATACATATGTGTATGTTTTAGTATACATTAATATTACCATATATATTTACATGTAAATAGCTTTTTCTGACTAAAAAAGTAATAAATGGAAAACCAGATAATACAAAAAATATTTTAAAAAAGTAAAAACTACTGATACTCCTACAATCCAATGATAACTACTGTGTGAGTCAGAATTCATTTCAGCTGTAATTACCAGGGGAAAAATATTTTAAAATAGTAAATAAGTAGACGGGGTAAAGGAGGTCAAATATATGGTGACAGAAAGAAATCTAACTATGGGAGGTGAACACACAGTGTAAATATATATATGCCTTACTGTTAAAGTGTACAGCTAAAACTTATTGGATTTTGTTAACTGATGTCACCATAAAAAATTAATTAATTAAAAAACAAAGTGATATTCAAAATTTTAAAAATGATAAAATAAAATAAAATAGTAAATAAGGAAGATATTTCTCTAATATAAAAATGTCCAGAGACAGGCTGTCTACAGCTTGTATGGTGCCTCCAAAGTGATCACAACCCATCTATTTCTAGCTCTCCCCTCCAGCATTCTTAGGGTGTGGCCCTCATTCTCATGGTCCAAAGTAGCTTCTAGAGCTCCAGTCTTTACATTCACATTCTAGGTAGCAGATTGAGGAAGGAAACAAGAAGGTATCAAAAGGCACATGACAGCTGGCTTTTAAAGTGGTTTCCCCAGAAGCTGCACACAATACTTTTTATAACTTTTTGGCCAAAGCTGAGTCATACAGCCACACATAGCTCCCAGGAAAGATGGAGAATATAGAACTTTTAGCTAGGAAATGGAGTGACATCAATGGGAACGGTGGAGTAAGAACCTCCAAAAATCCACTCCTCAGTAAAAGTAATGAGAACACAGGCAAAAATTATCAAAATCTTTTTCAGAATGCTGGATATAAATCAAAGGCTTGCAATAATCCAAGAAGCATTTATTCAAGAAAAGTGGCTGAATCATGATGAGAACCTTGAGTTTTATGTCAGTTTAATTTACCCTATTCATATCTCCTTCTCTCTACATGAAGAAATAAAGAGCACTGGCAAAGGTAACTACATAGATAAATATAAAATACAAATATAAAATATAAATGTAACTTTTGTTTGAAACTCTCCAATCTGATTTAAAATACAGCTGCATAAGACAGTACTTATAAATCTGTGTCAATGGGCATATAGTATAAAACAATGTACTTTGCTTGTCAATAATAGAACAAAGAAGAGCAGGAGGAATGGACTTACCTAAGAGAGAAGTTTCTGTATACATGCCATTGAAATTAAATTGGTATTTGTAAAAACTAGATTATTATAAATTTATATGTTAATTGTAGTCTCCAATAAAATAGCTCAAAAAATATATATACTAAAAAAATGACAAGGGAATAAAAATAGTATACTAAAAAATATTTAACATAAAAGAAAGCAATAATAGAAGAATAGATTAACAAAAAATACATAACACTATAGAAAACAAATAGCAAAACAGCAGGCATAAGTTCTGTCTTATTAAATGTAAATGATTTAAATGCTCCAATCTAAAGCAGAGATAGGCAGGCTAGATTTTTTTTTTCAAACCATGATCTGACTATATTGTGTCTATAGAGACACTTTAGAGTCAAAATTTAGATTTCAATAAGTTAAAAGCAAAAGGATGGGTAAAGGCACATCATGAAAAAAATAACCAAAAGAGCTGGAAAGGCTGTGCTAATATCAGACAAAATGGACTTAAAGACAAAAATTGACAGTAGGGACAAAGAGAGATGTTTTCTAAAGATCAAGGAGTCAATCTTTCAAGAAGATATAGGAATTATAAATATGTATTCACTTTACAGTAGACTAAAGAAATAAATGAAACAAAAACAGATGGAATTGAAAGGAAAAATAGACAATTCAATAATAATAGTTGGAGACTTTAACATGTCACTTTCAATAATGGATAAAATAACTGACTAGACAGAAGATCAACAACAATTTGGAAGACTTAAGGTCAGAAAAAAAATAGAACATTTAACACTAGAAAGCAACTAGACCTAATAGACATCTATAGAACACTCCAACAAACAGTAGAATTCACACTTTCCTTAAGTGCACATGGACCATTCTCCAAGATAGAACATATGTTAGTTAAGCCACAAAACATGTCTCAATACGTGGAATCAAACAATATGTGATCTTTTACGTCTGGCTTTTTTTCACTTAGAATATATTAGAGGTTATCCATGTTGTAGGATATATAAGTACTTCATATCTTTTTATGGCTGAATAAAATTTCAGTGTATGTATATACACAATTTGTTTATCTGTTCACCTGTTGATGGACATTTGAGCTGTTCCCACTTTTTGGCTGTAATGAATAGTGCTACCAGGAAAGTGTACATGTACTTATTTTCAGTTCTTCTGGGTACATACCTGGGAGTGAAATTGTGGGGTCATATGGTAATTCTATATTTAACTTTTGGAGGAGCCATCAGTTTTCCAGTACACTTGAACCATTTTGCATTCCCACCACAATGTATAAGGGGCTCCAATCTCTCTACATCCTTGTCAACACTTGTTATTTTCTGATTCTGTTGCGTGGTTTTTTTTTTTTTTTTAAATAATAGCCATCCTAGTGGGTGTTAAGTGGTACCTCATTGTGGTTTTGATTTGCATTTCCCTGATGACTAATGATATTGAGCATCATTTCATGTGCTTGTTGGCCATTTGTACATCTTTGGAGAAATGTCTATCCAGGTTTTTTGCTCATTTAAAAATTGGTTTGTTTGTCTTTTTATTGTTGAATTGTAAGAGTTTCTTTTTTAAATACATATTCTAGATACTAGCTCCTTAACACATAATAATTTCTCTCATTCTCTAGGTCATCTTTTAATTTTCTTGATAATGTCCTGTGATACAAAGAGAAGAGTTTTTATTTGGTGAAGTCCAATTTATCTAATTTGTTGTTGTTATTCATGCTTTTGCTGTCATATTTAAGAATCCATTGCCAAATCCAAGGTCATAAATATTTACTCCATGTTTTCTTTTAAGAGTTTTTTTAATTTCAGCTCTTAGTTTTAGGTTGTGGATCCATTTTGAGTTAATATGTGTATGTGGTATGAGATAGAGATTCAGATTTATTTTTTGACATATGGATATTCAGTGCAGCCCCAGCACAGTTTGTTGAAGAGATTATTCCTTGCCCCATTGAATGGTCTTGACAATTTTGTTGAAAATCAATTGGCCGTAAATATGTAGGTTTATTTATAGACTCTATTCTGTTGACCTATTATCTATCCTTACGCCAATATCATACTATCTTGATTACTGTAACTTTGTAGTAAGTTTTGAAATTAAGCATTTTGAATCCTCCGACTTTGTTCTTCTTTTTCAAGATTGTTTTTTTTAGCTGTTCGGGACAGGTATTTCCCTTTCGCATCGAAGCCAATTTCTGCTTTAATCCAAGTTTGTGACTGTTTCTGGACCATCATGGGTGCCTCTAGCTGTGATAGCATTTGGAATAGCACCAGACCTCCAAACAAGGCATTATTTCTATAAATAGAAAGAGACTTATCTGGGTCTATGTGAAACAACGTTTATTTTATGAGGGAAAAAATTAAGTCAAATGAGATTTTTGTTTCAGTTTTTCTGTATCATACAAGTGAAAGCAGTACATGTATGGGCTAAATCATTTGCATAAATAGAAGACATAAATACATTATCTATAGTATAGCTACAACTCTAGACATTGTAGTAAGCCTAACATGATGGACACAAAGTCAAGGTTTGAATGATATTCTTGCTGTGCAAGGATCATAAAGACACATCCATCTGAACAAAAATCTCGTGGGTATACGTTATTTTTCTTTTGCCCCTCCCTTTCCATTGCCCATACTGCCTTTTCTTTCTAACTTCCTTCCTGGTCCTTTTCTCACACTTCATTTTCTGTACATCTTTCCATTTTCCTTCACGTTTCTGCCTCTTCTTGCTCTGCCTTCTCCTCTTTGCCCTTCAAAACTCCCATCCCCTCACTGAACTCTATCTTAAGAAAACAAGTGGCCTTAAATGATCCTCAGAAAGTGGTGTCAACAACTAACTCACTATTACTGCCACAACACTCTTAGCCTTGAATGTTTATTTGTTAGCCCTAGAAGTAGCCAGCAGGTAAAATAATTGCAGATTGTCTAGGAAAGGCATATGAGTCCTTTTGGAGCTTCTATAAAATCGTTCCAGTGAACCTATGGTGCATATATTTTGAGACAACCTAGGACTCCATTTCAGATTTCTGTTTTTCTTTTTCTTTTTTTGAATTTTTGTAAGAGTCTATTTGAGCCAGGCTGATGACATGTCGGGAGGCAGGATCTCACATGCTCTCCATTGTCTATTTTTCTTTAGGCTGGTCTATCATATATGGCAGGGAATGTTTTAGAGGAGGATCTATGGCTGGTTCCTTCTGGTCCCACCTTAGTCAAGTGCTGAGGCTTTCCTTTTACTTCATCAGTGGATCCCTCTGGACATCTGCTCTAGGTCATTGTGCTACGTGTTGTCCACACAGGATCATCTTCCATGAATGATCAACAGGTTTTGTGTTGCCTGCTCCCAGTAGTTGGCTCCTCACTGACTCCCATAAGAAGTACCCTGACATTGATGTAGATTTTCCTTTCTTGTGGCTCCCCGGGGTTGAGGAGGGCTGCCTGCAACTTCCTCCCAAAAGCCCTGGTGGTTCACAACCACTTGCCTGGGCTGGCTTTAGACCACTACTCCTTTTCATTTCTCGGGGACAGTAATCCTTACCCTCACTTCTTGGGTTCTGTTTTTTTAAAATCATTTCCCATGCATTTCTAGTATGTATATTAAATTTTGTGGCCTAGTAAACATAGCTCTCCCCAATTTTAAAACAGTTCAGATAATTATCTGACCTCACC
>NW_011888782.1:16842585-16864178 GCF_000151845.1 Pteropus vampyrus
GAGTCATACAATATGTGTTTTTTTTTCACTGGCTTCTTTCACTTAGCATAATGTTTTTAAAGTTCATCCATGTTGTCACATTGTCAATACTTCATTCCTTTTTATAAGGAAATAATATTCCATTGTATAGACATATCACATTTATCCATTCATTTGTTGATGGATATTTGGGCCGTTTCCACTTTTTGGTTATAAGGAGTGGCACTGCTGTGTCAAATGGTAACCTATGCTTAACCTTTCGAAGAACTGCCAGCTTCTACAGAAGCCATTCCATTTTACATTCCCACTAACATGGTAATGATTTCTCCACATCCTTGCCAACACTCATTATTATTCTTTTTATTATAGACATCCTAGTGGTATCTGATCATGGTTTTGATTTCCCTAATGACCTATGATGTTGAACATCTTTTCATGTGCTTATTGGGCATTTGTATATCTTCTTTTACTCAATTATTTTTATGTCTTTTTTATCCTACTTACCTGTTCTAGTACATTTTGCTGTCTATTCTTTCATCAGAGGCACATGTTTCTTTCTTTATTTTGTATGTTTTAATATCTGATAGGACTGCTCTTTGAATTCCACCCTCTCTATTTCTTCTACTCTTTCTGAATTGTCTTGGATATTCTCTCTTATTAATTTGTTAAAGATCTTTAGAAATTGACACATTATCATGCTAACAAAATAAAAACAACTTTGTTTACAACCATTCCTTATGTATTGCTTACAGTATTCTGATGTACTTCATATGCATCCTAAATATCCAGTGGTGATTTATACTAGAAATGGCATACATGTAATTTGTGATTTTAATGAAATATTATTGAAATAGCTTTAGAAAAGCAGTATTAACATGATAGTATTAACTTGATAGTATTGTATTAACTTGAGTCATATAGTATTAACTTGAGTCAACTGATGCCTGTGGATAATGCCTCATCTGGGGTAAGAGATTGTGTCTAAATATTTCTCTGAGTTGTCCATTAGCATGGGTAATTGCTTACTAAGCTAGTCTCTTTGCATAAATTTCAATTTTCCAGCATTTGATTAATGTTGACAATTGGGATTCTCCATGGAAACAGTGGAGCAAGATGCTACACCTTCCAAAAAACATAAAAATAATGCTCTCTGTTGCCTGGCAGCAGTTATCTTTGTTTTTATTCACAGAAATTTACTTTTGTTGATTGGCGTGATTTTGGCAGAGAAAGGGAAAGAAGAATATAGTTATTTCGACATTCAAAAGTTGATAATCCAGATTAATCTTATTTTTTAAGACCCAAATGAGGTGTTCATAACCCTAAAGAGCATAAAAAACATATCTATAAGAACATAAAGCATATTAAATATAAAGGCAGAGTAAGTATCAGAGAGGAAGTTTCATTAAGGGTCTTAGGTGATAAAGCGTCTTTGAAGAGGCAAACTAGATGAAGCTGTTGCAGTTCTCAAGCTGTGTGCATTCAAATCGCATTTATGAGGCTCAACAGTAGTCCAAATTTGATTTTATCTTCCATTCTGGTTGGTCCCTGTGGTAGACAGTATTTTTTGTTCATGATTCTTTCTTCCTTCCCCACCCTTGACATGGTTTACTGTGGATGGAGTACACTGCTCCACCTCATTCACTTTGGGCTTGGTCTACAGAATGTGGGGGTAGATAGCTATGGCTGACCGGAGATTTTATATGAATTTGTGAAATTTGGCTTGACTTCCTGCATTTCTGCCATTTGCCATGAGGAGAGAATGCCCCAGATAACCATTGCCCACTTAGCCTGGCTCCTGGAAGGAAAAACAAATGGAGCGGACCAAAATCTAAGGCCACAGCAAGCCTGGCCAACCCACACGCAGTGCATGGACCAGTGAGAGAAAAACAAATGTCCGTTGTTACAAATCACTGGCCGTTGGGGGTTGTTTGCTACGTAGTATTATTGCAGCGAAACCTAACTAATGTAATCATTGAAAAACTAATTGTTCCTATCGATACTTACCATGAGCATACAGACTTTGGAATGTGCACTCTGGGTTCCAATTAGCTGGTCCCCATCTTTCCAGTCATCAATTAGGTGGAGCAAAGACTGTTTAAGAGAACTACTAGCTTATCTTGAGGATGTAAAAGATGTTCTTGAAGGTGAGGTTTTTTTTCCAAGTCTGTATTTATAAACTAGAGACAGATATTCTAGGAATATTATTACTAGAAAAATCAGTTTACAGAACAGCTTGTATGTTCTCAGATAGGAAAATTTCAAATGTGCACGCTAGCAACCCCAGAATTTCTATGTAGGTAGGCTGAATAACAATCTGGAAGAGGGCTGGGGTAAGCAAAATGGTTTCATATTGCATTTGCATAAGCACTTTAATATAATTGAGAAAACTCCCAATTGGCCATATTAAAGAATTGGCTGATAAAGATTATGTGCCCCAGACTCCCAGATATTTTTGGCCCATAGAAAGCCTATAATAAGTGTATCTATAAATACATGGAGAGGGCTGTTAAAAGAGACACCTAAATGTTAACAAAAATTGTAAATGAAAGTAGAATTCTGGAAAATCTTTACTCTCTTCTTTGTATTTTCCATATTGTTTGAATTTTTTGCATTGAACCTATATCATGTCTCCCACCCCCCAAAAGAATTTATTTTCCACAAAGAAAAGAAAAAGAATCCTGCCGACCTCTACTATTTCTCACATCTTATTTTAGTCATCTAAATGGTACCTGTCAAATCCCCAAATTTCAGTTCTCCCATCATGTCTCTTACCTGCTTTTTCGCTTCATTCTTTCTCTAAAAACAACCAAATATAAAAGAGACAACACTAGGTATTAAAACAGAGCCCTGGACTGAGGGGCGAGATTCTAGTTCCAGCCCTCGACTTCTCTGTCAGTTTCCACATCTGAAAAAGGAAGCATTGGACTAATTAGAGGTTACACACTCAAATTCCTAGAGGAGCCAGGGAGGAGCAAAGGAGAGAAGCAGGTGGGCTGGGAGAAGGTGGAGGCTGTGTTAGGCTGGAGGACACTGGCCCAGTCTAAAGGAAGCACCACTGCAGGTCTGGGGTTGTCAGATCTTCTGATTTATCGAGAGGCTGAAAATCAGGTTTTCATATGAAATCTCCTGATCTTTGAATGATGGCAAGTAAATTTTAGAGCTTCTTGTGACTTCTTTGAAGGCCAAGTTAGCCTCACCTATGATGCTCTGTGGCAGCTGGTGTGCTGATGCTGGGCTGGATGCTCTTTAAGGCTCATTGTTTCACTCTCCAGGAGCCCCATTCAGAGGCCACCTAGTGAGGTGGACTGTCATAGTTCCCTAGAAAGCATTGTGAAGAAAGGCTGTTTCTTAAAATTAAACAGATCGATTAAGAGGTCATTCATTTGCATGCCAATTTTTTTACCTTACTAAATGATTTACGAAATGGCCTCTTGGGTATAATTAAAATACACCAAAATGTTATTTACTCACAGCTAATTGGGAATGCAAGATTATGAAAAGTAAAAAACATTTATTATTGACCACATTCCAGGCACTGTTTTATTTTAAAGTATTATTTCATTTAATCCTCCCTATGATCTTATGAATTAAGTAATATTACTACCCTGATTTTATTAGATGAGGGTATTGAAGCCCAGAGAGATTGTGTAACTTCTACAAAATAACACAGTGGTAGAGCTGAGGTTCCAAAGCAGGCAACCTTAATCAAAAAGGTATGCTCTTAAAATAATTACTCTAAATCGAAATTAGGTTCTTTCTCTAAATCCTCAGCAGAATGCAGAACTGGTCCCAATTATGAAGCAAGAATTCATGGTTAGAGTATTATAGGATTTGGCTTTAAAACAAAAATCTGGCTATCTGAACAGGATTAAAACTCAAATATTTCTGGAGTCTGACTTCCATACCTAGAATATCAAGCATATCTAAAATTTGTGGAGTTTCCCTCAGTATTTCACCTTTATCATAATATGTTCCTGCAGAGCCTGTAGGGATGGGAAGGGAAGGGCTCAAGTGCACCACTGGATATGTTATTTCTCTCATCTTAAGAAAACCTTGAAGACTCTTCCCCTTTAATTGTCATCCCAATTCACTGTTCCTCTTTACAGCAGGGCATGTTGTCAATTCCTCTCCTCTTATTCTTTCTTAAATCCACTTTAGATAGATTTTGTTCCCACCACTCTCCAGAAACTGCCTTTGTCAAGGTCAACAATGGCCTCCATATTGTCAATGCCAATGGTCGATTCAAAGTGTTCATCTTTATTGATCTATTGGCAACACTGGATCCAGTTGATTGCTCCTACCTCCTGGAAACACTTGTTTCTCTTGGCTGCAATGACTCCACATTGCCCAAGTTTTCTTCCTGCCTTCCTGCCTACCGCCACCATGCCTTCTCCCCTTTGTTCGTTATTCCTTATCTCCCAGCCTCATAATATGAAAGAGCTTCAGGGCTTTGACCTTGGCCCTTTCCTCTTTTCTACATTCACTCTCATGGAGAGCTCATCTGGTCTCACAGCTTTCAGTACCACTGTATGCTGATGGCACTGAAAAGCATCGATAGCTCAGATCTCTTCCCCGAATTCCAGACCCGTGTACCCAACTGCCCACTGGACATCTCCATTTGAGACAAGTAGGGCATCTCAATCTGTCAAATTTAAATGGAGCTCCTGATCTTCTACTTCAAACCTACTCAACCCTCTTTCTTTCACATCTCGGTTCTTGGTCTGTCATCTTCCCTGACTATTGTCTTTCTCTCATACTGCCTCCACCCCCATGCAGTCTGTCAGCAAATCCTGCTGGCTCTGCATTCAGAATATATCCAAGTACAACCATTTGTTACCACTTGTATTGCTGTCATCCTGATCTAAACCTCCATAATCTCTCACATGGAGTATTTGATTAGCCTCCTTTCTGGTCCCACTACATTTATTTTTGCCTCTTAAAATGTATTCTCAACATGGCAGTCGGACTTATCATGTTAAAGTCACCCTTCTGTTCTAATCTCTCCAATGACTCTCCATTTCTCTGTGTGAAAGCTGCAGTCTTTATGGTGTTTAAGAGGCTCTGCGTAATCTGGACCCCTTGTACCTCTCTAATTCGTCTCCTAATGCTCTCTTTGCACAGACTCCTCTCCAGATGTTCATCTTTGCTATTTCTAAAACATGCCAGTATCTTAGAGACTTTGCAACATTTGTACCCTCTATTCAAAGTGAATCTTGCCCCCGCCTCCCAGATATCCATATGACTCACTCCCTTTTCTTCTTCAAGGTTTCACTCAACTGTCACCTTCTCAAGGAAGCCTAACCTGCCCACCCCATTAGAATCGCAGTCCCTCTCTCCCCCGAACACTTTTATCTTGCTCTACTTTTTTCCTCACTGTAACTTTTCACCTCTACCGTACCATAGAATTAGTATATTTATTGTTTTTATTGTCTGTCTCCTTCCAGATAGAATGCAAACTCTATGAGGGCAAGGATTTTTTTTTTTTTATCTCTTCTGTTCTCTGATGTATCCCCACCATCTAGAATAATGCCTTCATAGTCCCACATTAAGACTTTTGATATTTTCTATAGTGAAATGCAGTTACATTGTTTGGGATAGTTTTGTGTTAAAATTATTAAATTCATTAAATATAAAGACAAACTATATTACAAAACATACATCACAACATTTGTTACACTTTTTGGGCAATTCTTTATGTCTATACATTATCTATCCATATCTGTATCCTCAAAAAATGATAGCCTGGGCCTTTCTTGATCTCTGAAAGACTTAAATATTCTGGTGAAAAATGATTATTTTGTTTGTAAGCCTAGTTTATGCCCCTTATAGTACTTATCATTTCCTAGACCTCACTCACTACCAAAAAGATTGTTATTGCTAAAGAACCCGGGATAGTTTTTAAGGTTACTTACTACTCTTTGACCATTCTAATTATATACTACGTGTCTGAATTATCTGTTCAAAAAATAGATAAGTGTAAAACTTGTACTTTTCCATTTGAATTCATAGTAATCTTCAAAATCAACAAAGTAAGCATTGTTGATGCCAATACATTTCTGTCGCTTGATTCCTGGTAGACTTATGAATAATGCTGATGGCTTCTTTGAAAAAATAGTCTTAGTATAGAAATTAAATTAGAGAAAACCTCAAGTCATGAGCATGACTTATGAAAAATCTTTTAATCAAAGTATAACATGTATAGGAGGGAATATATTTTAACTGTACAGTTCAATGAATTTTCACAAACTCAACTCACTCATGTAACCAACACTCACAGCAAGAAACAAGATTTCTAGCACCCCAGAAAGCCTCTTACACTTCCTTCCAGTCACTAATCCCCCAAATATAACCACTCTCCTGACTTCTAACTGAATAGTTTTACCTGTTTTTATACTTTACGTAAGTAGAATCATACATTATATACTGTTTTGTTTTTTATTTATTTCATTCAGCATTATGCTTGGGAGAGTCATACATTTCATTTGCAGTTGTAAGCTGTTTATTTTCATTGCTCTATGGTATCCCACTTCATGAATATATCATGATTTATTTATCTATTTGAGTGTTGATGAGCCATTGAATAGTTTTCAGTTTTCTGCTATACAAATAGTGCTTTTATGAATATTCTAGCTCATGTGTCTTCCAAATTGTATCCTCCAAAAAGATCTGAAGTGCTAACCCCCGGTACTTGTGAATGTGATCCTATATGGAAATAAAGCCTTTGCAGATGTAATCTACAAAGTTAAGATGAAGTTATACTTGAGTAGAGTGAGTTTTCATCTATATGGCTTGTGTCCTTATAAGGAGAAGAGGAGAGACACAGAGACAGGGCACACAGGGAGAAGATGGCCATGTGAAGACAAAGGCAGAGATGGAGTGATGAATCTATAAGCCAAGGAAAGCTAAGGATTGCTGACCATCTCTAGAAGCCAAGAGAAAGACATGGAACATACTTTCCCTCACAATCCTCAGAAGGAACAAACTCTGCCTACATTTTATTTTGGACTTCTGGACTCCAGAACTGTGATAAAATAAAATTCTGTTATTTTAAACCACCTAGTTTGTGGTATTTTTAAAAAGAACCTCTAGGAACTAATACAATGCTTTTTGGAGGATTTATGCTGAACAGTTACCAGTGAGTGATTTTACACTTACACCAGTAGTGTATGAGAGTCCTATTTACTCCACATCTTCACCAGCACTTGGTATTATTAATCTTTTTTATTTTAGCCCTTATAAAGAATGTGTAGTACTATCATACTGTGGTTTTAATTTCCCTAGCGACTAATGATATTAAGCATCTTTTCAATATCTTTCCAAATGTGCTTATTTGCCAACTATATATCTTCTTTAGTGAAGTGTCTGTTCAAATCTTTTGCCCAGTTCTTGTTGAATAGGTTCTTTTCTTATTATTGAGTTTTGAGAGTTCTTTATATGTTCTGGATACAAGTCTTTTATCAGATAAGTGTTTTGCAAATATTTTCTCCCAGGCTATTACTTGTGTTTTCTTTCTCTTAACAGTATCTTTCGAAGAGAAAAAAGTTTTAATTTTGATGAACTTGAATTTACCAATTTTTTTTATGAGTTATGCTTTTGGTTTTGTACCTAATAAATCTTTGCCTAATCCAAGGTCGAAAAATTTCCTATGTCTTTTCCGTGAACTTTTTAATTGCCAGTTTCTCAAGATCTTTTCCAATTATCTCAGAATGAAATCACATTTTCAACTGCATACTATTCTTCTGCCTCAGGTTGAAAGAGAACAAAAGAACCCAACAAAACATGTCACACATTCAATTAATTGGTATAAGTAAAAATAAATTATGTTGGCTAGAATTGTCATTATAATTTGAATCTCAGCAGGATATGAAATTAGGTCTTCTAGATAGAAGTTAAATTAGGGCATCTTGGTTGTAATAGTCACTTCAGTTGCAAATGACAAAAACCCGAGTAGAAATGAAACGGGGTAGATTTCTGGCTTTAGAAATATCTGGAGCGCAAACAACATTTCTCCTCCCTCCACCACTCAGTTCTACCTTATCTGGCTTATCTATAGTCTCAAGGAGGCTCTACCAACATATGACAAACATGCCACTTTCTGGCTCCACAAAGCAATGGGGAGAGAGTGGTTGTTTAGGAAGAGATCTTAGGAAAGCTAACACACATTTTTGAGAAAAATGAAACTGAATCCCTACCTAATACCAGATACAAAGGTGAGCTCCAGATGGATTAAAGGCCTAAACAAATATATAAAATCAAAGTGAGAAAATATGGGAAACTGTCTATGTTGAGAAAGACTTCAATGAAACTCAAAACCACAAACCATAGGAAAAATTTTGATAAAACAAATTAACTATTTATATTCAATGAAGAACATTATGGGAAAAGTTAACAAATAAAATAGGAGAAAGTAGTTATAATGTCTAAAACTGATAGATGACTAATATCTAAAATGTACAAGAAACTCTTGCAAATCGACAAGAAAAAGAGGAACCACAACAGGAAAATGAGCAATATGTAAGAGACAAAACCAAACAGGCTAACAGACATATAATGGGATGCTCAAACTCTTTAGTAATTAGAGAAATACAAAATAAAACAGCTTTGAGATTTCACTTTACACCCTTTAGACTGGCGAGAATTCGAAAAATGGATAATGCCCAGTATTGGCTGGGACTGGGAGTGTAGGATTCTGCAGGCCCTGCTGGCAGGAGTGGTGCAGACTTCCTGGAGAGCAATCGGGCATTTCTTAGTGATATCAAGTATACATATAACTATGCCACAGCATATATCTCTGATTATCTATTCTACTCATACTGGTCCATATGAGAACAAGAATAAGAGAATTTATCACAGTCTAGTTTGTGTTGACGAGTGATTGGACACTGTGGGAGTGGATAGGCAAAATAATATGGTGGAGCAGTTTGCAGCTACCTCAGGGGCAGAAAGCAAGAGAGACACCGGGAGCTAAGGCAAGGAATTGTCAGGTTACAGCAGCTCGCGGCAGGTTTTTGCAGCAAGCGCTGGAAGAAAAAAAATGGGTTAAGAGGAGGAAACATCACACAGAAGAACTGAGCAGCCACTGCCTAGAGGTGCCAGATTTAGCAACGTCAGGTGAACTTGTTTTCATCTGTGAGCATGTATTCAGAATGGCGGATTTTTTAAGCTTTTATTTTGCAAAAAACACCAGGAGCTTTGTTTCCCCCACTGCGTGTACAAGCCTTCGCAGAGAGAGCAATGATGTTATATATGCACAGAGGCTCCAGCTCAGACAAGCTCCACAAAGCAGGCAGTGATTCCCAGGATGCCAAACCCCTGTAGCTGTCCCTGCCTCCGGAAACCAAGACATAAGTGCCGGATGACCGTATGTGATGATCTAAGTCTTGAGTGATGTTGGGTTCTACCCATCTTATGTTTCTGGATGTTCAAAGGCAGCCTGTTGATGAAAAGCATGAACTTGCCTGAGTTTGAATCGGCTCCACCCCTTACTAGCTGTGATCTCTCTGCACCTGCGACGTCTCATCTGTAAAACAGAAATCATAATCCAACCTACATCATAGGCTTTTGATGAAAAGTCAGGAACTCATGCAGTAAAGTATTTAAACAGTGCCTAGCACTGAGTGAGGACTATAAAAAGCATTGGCCATTATTATCGAGGCCACTTGGGTTGTTTTTTTGTTTTTTTGTTTTTTTGTTGTTTTTTTTTTTGGTCCAGATCTATATCTACCAATAGCACCTGCCTTTATTAAGAATTCCCTTCTGTGTTGTGCGCATGCGCTCCCCTCCCTGAATGGAGGAAAAACTAGTGTGCATCTAGCTTGTGAGGATGCAACAAAGCCAGAACGGTTGCCTTTTTAAAATTCTCCACAGGGCAACATCATAAATACTATATTAATAGTATTCCTTTTTTACGAATGGGGAAACTGAAGCACCTAAGAGTGGTGTCAATAATGAAACCCACGTCGCCGGTTTCTGAGAGGTAAGATTTAAACCCAGGCATTTTGGTGCTACAGCCAAACCATCCTTCTAGAGCCGGCGTTCTGCGCCTGCGCCTGCGCCCCTGTCCCTCCCAGGGCGCTGCCCTCTGAGGCAGTGCAGAAAGAAGACCTTGTCCTCAGGCCTTTGGTTTTAATTGGCAACACCTGGATCTACAAAGGCCCTTAAGCCTCAGAAGAATGAGGCCGTATTGATGAAATTAGTAGGCGGTAGTATTAAGAGTTTAGGCTTGAGCACCCAGATTGGCAATTTCTTATATTCTTTCCTGAAAACACTGCCACTGCAATAACCCCAGCCCAGTTAAGACTGCTCAAGAATGATGCAATAATAACAAACTTTATTAGAGTACTTACTAGATGCCAACCCCAAACCAAGTGCTTCACATGTATTATCTCATTTAGTCTTCTAAACAATTGGATATTATTATTGTCACCCTCCTTCCCATTTTTCAGAAGGGAAAATGGGCTTAGAAAGCTGAACTTAAGGTCATAAATAGCCAGGAAGGAAGCAGTGCTGTGAGAGCCGCAGTCAATGGAGCCCCAATGGAGCCCCAGTTACTTGCTCCTGTCGCGTTTTATTTCCAGAATGTCTCCAGAGCCTCTCACTTCACTGTAAGTCTGCACCCACCATCACCGGGACTGCAATAAAAGGAAATCAAATGATGGGCTTAATAAAGACATCGAAAACACTACTTTATGTTTCCAAAGCTGTACGTGTTCCAGTATGCGCCCGAGTGGGAAGGAAGAAATAGTGTTAACCTCTTCATTAGTCTATCCTTCCCAGCAAGACTGATTCAGCCCCATAGACAATAGATATAATTACGCCGAACAATTGTGTGTTTATTTCCATGTCTAGACACAGCGCTTACATTTCAAAACAAAAGAGAAGAGAAAAGAGAATTCACCCTGCTGTTTTTTAATTCTCTATGTCAAACTTTTTCTCAGCCCGAATGCCTCTCATGAGGAAGAAATGTATATTCAGAGTATCCGGACTTTTTTTTATTATTATTAGTTTGCAGCTTGGAATTTTTATTAAATACTCATTTCTCCATTTGCCACCACTGCCCAGAGCAGGAAAAATATTATTAAAATGCAATTAAAATTAAACCCAATCCCCAGTACGTACAAAGCTATTCCCTGCCTCTCTGCCAGAGGGGTTGATGGACTTATCAGGGTGATCATCTCATAAGTTATATAAATGTCTAATCACTATGTTGTACACCTGAAACTAATATAATATTGTATGTCAACAATAGTTGAAAAAAATTTTAATAAAAGAAAAAAATAAACACTGTGTAGCAAATCCAGGCTGTGGGTACATGACACTCTGCCACTTGGGCCTTTTAACACAGCATAGCATTTGAGTGTTGTTTGGTAAATAAAAGTACCAGACAAAGACTCTGGTAAGCCCCAGTAGGAAAATAAAAATAGGTATGATTTGGGAGCAAAGCCATGCCCTCTTCTGCTATTAACTATTCCTCTCTCAAGGAAGTTTCCGTTTTGCTACTAAGCCCTGATATAGACAGAATGCTTGACTATGGAAAATTAGGTAACACTGTGAACTGCGTGCCCTCTGACCTGTCAACTCATGAGGTCAGACATGTGCAACAGCAATCCATCATCAAATGATAGTGGTATGTACGAGATCAGATTGGAGCAGATCTAGAAGGCATAAGCAAGGTGTCTGAGCAGATGGCTGAGACCTGTTCAGCACCTGCTCCTCCTTTGACACCCACTCTTGCTGCATTGCTGTCCCTCCATCAACTCACACCCATGACCTCGTGGAGATTTTCTTATGACCAGCTTTGGAGGAAGAAAGAGTTCATATCTGGTTTAGAGATACATGTGCACAATATGTTGACTAATGGCTGGACAGTGCAAATATAATATATTTTCATCATTACAGAAAGTTCTAATCAACAGTGCTGGCTAGATTTTGCTGATTGCTTTCCTTATGGTGTATTTAACATGTTCCTCTGCCCTCTGTATTTCCTATAGTTGGATCTAGAGATTTAATCTGCCCTGGATTTGTCCTATTGGCACGACTACCTCATAAGTCCCCGAAGAGCCTTTATCTTTTCCAGTGAGACATGGTCTTTGGAAACCACATTCGGATGCTAAGGATGCTCATTTCTGGAGGGTTTATCATTGTTTCTAGACCTTTTCCATGGCAGCTCTAGGAAATACATAGAGAAGAAAACAACCAATCCCGTAGAAAAGATGCACTAGAGATTTGAAAAGATAGTTGACAAGAAAAAAAATGCAAGTGTCTCTTAGCCATATGAAAAGATGACCAATCTTATTTGTAATAAGAGAAAATTAAACTAATCTTGACATACAATTTCTTCTCTCCCATACTGATGAAAGCCAAAAGTTTGACAGCCCACTGTCTTGGCAAAGCTTTGCAGAAACCGGTGCTCAAAACTTGCTGGTGGAAATGCCAACCGGTAAAGCCCATATGGAAGGAAGTTTGTCAATATCAGAAAAATTACATGGATTTAAACCCAGGCATTTTGGTGCTACAGCCAAACCATCCTTCTAGAGCCGGCGTTCTGCGCCTGCGCCTGCGCCCCTGTCCCTCCCAGGGCGCTGCCCTCTGAGGCAGTGCAGAAAGAAGACCTTGTCTTCAGGCCTTTGGTTTTAATTGGCAACACCTGGATCTACAAAGGCCCTTAAGCCTCAGAAGAATGAGGCTGTATTGATGAAATTAGTAGGCGGTAGTATTAAGAGTTTAGGCTTGAGCACCCAGATTGGCAATTTCTTATATTCTTTCCTGAAAACACTGCCACTGCAATAACCCCAGCCCAGTTAAGACTGCTCAAGAATGATGCAATAATAACAAACTTTATTAGAGTACTTACTAGATGCCAACCCCAAACCAAGTGCTTCACATGTATTATCTCATTTAATCTTCTAAACAATTGGATATTATTATTGTCACCCTCCTTCCCATTTTTCAGAAGGGAAAATGGGCTTAGAAAGCTGAACTTAAGGTCATAAATAGCCAGGAAGGAAGCAGTGCTGTGAGAGCCCCAGTCAATGGAGCCCCAGTTACTTGCTCCTGTCGCGTTTTATTTCCAGAATGTCTCCAGAGCCTCTCACTTCACTGTAAGTCTGCACCCACCATCACCGGGACTGCAATAAAAGGAAATCAAATGATGGGCTTAATAAAGACATCGAAAACACTACTTTATGTTTCCAAAGCTGTACGTGTTCCAGTATGCGCCCGAGTGGGAAGGAAGAAATAGTGTTAACCTCTTCATTAGTCTATCCTTCCCAGCAAGACTGATTCAGCCCCATAGACAATAGATATAATTACGCCGAACAATTGTGTGTTTATTTCCATGTCTAGATACAGCGCTTACATTTCAAAACAAAAGAGAAAAGAGAATTCACCCTGCTGTTTTTTAATTCTCTATGTCAAACTTTTTCTCAGCCTGAATGCCTCTCATGAGGAAGAAATGTATATTCAGAGTATCCGGACTTTTTTTTATTATTATTAGTTTGCAGCTTGGAATTTTTATTAAATACTCATTTCTCCATTTGCCACCACTGCCCAGAGCAGGAAAAATATTATTAAAATGCAATTAAAATTAAACCCAATCCCCAGTACGTACAAAGCTATTCCCTGCCTCTCTGCCAGAGGGGTTGATGGACTTATCAGGGTGATCATCTCATAAGTTATATAAATGTCTAATCACTATGTTGTACACCTGAAACTAATATAATATTGTATGTCAACAATAGTTGAAAAAAATTTTAATAAAAGAAAAAAATAAACACTGTGTAGCAAATCCAGGCTGTGGGTACATGACACTCTGCCACTTGGGCCTTTTAACACAGCATAGCATTTGAGTGTTGTTTGGTAAATAAAAGTACCAGACAAAGACTCTGGTAAGCCCCAGTAGGAAAATAAAAATAGGTATGATTTGGGAGCAAAGCCATGCCCTCTTCTGCTATTAACTATTCCTCTCTCAAGGAAGTTTCCGTTTTGCTACTAAGCCCTGATATAGACAGAATGCTTGACTATGGAAAATTAGGTAACACTGTGAACTGCGTGCCCTCTGACCTGTCAACTCATGAGGTCAGACATGTGCAACAGCAATCCATCATCAAATGATAGTGGTATGTACGAGATCAGATTGGAGCAGATCTAGAAGGCATAAGCAAGGTGTCTGAGCAGATGGCTGAGACCTGTTCAGCACCTGCTCCTCCTTTGACACCCACTCTTGCTGCATTGCTGTCCCTCCATCAACTCACACCCATGACCTCGTGGAGATTTTCTTATGACCAGCTTTGGAGGAAGAAAGAGTTCATATCTGGTTTAGAGATACATGTGCACAATATGTTGACTAATGGCTGGACAGTGCAAATATAATATATTTTCATCATTACAGAAAGTTCTAATCAACAGTGCTGGCTAGATTTTGCTGATTGCTTTCCTTATGGTGTATTTAACATGTTCCTCTGCCCTCTGTATTTCCTATAGTTGGATCTAGAGATTTAATCTGCCCTGGATTTGTCCTATTGGCACGACTACCTCATAAGTCCCCGAAGAGCCTTTATCTTTTCCAGTGAGACATGGTCTTTGGAAACCACATTCGGATGCTAAGGATGCTCATTTCTGGAGGGTTTATCATTGTTTCTAGACCTTTTCCATGGCAGCTCTAGGAAATACATAGAGAAGAAAACAACCAATCCCATAGAAAAGATACACTAGAGATTTGAAAAGATAGTTGACAAGAAAAAAAATGCAAGTGTCTCTTAGCCATATGAAAAGATGACCAATCTTATTTGTAATAAGAGAAAATTAAACTGATCTTGACATACAATTTCTTCTCTCCCATACTGATGAAAGCCAAAAGTTTGACAGCCCACTGTCTTGGCAAAGCTTTGCAGAAACCGGTTCTCAAAACTTGCTGGTGGAAATGCCAACCGGTAAAGCCCATATGGAAGGAAGTTTGTCAATATCCAGAAAAATTACATGAACATTTAACTTTTGACCCAGTAATTCTACTTTTAGGAATCTGCTTTAGGTTTGTTCTTTTGGCAAGACTACCTCATGGGTCATATTGTGTTCTCCAATTAGGAGGCACATAATGACTAACTGTCTCTCTTATGATCAGCTGTTGATGATCAACAAATTCTCTAGCAAAAAAAAAAATGTGAAAAGATGTGTGCATAAAACTACTCATTGTGGCACAAAGGATTAGAAACCACACAATGTCTATAAGAGAAGACATGATACAGTCATGCAGTGGAGTACTACGCAGCTATAAAAGGAATAAAGAAGATTGCTATAGGGGCTATGAAATGATATCTAACATATTGTTACATGAAAAAAGAAAGATGGAGAAAAGTGTGTAGAGTATGCAACATTACATCCATGTGGAAGGAGGGCCTCAAATATGCATATACAAATATACATATGTGTGACATATTTAAAAAATGAATGTTTGGTCTCTGCTGTCAGTTCGGGACACAGAGCTCCTAAAAACCTTGTAATTTCTCCAGTGATAAGAAAGTCTTTCGTTCTAATGGCTCCTGGATAGCTACAAAATGGGGGCTGGTCACCAGAAAGAACAAGCCATGATTAGAGGGAGGGGAGAGGGGCTGGAGATTGAGCTATTAATCATTCATGCCTTCATGATGAAGCGTCCATAAAAATCCCTTTGGATTTAGGTTTGGAGAGCTTCTGGGTTGGTGAATGAATCCACATGCCAGAGAGTGGTGTATCCCAGATTCCATTGGGACAGAAGTTCCTGCACTCAGGACACTTCCAGATCTTGCCTGATGTACGTCTTCATTTAGCCTTTCATTTGTATCTTTTATACTATTCTTTATAATAAACTGGTAAACATAGTAAATGTTTTCTTGAGCTTTGTGAACCATTCTAGCAAATTATCAAAACTGGAGGCAGAAGGGCAGGTTATGGGAACTCCTGACTTTGTAGCCAAATCAGACAGGAGTATGGATTACCTGGGACCCATTACCTGTGACTGACATCTGCAGTGTCTAATCAACTCCAAGTAGTGTCAGAACTAAGCTAAATTACAGGACACCCAGTTAGTGTCTGGAAAGTTGGAAAATTTGTTAATGTGGGGAAAAATCACTCACACATTTGGTGTCAGAAGTATTGTGAGTAGAGAAACAGTTTTCCTTTAATAGGTCGTCACTATATAGTCAAATCTAGAAAAACTCTAGGCTCCCTGCTCTCTCACTCCTGAAACTACTGAGAAAGAGCACCTTTCTGCTGGTGATGCCTTGCTGATAGTATGAAAACTTGAAGTTAATGGTGTTCATTTTGCTACTATGGAGGAAGAGACTGCCTGGGAATGAAGCCAATAGGAAGAAGACAGAGGCAAACAAAGAGATCTTCACCTTTGCTTTTTGAGCAGCTAAATCTGGTCAGCTCCACTTCTGCATCTTTTAATCACATGAGCCAATACATTTCCTCTTTGCCTAAAATGCTTTAAAATCTTAAGATAATTTGAGTTGTAACTGTAAGAATCCTGAGTAATAGGGTATCGGGCATATCTTGGGCACCACTCCAAATCCTTTCCCAGAGGTGTTCTGGAGCTGGCTCTTGCTGGCTCATAAGGGCCCGTTGTGTACATCTATTCTCAACTGTGTCTTCAGTGACATCACGTAGTAGCTTGAAGTTGGCTATGGTGGGAGTATGTATACCATGGATATTGGCACATGTTACAAATCAGGGCTTCTTCCCTGTTTTGAAAGCTGGTTGCTAAGCATTTATGCACACACTGCTGTCTTAGACTCGCCTTTTGTTTAGGCTCTGCTGTTGTGATTACTTACACTTAGGTTTCAACAAGTACCTCACCAAGCCTTTCATTTCTTGCCCTGGCCTCTCTAAACCAGTTCAGGACTTAGGTGTGTGGGAAGCTCATGCCCCAATAAGCAGCTTTTGATGAACAGGACCTGATGGATAAATGTTTTTCTGTTTCATCCCCACGTTGCACAGTTTTTATTTGTTTGTTTGTTTTTGAGAATTTTTATGAGTTTATTTGAGCCAAACTGATGATATATGCCAGGGAGCAAGATCTCAAATGCTTCCCCACATTGGACAGTTTGAATATAAATTTCATATGGCTTCTCAAAGGATTGACCGACCAGTCACCCTTAGTGATAGTCAACTTAATCTTGCATCCTTGTAATGGTTTTTCCTCCATCCCTGTTTTCACTCATGTCGCCTGGGATCACGTTCTGAAATAAATGACTTACACATAAGCTTGAAAGGTAAGCTCTCATTTCAGGAGAATCAAGCTAAGATAGCCAATGTTTATAAATATTGTTTGTCTCCAGGTTATATAATTATCTCATCAAAAATACACAGTTGTGAAAAATGATGTCAACAGACCCATTTCAAAATGGAGTCAGAGCTGCCATCCCAGAGGAATTGCCTTGCACCTCTTACTCCTCAAACCTTTGGAATGTTTGAACCGGGCAAATAACCTTTGGACTGGGCCAAACCAACATTGTAGTCTAAACAACTGTTTGCAAAGCTAACAGGAAAGCACACATCCTAGCTATGAGAACTAGAAATTAAGGACATTCTTTAGAATTAGCACCACCATATATAGCTAAAGAACATCTTAACTCATTTGCACCAGTAGAAATTCTTTTCTTCTGTTCATGTCATTATTTCCGTTCTCTTTCTCATAAATACCCCTTGCCTTCACCTCATAATCGGAACACTACTTGGGTTTCTGTCTGAATCAGTGCTTCCCAAATAGCTATTCTTTGATCTCAAATAAATGCCTGTTGCCTCTCACTAGCTGGCTTTTTATTTTTAAAGTCATCACAGTGAGGAAAAGGAAGGAGATTTATTCCAGATTTGTGAAGATCCCTTGCAGAATTCCTTCTCTCATATATACATTTTCTCTCAAGGCTGCTCACCCCAAATCTCACTCCACCAACGTTTCTTGCAATGTGGTCTTAGCTGAGATCACCTCAGGGTAGTAAGCCAAAGCTACTTCTGTCAACAGAAAGCACCAAATGGACACAGATGGCACGTGACAAAATTGGAAGAACACAGGGAAAGAGGGAATTCGATTGCCTTTCCACATATCAAAATGTATTTGCATTTGTATGGACAAGAATCATTTTTATTGCTATCAGTTATCTACAATTTATAGACTTAAAAAAGAGCTCAAAAATTAAAAAATGAAAGACACAAATAATCCATAGACTTAGATAACCCAGAAAGGAATGTTTAGATAATGTCTGCCTATTCTTCCATTGAAGACACCCAGTAATTGTTTTTGCTCCATTTCCATATCTTTCATCTTTTTTCCTACAGTGTCTAGTTGAACCTCCTTATTTTACAGATAAAGAAAAAGAGGCCTAGATGAAAATAGCAGGCATTACAATATATTCGCCACAAAGAAGGGCAACCATGTGTGAAGCTCAGGGCACTTGCTTCTCCAGGACAGTGCTGAACCTGTACTTCAGATCTTAGCCTCTCATATCCCCCCTTCATCACTATGCTCCTTAATTTCCACATGGATCTTGACTCTTCCCACTAACCTGTTGCTTTTCATTTTCTGATATCATCGCTTGGCCAGCCTCCTTCTTACCCTGGGTCCGAGTGACAGTCTAGTTTGCCTGGTGCTTCACATTTCTAATTAAGTATCTTTTCACACCCTGCCGGTTTCTCATTTTCTGTTTTTTTTTTTTGGTTTTTTGTTTTTTTCTCAAAAGAGTTGAACAGAATGCAAACTAGCAGGGGATTCCCGCATTAGTTAGCAGGACTGCTATGTCTCACTAACTAACCTGTCGATCTCCCCCTCCACTTTCCCTAGTTTCTCATTTTCTGTTTTTTTTTTTTTTTTTGGTTTTTTGGTTTTTTTCTCAAAAGAGTTGAACAGAATGCAAACTAGCAGGGGATTCCCACATTAGTTAGCAGGACTGCTATGTCTCACTAACTAACCTGTCGATCTCCCCCTCCACTTTCCCTACTTTAAAATTCTCTGCATCTTATAATACTCTGCCAGGGGTGAAGTCCTTCACAGAGTGGCCAATGTACAGGACAAACAGAGGCACTGACATATACTGCAGGTGGACAATGCTTTGATTTAAGAATGGCAGGGACATGAAATAAAGCAAAATGCCATGACAGGAAATCAGAGAGCAAGCCTTGTCAATTTACAAGTGCACTAGGACAAGATGCAGAGAGAGTTGAGTCAGGTTTCCCAATATTTGCTATAATTGAGCAAGGTATAGCTACATGAAGGGTTTATGAAATAGGGCTACATCATCACGGGAAGTTAAACAGTAGCAAGGAACCAGAGCCAAAGTACCCACAGGAGAAGATATCTTGATTTATTTTAATTTGCAATATTTGCTGTAAATAGTGTGGCCTTGACTTCCTTGTACTATCTAATGAAAAGGGTTTGTGGCCCTATTGTTCTTCCCACTGTCTTATTGATAAATGAAAGGGCAAAAGTGGAAGGCATATTCCCTGTGGGCAAAGTACTGAGACTAGACCGGCCAGACTGAAGAGGGGACACATGAGACTGGCATTTTCCTGGTCAGATCAGATGATCTCAAACAAAGAAATCTGTCTTAATGTGCTTACTCGAAATATAATATACTTAGTGATAGGATGCCACCTAGTGGTCAATGGTAACTATGTTTTCAAGTTCAGGTTATAATACAAGTGAAGAAATAAAAGTCTAAACTGGCATTGTCCAATACATCTGTAATGCGAGCCACACATGTGAGGAGTGTGTAGAGAACCAGAGACCATGAAGGGCACTTCCAAGGCCAATTCTGAGATGTAGTAGGACAAGGTCTTGGGTCAAGCGGTAACTGATAACTGATAGCAATGAAATGAGCAAAGGTTGTAAGAGGCATTTCTGGAATATGGATGATGAAAGATGATTCTAGGCTTTGATCATGCAGCTAGGCCATTCATCTGGATGATCCAGACACTCTGGGGCACTGAGCTTTGTTCCAGGTCCCCAGCTCTGAGTTCAGGAACGTTTGGACCAGGCTGGATTTACCTGAGTCTGGGGAGGGCGATAAATGAAGACTATTCATGCTGATGATCCTTGAATGGTGCCCCATAGTACTATTGCACTTAAGGAAAAGGTAGAGAAAACAACAACAAAGGGACAAAAATATATGACAAATAATGGGTTTCAAAATATTGGACATTAGGTGATAAAGGACAGTGATCCTTATGGGACTCTTTAATATGGCTTATATGGCCAGGCATAGTCTGGATTCTCCCTGCCTCATGGACTTCATCTTGTCCCTTGTTCTCTCTATTCAAGCCACACCAAATGTGTGTTCATGCCTCACACCATGACCCCTCTCTCCACAGGGCCTTTGCATCTGCTCTTCCCTTTACGTTGTTAACGTCTACCCATCCTTCAGACAGATCTCAGCCTCCTCACGCTTTTCCTAACCTCCTGACTAGGTCACATTCCCCAAATATGCACTCTCAGAACAGCATTTTTCTGGTCCTTCTACCTCTCATGTGTCATAATATGTATAGAAACGTATACACACACATACGACTCTTTTAATAATGCCTATAGCCTCATTGGTCTATGAGTAGGCAGGGTCTGTGTTCCTTTTCATTCTCTATTGAGTCAACACCTAGCACAATACATTCCATAACTATTTTTTAAATATGTAAATCAGTGAATGCAATTCTTATGTGGGGTGATTTTTAAAATATTTAACAACAGATATGGCATGGTCACTTCTTGTTCAGTACTGCAGTCAGTTGTAAACAACTAGCATGACCATATGTGTGAACGCCAACTATATATTAGACCTGACTATTAGAATACTAAAGGTTCTAACATGAACTTAGTGCTTACAATCTGACCTATTTTAGGATTTACATGGGGCTGTAAATAATGAAATAATACATTTAAATAACATGCAAAAATCAAATCAGATCTATGTACTTAGTTTGATTCAGACACTGGATCAGTTAAGATTTATTTCAGCTGCATGTGACAGAAAATCCAAATTAACAATGAATAAGCCTTTCATGTGACAAGGTTTTATTGTCACACATACACACATATGCAGTCTGGAGCTGGTATGGAGAGTCTAAGTTATCATCAGGAACACAGGCTCTTTAAGCTTTCCACCCTTCCATTCCTAGGACTCTTTATGGTCTAAATAGCTGTTGGAGTTCCAACCATCGCATTCATATTTCAGGCTGTAGGATAGAGGACCAGGTGAAGAGAGAGACAAGAAAGTATGACTTATCCACTGAAGGAAAAAATAAGCAACAGATACTGCATGTGAGCAGCTAGATGTCAGATTTAACAAACAAGACCTTCAAAGTAGTCATTTATTTTGTGTCTCAGCCTGTAGACAGTGATGTTATTGGCTAGAAATGGCTGAAAACACTCACCATTTCCCCAATTTTGAGGCTAGACCAGTCCTTGTGGTTGTGATTGCAACAGGAACCTCAGCAACAACCATCAGGAACTTTGAAAGAAACAAGGTTTATTACTCATAGGACTCGGAGAGTACCCAGCATACCTGGGGCGACACAGCATCTCTGGGGCTACACAGTGAGGTCACAGTAGAGAGAGAGAACAAGAGAATGGATTTGTGGTTCTCCCTTTATTA
>NW_011888782.1:16864228-16906132 GCF_000151845.1 Pteropus vampyrus
TTAGGTGATAAAGGACAGTGATCCTTATGGGACTCTTTAATATGGCTTATATGGCCAGGCATAGTCTGGATTCTCCCTGCCTCATGGACTTCATCTTGTCCCTTGTTCTCTCTATTCAAGCCACACCAAATGTGTGTTCATGCCTCACACCATGACCCCTCTCTCCACAGGGCCTTTGCATCTGCTCTTCCCTTTACGTTGTTAACGTCTACCCATCCTTCAGACAGATCTCAGCCTCCTCACGCTTTTCCTAACCTCCTGACTAGGTCACATTCCCCAAATATGCACTCTCAGAACAGCATTTTTCTGGTCCTTCTACCTCTCATGTGTCATAATATGTATAGAAACGTATACACACACATACGACTCTTTTAATAATGCCTATAGCCTCATTGGTCTATGAGTAGGCAGGGTCTGTGTTCCTTTTCATTCTCTATTGAGTCAACACCTAGCACAATACATTCCATAACTATTTTTTAAATATGTAAATCAGTGAATGCAATTCTTATGTGGGGTGATTTTTAAAATATTTAACAACAGATATGGCATGGTCACTTCTTGTTCAGTACTGCAGTCAGTTGTAAACAACTAGCATGACCATATGTGTGAACGCCAACTATATATTAGACCTGACTATTAGAATACTAAAGGTTCTAACATGAACTTAGTGCTTACAATCTGACCTATTTTAGGATTTACATGGGGCTGTAAATAATGAAATAATACATTTAAATAACATGCAAAAATCAAATCAGATCTATGTACTTAGTTTGATTCAGACACTGGATCAGTTAAGATTTATTTCAGCTGCATGTGACAGAAAATCCAAATTAACAATGAATAAGCCTTTCATGTGACAAGGTTTTATTGTCACACATACACACATATGCAGTCTGGAGCTGGTATGGAGAGTCTAAGTTATCATCAGGAACACAGGCTCTTTAAGCTTTCCACCCTTCCATTCCTAGGACTCTTTATGGTCTAAATAGCTGTTGGAGTTCCAACCATCGCATTCATATTTCAGGCTGTAGGATAGAGGACCAGGTGAAGAGAGAGACAAGAAAGTATGACTTATCCACTGAAGGAAAAAATAAGCAACAGATACTGCATGTGAGCAGCTAGATGTCAGATTTAACAAACAAGACCTTCAAAGTAGTCATTTATTTTGTGTCTCAGCCTGTAGACAGTGATGTTATTGGCTAGAAATGGCTGAAAACACTCACCATTTCCCCAATTTTGAGGCTAGACCAGTCCTTGTGGTTGTGATTGCAACAGGCACCTCAGCAACAACCATCAGGAACTTTGAAAGAAACAAGGTTTATTACTCATAGGACTCGGAGAGTACCCAGCATACCTGGGGCGACACAGCATCTCTGGGGCTACACAGTGAGGTCACAGTAGAGAGAGAGAACAAGAGAATGGATTTGTGGTTCTCCCTTTATTAGAGTCGAGGTTGGGGAGCCTAGAGTTTTACAGATTCATTCTTTATTGGTGAATTTAAAATGTAAGAATGGTAATTAAAGCATGTAAAGAGAAAAAACAGTCACTCAAATACTAGCAAACTGAATTTAGCAACATATAAAAATTATGTACCATGAACAAGTGAGATTTATTTCAGGAATGCAAGTTTCATTTAATATCTGAAAAGTGGTTATTGTGATACATCATATCAATAAAACGAAAAAACAAGAACCACATGGTCCTCTCAATAGACACAGAAAAGCATTTGACAAAATCCAACACCTTGTCATGAAAAAATAAACCCAACAAACTAGGAATAGAAGAAATTCTTTAACCTAATAAAGAGCATTTACAAAAACTCATAACTAACGTAATATTTAAAGGTGGAAGACTGGATGTTTTCCCCCTAAGATCAGAAATAAGACAAGGAAATCCACCTTTGCTATTTCTATTCGAAACTGTACTGGAAGTTCTAGTGAGGGAAATTAAGCAAGAAAAGAAAAAGTATCCAAATTGGAAAGGAAAAGTAAAACTACATTCACAGGTGATATGATCTTGTACATACAAAAAGCTAAGGAATTAACTGAAAAACTGTTAGAACTAATAAATAGTTTGATTGAGGTTGCAGGACACAAGATTATTAAACAAAAATCAATTGTATTACTATGTACTTACGATGAACAGTCTAAATAGCACCTAGTGATACATGCTATCACATGGATGAACCTTGAAAATATTACGATAAGTGAAAAAGCCAATCACAAAAGGCACACATTGTATGGTGCTTCTCTTTATACAAAAGGACCAGAATGAACAAATCCTCAAATGGTCAATTTGAGACAGAAAGCAGATTAGTGATTGCCAGGGGCTGAGAGTTAGGAAGAATGGGAAATGACTGGAAATGGGTACAGCATTCCTTTTGAATGCAATGAAAATGTTTTGGAACTAGTGGTGATGGCTGCACAACTTTGTGACATACTAAACTCCACCAAACTATACACTTTAAATAGGTAGATTATATGACATATGAATTATATCTCAATATAGCCATTTTTTTTAAAGAGGCAAGGATGGGCAAAGAAGCTGATGAACATGAGAATATATCCAAAACACATATACAACAATAACAGCTAAATTAGGGGATTAAAAGCATGGTAGAATTTTAATAATGGACAATCATTGGGGTTGTGTTCTCTCACAGACACACATGAAATAATTTTAATTTCAAAAAGCCAAAGAACTACAGTTGATTAAAACATATTGAAAACATAAAAAGCCATGAGTTTGGAATAATTTTTTCAAAAGGAAAAAGCCCTGGGGATTGCCAGAACATCAAACTTATTCCTCTGAAAATTGATAATTATAGGGAAAGAAATAAACATTCATCCTGCCTTTCTGATATAAACTGAATTTCAATGTAACCAAATATCCCTATGGATAAGGGAAAGATTTTCGGTACAGAAGAATTCTAGCTAGGCCTGGGAGTGGGGTAAGTTGAGTGGGTGCCTAGTGTATAAAATTTAAGAAGATACTCACTTAGCCCCGATACTAATTAACAAATGCGTGAATGTCCAAATTAGAAAATTATTTCAACCTTTTGTGAAAAAACTGATTCAGGCGGCGGTCATTAATGCTTCTAAAACCACTAGGAGAAAAACTGATAGGAAATGTATAAAAACCAGGCTGTCACTCTTAACCCAAGGGTCAATTTTAATGTCACAAAAAGCAAGACAACCAACATTGTATGCCTTCTGATGAGGTTGCAGAAAGTATACCTAGGAAGAAAGCACTGCTTAAGAAGGATTCTCAGGGAGAAAATTTTGAATCATAACATGATCGAGCCTTTAGAACTAACCTGTAGTCCATAGGAAATATTGAGCATAAAGAATGCAGTCCACGAGGAAGTGATATACCATATGCCAAAGGAGAGATCTTATACTGGATTCTAATTTCATCAATAAGTCAGTGTAAGAAATAATAAAAGGGGATGAGACTATACTAGATTAAGAAAAACATAAGGCTTAAAAGACATAAAAAACACAAGAGACATAACTGTCAAATAAAATGATCTTATTTGATCCTAATTCTAAACATAAATTACAAAATAATTTTTTATGCAATAGAGGAAATTTGAATATGGCTTGGTAATTGAATGATATTAAAGAAATTTTGAATTTTGTAAGGCATGATAATAGTATTGTGATTATGCAAGAAAATATTTGAATATTTCTTTTTGAATTGCATATTGAAACATTTAGAGCTGGATGATATGATGTCTGGAATTTGCTTTAAAACATTCCAGCAACAAAACATAACAAGGAGGAAGGGGTAGATGAAACGAGTATATGGTAAAATGAAGCTGGGGAATAGACACATGGGGTTTGTTATACTTTCTACTTTTGAGTATGTTTGAAAAGTTTCACAATAAGGTTCCTGGACCCTGCCAAATATGGGTACACTGTTATCCAAGAGAAACTCTTTTAACTGTTCACATGTTCTGCAGCCATGTTTGTGAAATGAAAATTGGAAATGACTTAAATGTTTGTCAATAAAAAAAGAGATAAGTAGAGGTAAAGTGATAAGAAGTTGTCCTGTCAGCAGCCATTCCCCATTCATGTTTAATAAAATCCTGATTTTATTTATCCCTCACAGAAATGTTTTGCAGATGCATCATTATGGAGCCAAGGCATGGGTTGGACTCTCCTTTCTTTTTTGCCAGTAATTGCCCAGCGGTGGGCAGGCAACCAATTTCACCAATGAGAACAAAGGGGAAATTTGGGTGAGAGGCTTCATCATACTACATTGATTCTAAGATGTGGTCTTTTTTCATCTTTAAAAATGGCAGACTTCTCACAAGTGATAGCATCTCACAAGCAGTCTGTCAGATGGCTGTTTAGTATGTTTGTCATTCCCTCTGTGTGTGCAGACTTGATCTGAAAACCTACCATTTGTGGCATCTTGTGGTACAATCCAGAAAGTGCCAAAATTAAAAACTGCAGAACAAGTCTTCTTGAGACAACAGTGGCATACTATGTGAGGAGATGCTATACTAAAGGACCTGAAGTCTCAAATAATGTAGGCATTAATTATCTCACTGTTGAGAAATCTGCAGGTAGACTGTTTCATTGCTGGATCAGTGACTCACAATGTCAGGATGCAGTTTGACATCCCTGAGATTCTTTTTGTCGTCTTCTCACGGGCCCTAGGTAACTGCCACAGGTCTGAGCATCACGCCTTTGCCTGACCGTATCCAAAGCAAGAAGAGGAAGAGGACAATGTGGACAGACTTTATGATGCTAAGTGAAATATGTCAGAGGAAGACAAATACTGTATGTGGAATCTTAAAAAAAAAGAAAGAGAACTCATAGATACAGATTGGTGATTGCCAGAAGTGGAGATGGAGGTGGGGAGCAAAATAGATGAAGTGGGACAAAAGGTACAAAATTCCACTTATAAAATAAATAAGTCATGGGGATGTAATGTACAGCATGGTGACTAATAACACTCTATTGCATATTTGAAAGTTGCTGAGTAAATCTTAAAAGTTCTCATTACAAGAAAAAAATTTTTCTCATCACAAGAAAAAAATTAATTTTAACTATGTATGGGGACGGATGTTAACTAGCCTTATTATGGTGATCATTTAGGAATAAATACAAATATCGATCATTATGTTGTATAACTGAAACTAATGTATGTCAATTATGCCTCGATTAAAAAAATTGAGAGAAATTAAAAGAAAAAAAGAACAGCCTAGGAAGACACGATGAATTAAATGTAATGTGGTATCCCATTCCTGGAACAGAAAAAGGAACATTGGTGGAAAAATGGCAAAAATCCAAAAAAAAGTGTGTTTAGTTAAGAGTAATGCACCAATCAAGGTGGTTTCTTGGATGTGACGGATGTACCATAGAAATTTATTAAGTTTTTTTACAATAGGACAGAGCCTATGTATCATCTTTGCAACTTTTCTGTACATCTAAAAGTATTCTAAAATAAAATGTTGTTTTTCAACGGGAACCACAACAGTGCTTTCTCACAGATTTTAAGAAATCAACGGGAAAGTAAGGCCAAGTGCAAGGCTCAATGCTTAACATATATATGTCAGGTGCGGTTATTGTGATTTTATGTAAAATGAGGGACTCGAGCTCTGACGGTAAAGTATTTTAATCAGGGTAAACAAAAGGCGGTCGCAAGCAAACCCTCCCAACCCACCCAGCACACTCCCAGAGGCGCGAGCGAGCGGACGTCAGGACGGGTGCGCGCGCGCGCGCGCGCGCCGCAAGGGGTGGGGCGCGGAGGACGCCAGCGTGGGCGGGGCCAGCCGCAGTTCCCACGGCGGCCGCGGGCCCCCGGAAGTAGTGTGTACCAGGACTCTGCAGGGCGAAGGCGGTAGATGGCGGGATGCAGTGGCGCCGCCTAGTCAGAGACGCCGCTGCTGTTGCTAGACGACGCGAACTACCCTTCGTCACTTCCTCAGCCCGCCGCCTGCCCACTCCCCAGGCCGGAACCTAGGAACCCGGAGCCAAGGTGGGCACAGAGTCGTCCTCAGAGGTCTAGGACAGCCGCCAGCCCGGCAGCTGGAGTCGAGGCCACGCCACCTGCGGGGAAGAACCCGAGTCGAGGCGGGAAGATGGCTGCAGACAAGCCTGCAGGTGAAGTGCCAGCGCCCCGCGCGCTGAGACAGCGGGACACGCGGGGGTGGGAGACCCTGGGCGCTGAGTTGTGGGGGCCGGGAGTGAGGCTAGTGGTTGGGAACTCAAGAGCGACTTTAATTTGGGCGTGCATGTCTCTCTCCTATCCCATTCCCCGACCGTCGCTAACATGAGTCTTTGGGCCCCAGGTCCGATAGATTTTTACTCAAGTGCAGCTGGAAGCCGCTACTGATCGTCTTTCCCTGCTTTCCAGAATATGTTTGGATAAAACTTAAATTTATTTAGCCTCTGCACAGACTTTTCGACTTCCCAGTGGGGAGGGCAGAGCAGGAAAAGTTCACCGGGAGCACACAGCTGCCTCAGTGTCCCCTGGCGCAGGCTAGGTCTCACCAGGGCTGTTTTGGCCATATGCACCCTGCCTCTGGTCAGCTACGTCCTATGTAATTAGCTTTGTTGTAAACCACTTATTTAAATAGACGTGAAATCATTGTGTCACTGATTGCCCTGTGTTTAGAACCTATTTTTTCCTAGTCCCTCATGATTAATTGAATCTAGATGATTTTGTTTACGGATTACTGCCCCATTCCTAGAATCATCATTAAGGAATATAAAATTCTTTCCTGCCTACCCTCTGGGACAGAGTTGTGTATGTTTCCTTTAAAAAAATTAATGTTCTCATTCGATATGTTTCCACACACACACAAAAAGAAATTAATGTTCTCTTTGACATCTATAGTTAAAAGTGATCAACACTTAAACTTTACAGTGAAATTTACAAAAGTTCTTAATGTGCTATGGGCTTTAGTAAGCCCTGATCTTAATAACTGACAGATAAACTTGATTTGAAATTAAATAAGTCCATCCTAATACAGGTACAGCTGTATAAAATTGTTAGAAAATTTCTTCAGTAATCTGCTAAACAGAAAAATAACAAAGAAAAGATTTAGAAAGGGAGGATGTAGAGTGTGGTATAGAATTTTAGATAGGCTGGTGAGGAAAGCCTCTGATGAGGCGATCTTTGAGCAGACAGCTGAATGAAATGAAGGAGTGAGCCATAGGGAATGGGGATGGGTGGATGGGGATAATGTTTCAGGCAAGGAATAAGCATGACTTGTCCTAGGCTAGACCAAGAGGACTAACATCTTCCTTCCTAATTTAGGACAGTGTCTGTTCCCCAGGTTTACCATACCTGCTTGCCCATACCCATTGCACTGGGCCTGGAATGACCATTTTAGGCCTAAGCCCATCTAATTTTCAAGTCCTACCTCATTCATAAAGCATTCTTCTACTTGTTCGATCATTCACAAAGATTGAGTGCCAGGTGCTATCTTCCATCTTGTAGAAATGGATATGACATACTTTGAGTACCTACTATGCAACCTACTAGAGACAGACTTATTATAGTGGCACTCCCATTTGGTAAGAGCTATATAATACATATAGAAGAATAAAGTCCACTGTGATTTGGGGGGTATTTCTTTGGTTGGTTTAAATTTATAGGCCATGTTGTAGGAAATTTTCTACTTTGATAATAAAATTGAATTTGTATTAAGTAGGTATTTAGTATGGCTCCCTTGAATCCCTCTGTTCCTCCTCTCCATCCCTATTTCAACTGCTTTAGTTCTGGCCTTTTATCTCTTAATGAGATATATTTCACATTAAGCAGCCTCCTGACTGATGTTTGTCTCTTCCTATCCAATCTATTTTTCTCACTGCTGCCTTTTTATTTATTTTCTAAAACACTAATTGGATCACACCATTCCCCCGCCTGTAAACTTTCTAAGACCGTACCATCTTTTGTGCATCAAAACCTCACTCCTTAATGTCATTTGTGAGGGTCTTCTCAATCTATTTACAGCTGATGATTTTCTGTCAACACATCTAGCTCTTCACACCAGAAATGATTCTCTTGGAAAACGTGTTCTTTTGAGCTTCTCAGTGGTAATGCCCTTCTTTCTCTAGCTGGAGAACACTCTCATTCAAAATCTAGTTTATATGCTGCTTCATCTCTGAGCTCCTGCGCCCAGGGCCCTTTTCATGGAGGGGTCTTGTGTGCTTGTTCTTCATTAGGTAAGAAAAGAGGCCCATGAAAGGATTTAAGGAGGTGAGTGACCTGATCACACGGGCTATGGTTGAGGGTGGATTTAAGTGAAACAAAACTGGAAACCAAGAGACTAGCTAATACTAGCTAATGTTGTGATATTAATTTATTCAATAGTCACCAAAGGCTTGCTCTACCAGGCACTACAAAGTCTGTCCTCATAGAGCTTATAATGTAGTTTGAAAGACTACAAAATAAGAAATAATTATGATTTCATGTTGTAGTAAATATTGTAAAGAAAAGAAAAATGAATAAGAGGATGGAGGATAACTGAGAGCAAGGATTCTGTTTTGAATAGATTTGGTTAGAAAAGGAAGAGCTTTCTTAGAAGTGGCATTTAAACAGATGCTAAAGATAAAGAGCCAGCCATATGGGGGAAGAATGCTCCAGGTAGGAGGAGCAACAAATGGGGAATGTTTAAAGAATAGCAAGAGAACCTCTTGAGGAAAGAGACTTTTGTCTATTAGTTATGCTCTCTCCTCAGCACCTAGAACAATGGCTGGCATGTAGGAGACACTCAATACATATTTATAGCATAGTGAGCAAATAAGCATGGCAAGCGATAAAGTCAGATGTGGCAGGAGACAGCTTGTAGGCCATGGAAGAAGTTTCAATTCATTCTAATTAATGAGAAGCCCCTGGGAGATTTCAGCAAGGGCATGATGTGATCTGATATATGTTTTAACTGAGCCACGTGATGATAATTGATGAGGAGTTAGGAGCATGGGGTTTGAAATCAGGCAGTCTAGGTTCATGCTAGCCAGGTTCATACTAGCTGTACTACTTGTTATTTGTGAGACCATGGGTCCATTTTAAGAAATCTTTTTTAAGTCTCAGCTTTCCAGTTATAATGAGAATGATGATATCTACCTCACAGGACTAGTAAAGGGTTAAATGAAATCATCTTAGGCCCTGGTTTTTAAAAATGCTGACTAATATTACTTTAGGGTAGTTGTAGGATGGAGAGGAGAAGTGAGAAATATTTAGGGAGTAAAACGCAGAATTTGTGATTGACTGGGTATAGTAAGTGAACAGAAAACCTTACATCTTGGGAAAGGTTCTTAGTTGAGCCTCAGTTTTCATTTGTAATAGGGGTCCTAATTTATTCCTAATAGCTTTCTAATTTATTTACCACACAGGGTCGTAGCTTGTGAGGATCAACTGAGGTAAGATGTGCACTTTCGCCCACATCCTTGGGAAGCAGAATCCAATTAAAGTGCTGACTTTTTATTTGGAAAGTGCAAGTCCAGGGTAGTTCGTGAAAGTGAGGGAGAGAAGGAAGTAAGCCAGGGGGAGATGCAGTACATTCCATCCTCAGCTACTGCTTCACCTTGAGCTGGGAAGAGACATAGCAGGTCACTTGCATATGGGATTTTTCTTGAAGGTTTTCAAAGAAAAACTACACTTCAGAATAGTCCATATGAGAGAGAAAGAAGGAATGTTTTATCTGTCCAGCTTCCTCCCATTTTTTGTTTCCAATAGGTCAAGACTCACCTGCTGGGAACTAATGTACCTGAGCTTCTAGGTTGCGTGGCTTCTCAGTGACTGATCAGTCAACAGTTCTCACACTCTGAGTTGTATTTCAACTAAATTGTAAAGGGGGGTGTCCCAAGGTAGATGGGGTGCCAACCAGAGACAAAGATTGAAGGGACAGTGGAAGGTTCACAAGCTTTGTGTCCCTATGTAACATATAAAAGTGGCGTGAAACCGCTATCACTTTTGACTAAGGTAATGCCAGCAATGTTTTAGAATGATTTATATGACTTTACTTTTGAAAGCCGAAAGGAAAAAGCGGCTGGAGTTAGAAAACAAAATCCTAGATTTGAATTTATCTGAGAATTTGGACTATGAGAATGGCAGGAATAGGCTTAATAGATAAAGATTGACATGGATAAAAGAAAGGCAGGACCCGGTGAATAATATAAAGTCAGAAAAAGAGTACTTAAAGAGGGCTTTGAAATTTTGAGCAAGACCGACTATAAAAATGGTAGGAAGAACAAACAGAAAAACTAAGCCACTGCTATTTTTATCGTATTTAAAACACCCAAAACCTTTTGTTATTAAGTGTATATGGTAAAAAGTTTTAAGTCCTCTATCTCCCCTCTTTCCAGATAACCTATACTGAGTTCGTGTGTTCTTCCAGATTTTTTCTATGCCTACCCAAGCTCATATTGACTTTAAAAATAAATATATGCAGATAAGGAAATAAACTGTGCAACAATGTCCTACCATTTGCTTGTCCTACTTCATTATCCTACTTCAGAAAATTAGTATTTGAATATATCAAATTTTCACAGTTGAACCAAAAATGTTTTTAAAGCTTTAAAGAATCTGTGCCTTAAAGAATTTGTGCCTTTCAAATTAAAATCCTTAACTGGATTCCTGAAATATTGTATTTTAGTACGTATTTTCTTTTTCTTTTTTCTTTCGTGACTTTGATTTTTTTTTTAAGAAATTAATTTCATTTGCCTTGTAGAACATCCCACATTTTGGATTTGTCCTTCTGGTATCCTTTAATTAATTCCTTATCTCCTGTATTTTTTATAAACTGAGAGTTATTTTTACAGGCTTCATTAGATTTAGGTTTAACATATTTGCAAGATATTTTGTAGGTAATGCTGTTTACTTTTTATAAAGTACACGTTATCGATTTGTTCACTATTAGTGATGCTAAAATTTGATCAGTTAAGATGGTAACAGGAACTTCTTTTTCCATTCACAATTAGAAGTAATCTATGGGATATATACAAATACCAAATCGTTGTTATACACCTGAAACTAAGGTCAATTATATCTCATTTTTTTTAAAAAAGAAGTAATCCATGGTGTACTAATTTGTTAAATGCTGAAAATTTGATTAATTCTTTTCATTTTGCCAGTTTTCAGATTAGGGAATTAATGTAGTGACCTTCATTTGCTATTTTAAGTGTGTTTAACGTTTAAGAATTTAGAGTAATCTTTTTGCTGCATCTACTACGAGGATGAAGACCATTCTCAGCAGTCAGACTGCCAGCGTTCCAGAAAATGTGGACATCACTCTGAAGAGACGCACAGTTTTTGTGAAGGGCCCCAGAGGCACCCTGCAGAGGGACTTCAGTCACATCAATGTAGAACTCAGTCTCCCTGGAAAGAAAAAGAGGCAACTCTAGGGCTGACAAATGGTGGGGCAATAGGAAAGAACTGGCTACTGTTCACACTATCGGTAGTTGTGTACAGAACATGATCACTGGCTTCCATTACAAGATGAGGTCTGTGTACGCTCACTTCCCCATCAGTGTCATTATTCAAGAAAATGGGTCTTGCTGAAATCCGAAATTTTAGGGGTGAAAAATACATCCACAGGGTTTAGATGAAGTCAGGTATTCCTTGTTTAGTATCTCAAGCCCAGAAAGATGAGTTAATTCTTAAAGCAGTTCTCCTCAATTCCCTGGGCCGTGAACGGGTACCAGTCTGTGGCCTGTTAAGAACTGGGACACGGAGCAGGTGAGCGGTGAGCGAAAAAGCAAAGCTTCATCTGTATTTGCAGCCGCTCCCCAGCACTAGCACCACCGCCTCAGCTCCACCTCAGATCATCAGTAATTAATTAGATTCTCATAGGAGCATGGGTCCCTGGTGCCAAAAAGATTGAGAACTGCTGTCTTAAAGGAAAAGACCTTGAAGTTGTATCAGATTCAGCTGCTTTGATTCAACAAGCCACAACTGTTAAAAACATGGATATCAGAACATTTTTGGATGCTATCTATGTTTCTGAAAAAAAGGAACAGTTCAGCAGGCTGATGAATAAGATCTAAGTTGTCCAGCTACAGAAATGCCAGGATGTCGGATGATTCTTCAGACTTATTTGTGCTATTTTAAAGTTGCAATAAAAGTTGTATATTGATTTGGGCAGGGAGAATTTAGAGGAGTATTTTGGTCTTATGATTCAAATTTAAAATCTATAATTGAGTGAGTAATTGATTTATACTTATGGATATAAGTTGAAACCTTAACTATATTTATATTATTTCACTGGCATTAAGGAATACCTGAGTCACTGTTTGCATAAGTTTAATTTTTTAGATTTATAAGTTAAGTTTTCAGAAAATTTTGCCTTAAGTCAAGCAATTGTGTATAAAATTGAATGTATTAAATTATTTAAAGTAGTTAAAATTTACGTTCGAAGGTGTTTAACTTTGTAAATGAAATCAAACATCACAACCCTTTAAAGTTAAAACTCCAAATAGAATAAGACAAATGTAAAAGTTTGAGGAAAATCTAGGCTTTTTGAATTTGTAACATTAATAAATCAAGTATTAACATTTGAAAACTAGAGTAAATCTTTTTTTCTGTGCATAAAAACTACTCCCAGATATGAAAATAAAAATACTCATTGGCAGTAGTAATGTTCTCTTTTGCCTGTCTTCCCCAAAGCATGCTGATATTCTTGATTCTTGATACTATGTTCCTTTATTTGTGCAGTGCTGGACAAGGTGCTCAAGTCTATAGCATTTCTAGTCTCATGTTGTTTCTCTGGGTTGTGTAAAAATCAGCCATTATAAATAGGATTTTGATAAGTCAGATGTACTTGGTTAAGTGATAGAAAACCACATGTGAGGTGCGTGAGCCTTAGCTACATGGTGACTTTGTTGAACCTGAATTATTTTTCTTGGAAATGGCATCCTTATTTAAAATTTTCTATTTACAAAGATATCAACACTATTTTGTGAGTGTAGCAGATTTCCTTAGGCCTTAGCAATTCTTTTCTTTTCCTTTGGAAAAAAAATATTTCTTTTCTTCAACATCATTGGAGCTATATTTTGAAAAGTGTAGTTTGTATGGAAGATCCTCCTCCAATCAGATTCGAATTGTTAATATTCTGTAATGGAATGTGTCTGTGCCTTCAGTTAACTGACTTTTTCAGTTTTGGAAAACCAGTGTGTTTCTTTTCTACTTAGTTCAAATCTGAAGGCAATTGTTTGGTTAGAAATGAAGCCTGTTGGCTTAAAGAGTGTCAAGGTTTGTGCGCCAAAGAGCTCTGTACGCCTAGAAAGTCAGCCATCTTCATTAGGCCAGAGTAGAAGGAAAGTGAAACTTATGGATGAACGGTCATACACTCTTTCAATTGGCAATGGAGACTACTTTTGGACAAATAAGGACACATTGTGGAATTATGTGCAGACTCTTTCTGGTAAGAAGTCAGCAATTACATTTAAAAAACATTATAGAAATAATACCTATTTCTTGCAGAAAACTTGGAAAGTGGAAAGAGATAGTAAGGAAAATTAAAATAGTAATTCCACTGAAGTTTTGGGTTTTTTGTTTTGGGTTTTTTGGTTTTTTCTTTAGGTTTTATCTTGACATAAAAGAATGTAGGTAAAATAATGGTTAACATGTAAAAGGCTGTTGTGGAGCTTAGTTCTCTGAAATGTCTGTAGAAATGAGAATTTCAGAGTCTCTTATCAGCCTTAGAGTCTACCTTATTTATTTCTTTATCTTAAAGTTGGCTTCTCTCCTTTCTTGGAAGATTTTAGGAGACTTTGAAAGGCCCAAAGGAATCATGATAGCAGTGGCTACAGGAGCCAATCTGCTTTTGGTAGAAAGTTGATAGAAGCTTAAACTCTTCAGCATCTTGGTGAATTGTTCATGTTTCCCTCTGCCCTATAATTTATGTTTCTCTCTGCCCTATGTACATCACTCTTTGAGAGTTGGACCTAAAAGTTCCTTTGAAGAATGTCATCTAATCAAGAGAGGGAATATTTTAGAAGAACCTACAGAAATGACTTGATGGCAAACTTAAGAATTTTTGTCATTTGTTTTAGTGTACTTTGTTATGAGGGAAGATAGACTTTTAAAGTAGTTCGGATTTCCTTTAAAAATTTAAAGTGTTTATGTTTATTGTTAAAAAATTTATGTTAAACATACATGGAGTTGAGGTTCTGTGTCACTCTAAACTCATACTTTGCTTTCTGGGGTCCTAAAATATCCTGTCCCATTTTTACATATTTTAAAGTAATTAGTGGTTACTGTTATTGTACACCTGAAAGCCTTGCAAAACAAATGGACTGTGTAAACAGATGGACTATGTATATATAGTAGTCTTGCAGTCAAACTCATTGTTACTGGCTTTCTAAAGTAACGGCTATCTTAACACTGTCCTCTTAAACTGGTGAACTTTCTCCATTAAACTATTAGTTCTTCCTCCTCCCTATCAGGATTCAGTTCTCATTTGTCTGTATGCTAATGTGGAGATGAAATACTAATTTAAGTATCATCTCACTTTATGTATCAGAAGTAGCACTTCTAATAAATTCAAATACCAGAATACCTTTTTTGTTGGGCAGATGTAAGTCTTAGATAAGTTCACTCAAGCATAAGTTATGTTATGCTCTTGGTATAAGTGGCGATTCCCAAAACAGTATGTGATCTAAGGGTTTCACAGCCATCTAAAGAGCTGTTCCATAATTCATCACACTAAATTTCATTGTTAATTTGTACGTGTAAAGTGCAGAAATAAATATATTTTTTAAAAGCATAACTTCAAGAATCCTCAGTTATTTTGGTGAAAGGAAAGGGGGAGGGAGCTAATATTTATTTAATATCTCCAAGCAAAGAGTTTAGGTGGCCAAGGGGAGCCTAAAGGGGAGTCACTGAAGATGTGACTGATTCTAAGATGCGTGCTGGTTTCATTATGCCATGTTGCCTTCTTCAGAAAGAGGAAATTGGGAGTCTTTACTGACTGCCGACATGTGCCAAGCCAGGGTTTCCCAGAGTCAGTTCTGCTGAGGACTGGTTCTTTGAAATGCTCCTCGAGTCTAGGTTTCTAGGTGGTTATCAACATGCCCATATCCTAAGTGCACATGCAATTAAATGAATTCTCACACACCCAGAAGTGCCCTTTATGCATCTTGCAGTCACTAGACTCCTGAAGGTAACCACTTACCTGACTTCTAAAACCTTATATTAGTGTTAAGTAGGCATTTAAAAATAAAATTTGTAAAAAGTAATTATGCTCATTATAAAAATTTAAAAGTAAAGAGGAATATGAAGGAAAGTGAAATCGATCCCTCCTTCATCCCACTCTCTAGAGGTGAGCATTGAGTTTGATGCCTGTCCTTCCAAACTTTATTCTGTACATATTCAGAAATACATATCTATATATATTTTTATAAAACAGGTTCAGTTGTATAAAACTGTGGTCTGTTTTATATAACAAGATGACGTAGATATTTTTTCATGTATGAGCATGTAGACTCAGCTTCTTTTTAACATTCAGTGTGTCATTGTATTCCTATACCATGATTTAGTTAACAGTTCTTTTAGCCGAAAGATAAATTATTTTGAGACATTCACTATTATAAACGATACTGCAGTGAGCATCTCTGTGTACTTGCGCATGTGTATTTGTAAGGTGAATGCCTACAAGTGGGATCGTTTGGTCAGAGGCTATGTGCATAGCTAGGTACTGCCAGTTACCTCCAAAGAGATTATACCAGTTTGTACTCACACCCAACAGGTGTCATACTTGAGCAGTTTTAGACTTGGTTCAGCAGAGATTTTTATGTTTTTTGTTGGATTCTATTTTTAAATAAGAAACAAACAAAAAATCTAATTTTTACAATAGTAAATATAGTAAAAATAGTAAATGGTAGGGCAGGAATCATTAATCTGAGAATGTGTATGGACACTTAACTCATGTTAAGGAGGCTTTTTAGTTGTGTTCATCTTGGCTTTTGGATTTCTAAGTTTATGAACGCATTCTTTGCCTGAAAATTACCTCCCGAGTTCTTATCAGTGTCGTTTTCTCATTGCTAAATGTTACTGCGTTCCAACTGGATTATAAACTTCTTGAAGGCATTGTACATGTATATACACATAATGTCCTTGTGTCTCCAGGGCCTGCCTTTGGTGTATTGCTGTGGGGACAGACTGATTTTTTTTTTTTTTTTAACGCCTTCTGCACTTGATCTTTCTAGGTGGTCTCTCATCCAAGTACTAACCAGGCCCGACCCTGCTTAGTTTCTGAGATCAGATGGGATCAGGCTTGTTCAGGGTGGCATAGCTGTAGACTCAGATTAATATTTTTAAAGGGGCACATTCTCAGCCCAAATGTCCCAATGGACAGAACTATAATTCTGACATAAGTAAAGGTGTGTCTTCATCGAACTTAGCCAGGACTAAGGGAAACATTTAAATTTTTTGAGGAGTGGCTTCTTATTTAGAACACTGATTAGCCGTTGTAATTGAGAGAGCTCTAACTTTGGTAACTTCATTAGGACGAAGACAGTTAGGAAAACTAGGGACACATGCACTGCAAAACTGTTATTTCTAAAGAACTGTAAAACTTGTATATTTGCAGATCAGGGAACAGAGAAACATGAAGGGACCGGTCAGTCCTCTGGGATCACTGATCAAGAGAAGGAGTTGTCCACTAACGCCTTCCAGGCTTTCATGGTAAGAAATGGTTTCTCCTAATCTGCTCCATTTTTAGGATCTGTCAAGTTTGAATCATTTCACAGTGAATTTTTAAATTTATAATTTTTGTTCTGTCCTAACTCAAGAGTTAAGTTCAGAGAGTAGGTTTAGTAATAAAACAAAACATTTTAGAGTTTAAATATGGTGAAAAGAAAGGGACTAATTTGAGCCATTCCCAAGTTTCTGTGTTTTCATAAATATGTTTTAACTCTCACAGTGTTGTTTTTGTCTTTAAATTTGTAAGTTTGTGGGTCAGTCTTTTTATTTAACTACTCTTTTCAATTCTTTTTCTTGAATGTGCCTTAAAATGGAACCCCAAAAGTTTGTCAAAACTTTAACTTTTCTGACATTAAAAGATATGGAAATAAAAACCTTATTCGATTGTCAGGTTATATACATGTAAGCAAAAGAACTTGATGCTTGGGTGTTCAAAGCATATTTACCTGAAATTAAAATGTAGAGTAATTAATCATATTACTTTTCTCGGCTAGCCTTGTCCCTGCTAGCAATATGTGTCAATTTACTAATATATATATTATGTGATTATAACATACATAGGTATACTTTATATATATTTATGTAAATGTTATAGATATGATGTACATGTATCAATGTTAGATTCTTAGGAAATAAATATTTCCTGCAATTTCTTTTTTTCTCCAGTTTTATTGAGACAATCGACATATCACAATTTCTTAATTGATATCAATATTGCTGCGTCTAGTGACTTTAACTGGTATATTTGGGGAAATTATATCTGTCTTTTTAAAGAATTTTTAAATAAAGATGAGTGAAGTATATTTGGAAATGATTGTGTAGTTCTTAAAACTGGTATGTAATTTTGTATGTGTTTTTATTTTTGTTTTAGACTGGGAATTATGATGCCTGTCTGCAACACCTTGCCTGCCTACAAGATGTAAACAAAGATGATTATAAAATAATTTTGAATACAGCAGTAGCTGAGTTTTTTAAAAGTAACCAAACAACAACAGATAGTTTGAGACAGACACTTAACCAGCTGAAGAATCAGGTAATACACAAGTGAATTTAGCTATAAAAATGTTGTGATGCTCTCTAAATTGTGAGGAAAATAGTTAAGGAAAATTAATGTGATTTCTTGTCTGATATTGATAGCACAATTTCTAATATATCTGAAACATTTATTGGTATTAATTTTATATGTATAAAATAATTCCAGGAAATGAAAAGTATATTACATGATTTTATTTTCTATTGGGTTTTTAACTCGAACAGAATAGAGTAATATACCAAATTTGAGTGAGCTTTGGAGTTTTGAGAAAGAATTAAAGTACAAATACATGAAAAAGCTTAGCCACTGAGATATTTCTTATTTATTACTGCAAAGATCTGATTGTTAATAATGTCAAATTGTTTTAGCATTTTGGATCAAGAGATGATTAATTGATTAAGTAGAATATATTTTGATTTATATATGGCTTAGGGCTTGCCTTTTTCATTAGTTTAGTCATAACAACATTTTTCAAATTATAAGATTAGACCATTGATATTCAGGAAGGCTACAATGACGATGGGATCAGCTAGCAGACATTTAGAGCTTACTATGTAACAAGGCCCTGCTAAGAACCTTATATATAGCATCTCACTTATTCTTCCCAGTAGCCCTATGAAGTAATAACTATAATTTTTCTCATTTTACAGATAGGAAAACTGAGGTACAGATAGCTTATGTAAACTGTCCCAAACACAAGGCTTTTAAGTCATAAGAGCTACACGAACCCATTCTGTTTGACTCTAGGACCTGGGCTTTTAATTACTGCTTCATGCTGTAGAAGGTCTCAAGACCTTTTTGAGTCTCTTTCCTGTGTTCATGAGTACCACTGTACCGTAGATTATCACCTTAAAATATGATGTAGTTGGAAATAAGTGACTCCTTCAGGTTCTTCATAATTTTTAATAGGAATAAAGTCATTTTCAACCCTATTAAAATTCTTCAATGAAAATGAGACTAAGGGCCCACATTTATCAGATGCTTACTTGGTTCCAAATTCCATATTAAGTGCCCTTATGCCTCAACTCATGAAATCCTCACATTCAACCATTGAGGTAGATACTTGTTATCTAATTTTCTAGCAGGGGTTTAGGGAGCCTAAAATTTTTAATTTATACAACTAAGAAGGAAAGGAGCAGTATTTGAACTAGACCATCTGACTCTTGAGCCTGTTCTTATAACTACCTCAGTCTTCATAAATTTAGATGTCATCACATTTCCTCATTACACTAGTATTTATTACCCATAACTTTCTCTAGAGCTCCAGAATCAAAGATGAGGTTTGTTGATATCTAGTATATGAGCGCTATGACCTCATGGACAGTTTCTTCCAAGGAACATTTATTGGATCTTGGAGCATAAATTCGTCCTTAAAACTTTTTTTTTAAATAATGGAAGGCTCCTGCAAACTTGTCAAGAAATCCTTTCACCAGCCTTTATTCTTAGAAAGGTTGGTTTAATAACCCCCCTAGTGCCTTCCAACTCTTGAGTTTCCTATAAGTGTTTGTACTCGTGTCTCCTCGCTTTCTCTAAATCATACTTCTATTCAGAGCCACTTGTTCTGGGCATAGTAACACACCTGTCAACCTATTCCACTTCCATTAACATTTTATCATTTAATGAGTAGTTTTTGTCCTGGCTAGGGTAATGACTAGGTTATTTTTGGTGACTCATAGAAAATGTAGCAAAGTTATTTATGTCATAAGCTCAACCATTGCTGAATCCAAAAACTCCTTAATTTATCCAAAACTCTTCTTTCTGGCTAAGAATTAACCCTTCTTTAGCTCACTTTCTCCCCATTTATTAAGAAATGTTGTCTCTCTTTGGAAATTGAGTTTTCTCTATTTAAAGAGATTATTTTTAATCACTTGAAGATAGTGACTTGATAAGCAAAGATTATAAAGAACCCCCGGATTCATCAAGCACGTGTTGTTCGTCAGCTAAGACCAATTGATAATATTGAACCCCACGGTCAGGCTCTCCACATGGGTGACTGAAGTCTGCAAAAGTCTTGATTATAAGTCAGTTGTGTCAGGAACCTTCCAGTTCCTTGTCATGCACCAAACCCAGGTTGTTAAGTCCATGTATATCAAAGTTCTGCTTAATTTAGGGAAATGTTAGTCTTTGAATTAATTAACATTGCTCAATAATATATTTCAATCTTCGTATGACAAGAAAGATTAGTTTTAATGTAGGTAGAATTCCAGTTTCATGTGTTATATGGAATTACATAATGGTTGCAAAATTTGTTTAAAATTTAAAAGCCCATAGATAGTCATTAGCTTTAAAATGCAAAGTGGTGTGATTTTTTTTCCTTTTGGTATCAGATGTAGACGTTAGGGTTCTAATAAAGCCAATAAAAGACTGTCTTCACCCCATTGTGACAAAGTGTATTTTTGTTGTTCATTACTTCAAAAATCTATTCTTTTTATTATGGGAACAAAACCTGAACCTAATAGGAAAATCAGAAAATATACTTTCTAGTCATATGGCCTTGGGCAAGCTTTTTGAGCTAGTTTTCTTACTTATTATAAAATAGGAATGATAATGTTATCTATGTTCTCAAGGTATGGTGAAGATTAAATGAGGTAGTCTCTGTAAGAAAAACTTTTTGTAGCAGGCCTAGTACACAGTTATGAAGTACTTAGCTATTGTTTGTTAATGTTTAAATTTTACTTTGGTTTTTACAAAATGGAATCAAATGTATATGTACATAACTGAATAACATTCTTATGGAAAAAGTTGTTTTGAGTTTTGGACATTCATGTAGCCCCTTTCAGCTCAAGAGGCTGCAGAGTGAGAATCCAACTCAGAAACCATGCTGGCCATTAAACATTAAAGATATCTTCACAATGGCAAGGAAGAATCACCTTGCCTTGTGCTAAATACTTAATAAAGTCCCATCAAGTTGTTTTACTGAACAGAATTTTATTATCAATGGAATAATTTTTACTGTGAGTAAATAAAATCTAGAGGTCCTGTTGAAAATGTGTAAAAATTCTGAGTAAGAAATGTTGGCCTGTATACCTGTTTATTTATATAGGTTTCTTTCACTTTTGCTGTTTATTTTCCTTCTGTTATTAGAGCATAGTCCCTGTTGATTGTTTTATAGGTCCACTCGGCTGTTGAAGAAATGGATGGATTAGATGATGTTGAAAACAGCATGTTGTATTACAATCAAGCAGTCATTCTTTATCATCTGCGGCAATATACAGAAGCCATATCAGTTGGTGAAAAACTTTATCAGTTTATAGAACCTTTTGGTATGTTATCTGTCAAGTCAAAAATGTCCCTATTGTCTCATACTTACAAAGGTCTCTGGTGTTTTTACCTAGATAACCTAAATCAGAGAATTACATGTCAATAAGAAAGAAAAAGAGCTGTGTCAGGTTTTCTTAATGGTTAGAGAAGATAAAAATGATACCACTTTTAGATGAATCCAGGTTTTCTTTTAGCATGCACCCACCCTAGTTTTGAGGATAACTGCTAAAAATGCTATTTCTAATTGGAAAGGCTCGCTAACTTTGTTGTTGTTGCTATTTAAACACCACCTTAGTGTACCTGATCCTTTCTCAATGTATTAAGGAAGGCGTGTTTTGAAATGTTAGGGGACAGTGTAGAATTTTATTTTGTCTATTGCCTAACTGAAATAGAGTAGATAGTATAGGACTGTCTGTTTTAGCTTTTCTGTTATCTTAACAAGCTTACAAGTACCAGCCTCAAGAGCAGGAAGAAAGGTAAGGGCAAAGGAAAAAAGTGGGAGCAAATAAAGCAGCAAAGGTGGACCCGGGAAATGGTTGTTAGAGAACACTGTTGGTTTCTACCCACAATCAGTCAGATTTCAGTTGTGAGTCACATTCTTGTCTTTTTCTCCATGGTTACTTTCTTTTAAATTCAAAACACTAATGCAAATTCCTGATTTATAAACACCTGATTGCTGATATAGTCACTACAGGACAGGTAGGTGGTGGTGGACTGTGATGGCTCCTCTGTGATGCTTCAGGAAGACTTACAGGGTTGTCTGCTGCTGACAGCTGCTTGAACAGGTGCTTTCTGTGGCTCCAGCGTGGCATTTTAAGGTGTTGCTCTTCTTTCTCCTAAACGTGAAGGCATGGTACCTGGACAGACTGGGCTGAAGAGACCGCAATGGTGAAGGACTGTGTGAAGAGTGGACAGTTTCTGTCTTTTGAAAAGCTAGAGTCAGAATTATACGTCCAGGATGACACAGATGTATTTTTCTATAAAGCTGCTTTTTAGAATTTCCGGAATAGTTCATGAAATCCTTTCCCTGTGGCCGAGTGGAATCTAGCAACCAGCCAGTATTCAAACTCATTTTTCTTCTTTGAAAATTATTGTTGTTGTTTTTTGAACTTTCCTACTTGGATTCTTAATATATATTTATTGAGCATATAGTACGGGCCAAACACTGTTCCGGAATCTGAAGATAATGCAATGAATAAAACAGAATAAGCCTTTACTCCTGTTAAGCTTACGTTCTAATGGGAGAGTAAGCAACACAATAAATATAGTGTGAGGTAATTCAATTCTGTGAAGAAAAGCTAAAATTGGGTAAGAAGATAGAGATCGACTGGGATGTTCTTTTTAGATAAGGTAGTCAAGGAAGGCCTGAAATATGACAGTATTTGAAAAGAGACCTGGATGAAGAGATTAGGTGAGCCATGCCACTCTTTAGAGGAAGAGCATTCCAGCCAGAAGTAATAGTATATGCAGAGAACCTGAGGTCAGCTTGAGTTTGGTGACTAAGAGGAACAGGCAGTTGTGACTGGAGGTAGGTGGGGAGACTGGTAGGAAATGAACTCAGAATTAGCCAGGAGCAGAACAGGTAATGCATTGTAACCTAGGTAAGGACTTATTGTTTTAAGGGGGCGGAAAGCCCTCAGAGATATGTCCTCTGCACATTAACTGCATTGATTTCAGTTTTAAATGAATTCCACTCTGGCTACTGGTAGGAGTAAGAATGGAATTTGGAGGAATTGTTAGGAGGCTCTTAAGGGCTTTTGAAATTTTCTGTTCTTGATTGTAGCAGCCTTCTTTTAGACTTAATTTTTCCTTTTACCTTCTCTTCTGCAAGGAAAGGAAGTAGTGTTATGTCATACCAGGTATACTCTTCCTCTCTTGGTTGGGCTCGTCGTCTTCTGAAGTCCTTGTCTTTATATTTTCCTGTTGGCTATTGCAATTTTCTGATATACTCCGATCTATACCTTGCTTTTGTCCCTGTAATCAAATTGTTTCTTTTTTCCGTTTCTGTATCTAGAAAGGAAATCTATTTTCTAGAGTCAAACCTTTTTAGAGTTAAAAGGAACCTCAGGTGATCACCTTGTCTCCCCTCCCCCCACCTTCAGGCAGGTAAAGTATTCTCCCCATTTTACAGGTCAGCCAGCTAAAGTCTAAAAATTAGTTCAGTGATGTGCAGAGGCCACACATCTAGTAAGTAGCTGAGCAGGTACTGGAATTGAGGTTTCCTTCCAAACAAGTATGTGCACTGATGTTTGGTAGATATTTTGCCTAAGGAAATTCACTTGCTAGAATCCCCGAAATGAGACACTCTGAGAAGTCTCATAGAATGGCATTTGTTGACATTGCAAGTTGCTTTCATTCATGGCTCTAGGTGATAAACATTCTTTTAAGTAAATAAAGACTTAGGCTTTGTTCTTTAAAGCTTTGGAGAATAGTGGTTTGAGATGTTTGCTTCACTTTGGATTGTGACTTTTCTTTTCCTGTTTTCTTTTTTCCCTTTCCAGAAGAAAAATTTGCCCAAGCAGTGTGTTTTTTGCTTGTAGACCTGTATATATTAACCTACCAAGCTGAGAAAGCTTTGCATCTTCTTGCAGTCCTAGAAAAAATGATTTCCCAGGGTAACAATAACAAAAATGGAAAGAATGAGGTGAGTGTTCTGACATGATCAGACTAAAATTTAAATAATGGTTAATATTTGTAGTTATTAAATATTAACAGCTTTCTTGAAATATAATTCCATATAGTATGGACTGTAGTTAATAATACTGTATTGCATATTTGAAAGTTGCTTAGGGAGTAGATCTTCAAAGTCCTTATCACAAAAAAATTTTGTAACTGTGTATGGATGTTAACCAGATTTTGCAATATATGCAATTACTGAATCATATTGGACACCTGAAACTAATATACTATTGTATGTCAATTACATCTCAAAAATTTTTTAAAATACAAATCAAAAAATTATGCCTACACTCAGATGCCTCCACAAGCTAGGTAGAGAGTGACAGATAGATTAAATTTTTGATTAATGACAAGATGGAAGGAAGAAAGGAAGGGAAGGAGGGAGGGAGGTGTAATTCACATACACAAAATTTACCATCGTACCGTTTACTAGTGTACAATTCACTGGTTTCTAGTATACTCACTGAATTATACAACCATCACTACTTTATTCCAGAACATTTTCATCACCCCGCAAAACCCTGTATTCGTTTATAGTCATTTCCTTTTATCTCTTTCTTCAGCCCCTGGCATCCACTAATTTACTTTTTATCTCTGTGAATTTGCCTCTTGGGGATATTTCATATAAATGGAATCATATGATATGTGGCCTTTAGTGATTAGCCTCTTTCACTTAGCGTAATATTTTCAAAGTTTACCATGTCGTAGCATATACTTCATTCCTTTTTTATGTATTTCATTCCTTTTTATGGCTGAATAATATTTCATTATATGGCTGTGCCACATTTTTTAATTCATCAGTCAATGAGCATTTGCATTTTTGGCTATTATAAATAATGCTGCTGTGGATATTTATGTACAGATTTTTGTGGGGGCTAGAGTTTTCAGTTCGCCTTAGTATATATATAAGAGTAGAATTGCTGGATCATATGACGACTCTTGGTTTAACCTTAGGAGGAACTATGACTGTTTTCCAAAGTAGCTGAGTTATTTTACATTTCTTTCAACAACTTAACGATGGTTTCAGTCCCTTAACATTCTTGCTAACCCTCGTTTATCTTTTTTAAAAATTGAAATTATCCTAATGGGTGCGAAGTGGGATCTCATAATAGTTTTGATTTCCCTGATGACTAAAGATATGTGTTAGCATCTTTTCATATGTGAGATATTAGTTTTACAGAATGCAAAGATTAGAATTAAGACAATAACATTTCATAATCTGGTTAAACAGGGTAGCTTTCACTAGGGAAAATTTCATCATCAAAGTTCTTCAAAAAGAGCGCCCATTTATGACGACTGATTCTCACCCTGGTGCATGCTGAGAGCACTTTTCAGTGCTCACATCTTTCACTTGGCTTGTGCTTCTGGTTCTCAAGGGATGGTCTCTCTTCTTGCTCCTATGCTTTTGTTAAAAAAAGTATTATTTGCAGAAAGTAGATTGTCAGTACCTTTCTATTTATGTAAGTTGTTGAGGTTTAAAAACAAACATCTATCATTGCTTTTTTTCATTTTAACAAGTGTGTATATGTAAGAGTTCAGTTAAATAATCTTAATATTATTCATAAACACTGTAGTAAAATATTTCATTTTTATATTTAGTACTTGCGATAGTGAAATATAATTCAGTTCAGCAGATGTTTGTGTGCTCTGCTAGGTGCTAAGGTGACAAAAATGAAAACACTGCAATTCTTACTTTTCAAGGAACTCAGGTCAATGGAAGGAGAAAGACTGAGCAAATATATTCAGGGACTGGGAGGAAGGGGGATCGAGAATGTTTCAGAGAAGCTCAGATGTTTGATTTGGCCTTCAAAGATGTAATAGTTTGACGAATCAGAAAAGGAAGGCTAGAGCAGGATAACCATCCTAGCAGAGGAGACAGCACAAAAGATGTGAGAGTGGTGTGTTGGAGGAATTCTGGTAATCCGAAATGGGTGGTGGTGCCTGAGAAATATAATGGAGATCAGCAGGAGATGAGATGAGCAACTCAAATATGGGTCATGTTGTGAAGGACTGTGAATACTTTACTAAGAATTTAAAAGTATGACATTGGCAGTGTTTATACCAGAGAAGATTTTTAGGAAGGGAATGACATGATCTCTCCTGGGTTTTGCCTGAGTAATACTCCTGTTTTTTAAACCTAATCTATCATTATGCTCAACAGTGAGCTTCTTATAAGTAGAGTTGCTTGTCACCCACTCTGCAGTATTCCACCTGAATTTCTGAGAATGGGACCTGAGATTCTGAATTTTAGAAATGCTTTCTAGGAGATTCAGAGTAGCTCACTTGGAAGTCAGTGATATCATTTTGGTTAACTTTGTTTCACTACCCTACAGGCTGGTAATAATACCAACAAAGATGGATCCAATCACAAAGCTGAAAGTGGAACTCTAATAGAAGCTGCAAAATCAAAGATACACCAGGTAGCGTAAACTTTAAGAGAGGTTATACATCACATGTATTTACTTGTGTTATGAATGATGAGGAGTGTGATAGATCATTGAAAGCAGTAAATCATTTAAGGCATATGTATTTATTTGGCTTTGAAATATTGTATTTTAGAATATATTTTGCTTAAGGTGATAGTGCCATATCATTTCTTATTTATTTATTTTTTATGGTGACATTAGTTAACAAAATCCGATGTTTCAACTGTACATTTTAACAATAAGGCATATATATATTTACATTGTGTGTTCACCTCCCATAGTTAGATTTCTTTCTGTCACCACATATTTGATCTCCTTTACCCTATCTACCTTCTCCCTCCCCTCTCCCCGCTACTCTCTGGTAACCATTATATATCATTTCTTTTATTTACTGTATAGAAGATTGAGAGGAATAGCCTGAGGATATATAAAAAGATGAAATCAGTTTGTTGAATTTTTAAAATCCATTGTTAATTAGCCATGTGCAGATAAGAATTGGTAGGATTTTTGCTTGGAACTTAAGTATAAATTTTATTCTACCACGTTTTTAGTTTTTAGAGTATATTCCAAGAGTACAATAAAAATAGATTAAGATAATTTTAAACTTGCTTTTGTAAGTAACTGGTGTAATGATGGTGTGAACAGATTGGGTTTAAAGTCCTTAGTGAGAAAGTAAGACTGCTTTGGTATGTGAAGTCCACCATAGTTCTCACATACCAGCGCTTTTCCTCTGACAGTATAAAGTAAGAGCGTACATCCAAATGAAGTCTCTGAAGGCCTGCAAAAGGGAGATCAAGTCAGTCATGAACACAGCTGGAAATGTAAGTTTCTTCTTGACTTTTTTTTCAACTTTTGGCTTTTGTCCTAAAACTTTCTTATTTGAACAGTATGTACTTGTCAGTTTTAAATAATTTCTTAGTCTGTTACACTGTGTATGTACTGTCAGGTATAACCTTGATAGTGACTTGTGAAGTAATGATCGTACTGTGTCTAAAACATAATATAGTGTTTCTTATTTGAAATTATAACAAGCATTTCCCCTTGGTATGTAGCCTTCAAAACCATCATTTTAACTAGCTACATAGTCTTCTGTAAGTGGTTTATCACAATTCACTTAAAACATTTACTATTATTAGACACTTCATGATTTCTTTTTTTTAGATGATACTCAAAACATTTATTAAAGATTAACAGTCAAGTTGTAGCCCAAACCTCTCCCTTCCAAATGATCTTTGGCTTTACAGTAAGTACCTTCAGTTTGACTAGTGCTAGAGTATTTGAGACATAATTACTCCTTCCTTCCTTCCACTCTCTCCACCCCACTGAGAAATAACTTTTAAGGTGGTAGTGGGAAGAGACAGAATTGTGAACAGTCTTGATGCCTTTTGGAAAACTGTTAATTAAACGTTTGAAATCAGAAGGAGCTATGGTTGGTAGTAGGAGTAGTTTAAGAAAATCGACCCTAGAAATCTCAGGCAGGATCCGGATTTGCCACTGGGTCAGTGTTCAAGTGATTTTTGAGGAGAACAGTTGCAGCCTAGACCTGAGGAAGAAGACTTTGAGGAGAAGAGAGAAAGGCATAAGTAGCCAGCCGGCCATTATCAAACTTTTTTTGAGATAAGAGACATGACCCCTGCCTTAGGGTGCCATAGTCATAGTGGAGAGACAAATAGGAAAATAAATCATTGCAATGCAAAGTAACAGACATACCTAAATCAGAGAACACTTCAGGAGGAAATACTGCCACCTGGAAAAAGTCTGGAAGGCCCTTATTTCCTCAGTGACCAGAAAGCAGAGCAAAGCATGAGGGAGAATTTAGAAGGAAAGCCTGTAACTAAGCTAAGAATAATAATGAGACCAGGATTCCAGATGTTCTCCTGGGTGATGTTTAGTCCCCGGATCTCTGCATGCGTTTGCATTCTAAATAGGTACTATTTAGATGACCCTCCACCATGAGGATTCTTAGGAGAAGCGAAAGGTGATCTGCAGTCCCCAAAGGTGATCTTTGAAACAGTAAGATTAGCTCTCAAAATAAGGCATACTGTTAGGAAATTTCTCCGTTCATAGAATGATACATTTTTTTGCTACTCAGAAAAGTATTTGATGAATTGTACTTCTTTGTATTCTGAAGGTGCATTTGTATCCTAAAAAATAAAGAAGATCACCAGTCTGTCTAAAAACCATTAAAACGAAGCCCCTAGTTTGAGTTGTTAATATGGCTTCCAGTTAGTGTAATAGATAAAGACAGTTGATACTTTGCAGACTGTATTCCTCTACACATACGTTGTATGTATTTTTTAGGTAGACCCTCACTAAGTCAATTTATAAGGTCCTCTGCCAGGTTTCACTTTTTTTAGATTGTGAGAGTAATGGAAAACTTAAAGACTGTAGTTTTTGTAACCGTGATTTAACTGATTCATTTATATTCTCGAACATGTCAGCACAGCAGTTATGATCTTGTATTAGGCACCTAAAAACAAATCATAAGTAACTTATATTTTCTTTACAGTCTGCACCCTCTCTGTTTCTTAAAAGCAATTTTGAATATTTAAGGGGCAATTATCGAAAAGCTGTGAAGCTGTTAAACAGTTCAAACATTGCTGAGCATCCAGGATTCATGAAAACAGGTAAAAGAAAATTGAAATTTTAGTATTCTTCCTGGCTCTTCTACCCTTTGTTGCTTGTTTTTTTTTCCCCTAGACAGCTCTTCAGAATGTTCCTTTGCTCATTTTTTAAATGAAAATGTTTTATTATTTCTGCTGCAGATTTCTGGAATTTTACTACTTGTTTTAATTTTAGAAAATGTCTCACTTTTTCTTTTATTTTTCTTTGCTCTCACTTGCTCTTTCTCTCATTTTGTTATTTAATAATTTTAGAAATTATATCCAGAGCATAAGGTCTTTGGACTTTTGCTTTGTAAAGTAAGCCCTTTTAAGGAAATGAGATTATAATCTTTTTACTTTTCCCTTTTCTCCTATAAAAGCAATGAAAAATATGATTTCTTTAGACCATTAACTATAACAAAAATATTTCTTATGAAGTTAGAAAGGCAATCACTGTCATCTCTTCTTATCTCTAGAAAGTTTTAATGAATCATTTGATATTATTGGTAAAATAAAAGGTAAAATTTGTAGCTGTCAATTAAGTTCATATTATTGCTGTTTTATGAGGAGGAAGGAGGAAAATCAATTTATTCAAGAAATGAGGTTAAACTATTAAAAATGATTTGTACCAAGTTTAAAATGCAAAAGCTGAATATGTTTTTTGATTTGTTTTAATTCTTTTCCATATACATGCACAGAACACAAATGGAAACATACTCAAACCTTCCCCCATTTCCTCCTTTAGTTCAGTGGAGTCATAAAGCATAGAGAAAGGCAGTTTGTCCTATTATAATTATCTTGGCTATTCCTTTGTTCTGAGTACTAATTCTAAATTTAAATTTTTTAATTTTGTTATTGTCATGGTTTCTCCTCAGAGGACCACTAACATCCAAACACTGAACCGATCTCTCAGACTAAACAGATAATATGCTTTGAGAAAATGTTAGGATTGTCTTAACACAGATTTGAGAATTGATATTGGCAATTTCTAAAGTGAAGTCAGGAGCAGTGCGTGTAGTTGATTAGTCAACAGTTATGATAATAGGAAGATTTTTACATAATAGTTGTGTATTTTATATATTGATTTTTTCATAATAATTTTTAAATATTTGATTTTTTCCCATATATAAAATTTAGTTTTTTGTTGCTGATATTTGCATATTAGAGAAGATTTAAGAATAAAATCATTTTTTAATCATTCACAATACCACTACCCAGCAGCAACCTTTTTAAAACATTTTAGTGTATGTTCTGCTATCTTTCTTCTAAACATAGTTTTTCTCTTATTTAAATATTACTGCTCAATTTTAAAAATTTCAAAAGTCAACCGTTAGTTTTTAGGATTAAGCATTGAATGCCCTAATTATTAATTTTATCAATCTAGTCAAACATTTTATATCATTGAGGAAAAGATGGACTATCAGTAAATTGTTTTAGAATGTTTGGGAAACTGTTTAGAAAAAGGAAACTAAAGCTTGCATTGCTTTCATTATACCAAAATAAAATCATGAGAGATGAAGGATTAAAATGTAAAAAAAAAAATCATAAAAGCAACAAAAGAAAACTTAGATGAATATTTTATTTTGTGGTGGGGAGGCCTTGATTAAACATTACCCAAAATCCAAGAACTATAGCACTTAGAAAAGATTACTAAATTTGACCACATAAAAATATAAAACTTTTTATGATTAAAAACATAAACATACACACATTGGACCAAGTCACAAGACAGATGACAAACTGGCAGTGGGGAAATACTTGAAGCAGATGTGACAGAAGTTTTCTATAACAGGTAACCAGTGGAAAAACATCTGTAACCAAATTAAAAAATGGGTATAAAATAGGAGAAGGCAGTGTTCAGGATAAGAAATACAAATGCCCAACAGACATGAGACAATAGATGCTTAAAGTGTGAACTAAAAGAACAATGGAGACTTACAGTTTAACAAGAAAAACAGGATTTTATATATCTTGCTTTATATATTCTTACTATTCTTCATTTAATATAGTTTGAGTATTTCTATATATGCTTCTTTTTTTCCATTTTCTGTGTTGTATTTCGTTATGTGGATGCAATACATACACATTAATTTACTCAAATATTTTTATTTTTACATTTTTGTATTATTTGCCTACAGGTACAGGCAAATAATACAAAAATGTAAAAATTTAATTCTGGATTAAATCAGAAAACAAAATAGCCCAGCTAATTAAATCATCTTGCAGGGTTGGTTTATCACCTTTAATAAATGATTGTTTTTTAAGAAAAGGGAGTTTACAAAATTTTCAGGTTTTCTAAATTTCAAATGCTTTGTAAACTGTTCTGTAGAGACTAAGCGAAATTGTATATAGAATTAACTATTGTTGGGTAAGCCGAATTCTTATATGCTGTACATCAACAGTAAAAATTGTGGACAGATTTATTTGTGCTTTTCTCAGGTGAATGCTTGCGATGCATGTTCTGGAATAATCTTGGTTGTATCCATTTTGCCATGAGCAAGCACAATTTGGGGATTTTTTATTTTAAAAAGGCTCTACAGGAAAATGACAATGTCTGTGCACAGCTCAGTGCAGGCAGCACTGATCCAGGTATGTCCTTTGCTGGGGGACAGTTTATATTTTACTACTTGAGGAAAGTAAGATTTTAAAGAGCAAGCATCTGATCAAAATGTATGCTATGTGTATCTACGTACAGGTTACACTGATCCTGCCCAAACGTTTGATGTTTTTAGTAGCTATAGCTACTTTTAATAGGAAGGAGTTGAGTAATTATCAAACTTAATTCACTTTTTCATGCATTTGAAAATCAGTAATCCTATGTGGTAATGTTAAAAAACAAAATATTTTGTTAAGATTTCTTAATTGTGCCAAACTAGTTTTACTATAGCTTCTTTTCAGGGTTTCACATGTGGTACTATTGGCAGCACCCGACAATCTTTAAGCAAATTCCTGAAATTTATTCCTTTAATATTCATATTCTATAGATCCTTGATCTGAAATGCTTGAAATCAAGCAGTCGTTTAGCTTTAATATATTATTAAAAAACTGATGAAAAAATGTATCCAGAATCACAGATAGTCTTGTTTTATTATGGACTGTGAAACTTCGAATAAGTGGGTAAATAGTCATTGTAGGTATAGTACGTTAATTTTTATTTCCATAATAAAGTTCCCCAACACCTTAACATTAACTGAATATTTCTGGTTAAGAAAAAGCACACAATGATTGATAAATTGATTCACCAAACTGAAAGTAAAAAGAGTAGAATCTTACAGGATCTAAATATGTGGGAAGGTTCAAAGGATTGTGGATCCTATCTCTTTGCTTTGCCTTCCTGGAACATTGTTGCCTGAGGAGCTTCTCATTTGTTGGCAAATGAGAAGAGACATCTCATCCCCCACCAGCACGGACAGCTGCAGTGACTGGAGAATATTTGTGGGGTTAGGGCTGGAGATCAATGGTGAGAGCTATTAAACTTCAAATTGGAGTCATTAGTATTAAACAAGGTAGTGTTTAAGTTCTTAGTGGAATAAATGCTTTCATTGTAACTGTGATTTTAAGTGTAATGATTTATTCTCATCTAATTTTTATCATTAGGCAAAAAATTTTCAGGAAGACCCATGTGTACATTGCTGACCAACAAGAGGTATGAGTTGCTGTATAACTGTGGAATTCAGCTTCTTCACATCGGAAGGCCCCTCGCCGCTTTTGAGTGCCTGATTGAAGCTGTTCAGGTTTATCACGCAAACCCCCGCCTCTGGCTACGGCTGGCTGAATGCTGCATTGCTGCCAATAAGGGGGTGAGCGCTGCTTGGGTATCTTTTTGAACCCACCTTCCCCCACCACCCACTGTTATATGGAAAGCAAAAAATACTTGGAAACATCCAAGATGTCATCCCCTTTCTAACTCAAGGAATTTATAAAAATAGTCGTCTGTTCTTTAACAGTTTGGATAAAAAAATTTAAGTTTATCAAGTCATTTATTAGCATTCTGGTTCTTGGTAAGTATGGCAACATGTATCAGCAGACACATTAAAGATCTGAAGCCAATAAGGTCCTGTCTGCTGGAACAGTGATCTGCTAGCCACTGGGGCAGGAGCCATGCCATCTGCCAGTGGGATGGGTGTGTGCACCAGGTGATTGGAGAAGGACTAATGATAACCTAGTGAATGTGGAAACAACTGAGTTAGACTGCATCTCCTTCAGTGCCTGGGAGCTTTACTTTCGATTCAGTAAATGGTTAAGAGTGGTGGTCCCCAACCTTTTTGGCACCAGGGACCCGTGCTCCTATGAGAATCTAATGCCTGATGATCTGAGGTGGAGCTGAGGTGGTGATGCTAGCGCTGAGGAGACGCTGCAGATACAGATGAAGCATCGCTCGCTCCCTTGCCGCTCACCTCCTGTTGTGCGGCCCGGTTCCTAACAGGCCATGATACTGGTCCGCTGCCCCGGGGGTTGGGGTTCCCTGGTTTAGAGTTCACGGATTACCAGGCTGTTTTCCTCTGACACATGCTTATCCACAGTGACTGAGAAATAGGGCAGTTTACATCAGTGTCCATGCCTAGATTATCTCCAAATGGCCAGTGGAAGCCTTTGTATCTCAAGTGAAGAATAGTCAGTGGGAGGCGGGGAAGACAAGTTGTATCAGAATTACCAGATGTCTGTATCACTCCCATTTCCTACCCACCCCCTACCCTTGCTGTGCTCTGTGTGTACGTGGAGATTGTGGAGGTATGGCATGAAGTTTTGCCTGGCCTGACTGCAGTAGGTGATATAAGATGTTTACGCCTTCTCTTGTTGCTAAACAGCACTTCCTGAGAAACAACTGCAGAAACTAATGAGTTTAAAGAAGTACGTTTGCCTGGTAGGTAGAGTACACCCTACTGGAAGAGATGAGTGTTGTCTTCGAAAGGCTATAATGATTTATTTCATTGTGCTTTTCCTTTGACAGGACAATTTTCATATTTGATAATTGTTAAATTAACCAACAAGCAGTTCTAGACAGAATTTATACTTTTTAAAAATAAAAGGATTTCTAGAAAGGACTATTCTCTTTAATCCGTTCATGGATATAAGTGTCAGAGGCCTTTATTTCGTACAGTTATTGGAAACCAGGGCATTATGTCTTCCTGGGAGTAGAGACATATAGTAAGGTTTAATATTTTCTTTTCAAATTACTTACTTTTAGAAATAGTACTTTTAGGATTGTCTTCTATGGATTTTGTTATAAGGTCTCCCCATTTTCTTCTAGAAAGTTCTAAATTTGCAATTTTTAAAAAATGGTAAAGATGACTTGGTTGCCGTAAAGCGGTAGATAACTAGAACACTCACAATCTGTGCTATAATAATGATTTATGATTCCATAAATAATAATCATGTTTATCCTTCTAAAAACGATCTGGGGTGACCTAAAAGACAGTAAAAACAACCCCAAAACACTCTTGAATAAAATCAGAGCAAAATCCCAATAAGAGTCTATAAAACCAAATAAGATTCTATACAATTAATTTTATTTAGTCAAGACAGAACAAAGCGGTTTATACCCTCAGAAATAAATCCATTTTTGAATTAAATGAAGCAACTTAATTGTTAAGTTGGTAATGCTCAGGAGATCACTTTGTCCTGTGTACCTGATGCGTGTTGCTTCAGACCTCTTGGCTGAAGTGGGGCTTATGTTTTTCTGAGTACTGTGTAGTATATGAGAAAAGATCTGCCAAATATAAAACATAGACTCAATTGTAGGGAGAATATTTGACCAAGTTAAGAGAAGACTATTTAAAATAGAAGACTATTTTTTATGGTGTGTATGTGTATACACATACACATACACACCATTTATTTTTCTTAGTTCTGAAACTCAGATTCGTTAGTGCTATTACTTCCAAGGCACTATAAAATAATAATACGTATGATTCTTTTACATTAAGACTGCTGATCTGGTACTTTCTGACTGTTGGTGTATTATGGTTAATTATTGTGGATTCATAGTTCCATTTCATCATTGTTTTTGTCTGTTGGGTCACCAGAGCCAGCCATCTGATCAGCTTGCATGGCCTTGGGGATCAGGGAAGAGATCCCTGATCTGGATGAATCATTATAAATTTATCACCACCACTGGGAAGAGAAATTAGAATGGAAGTCTCTCCAATAATGGTTCAGAATATCAACTTTTTCTTATTTTTCGTTAATATTGTATGGCTTCCTCCTTGACACAAAATTAGTTCCAAGCAGAGCAGTTTTACTGTATTTTTAAGCATTAAGTAATATTTTCTTTTTAAAATGAATATACAGTGAATCCTTGTTTTATTAAAAGTCATATGTAGACGCACAGCTATAATGTTACATTAATGAGCACTAAGTAACATTGCAGCAACACTGTGTTTAAAGAAAGACTTTTGCAGCTCTGCAAGTTTATATGGGTTGGCTCCAGCTTGTTGCTGTTTATGAGAATCTGGATGACGTTGTAAAATGATTAGTTGAGATTCCACATGCAGGTAAATCAGAGGCAGAGTGAAAGGTGAAGATATATGAAATTGGCCGCATTAAGCTCCTATAGTGAGATAATGTATCTTAATAAAATATCCTAAAATTCCCTCTCCCTTCCTTACTCTCCCCCTTCCCTCCCTATATAAGTAGCTTTTATTTTTCATTTTAATGATTATAGAGTTTGGAGATTTTCATTTCCTAGAAGGCAAGAATTGTGCCCATGTGGATCTTAATGTATGTAACTTGTTAGAGTTTATATGTTGTTGGCAATTTAATAAATACTTTCAATTAAGAAAAAGATCTGTTTTAGGAAGTGGAGCTGCTTCTCTTCTTTTTCACTGTGTTTGTGGCTCCCTTCTTCACTTTGATGTCAAAGTATCCAGAATATGCAGCATGGTGCCTGGGGTTTAGACTGTTCTAAAAAGTTGTTCTAACTAAATGCTTGAGTCATTCTTAAATTGTTTTTTTTTTTTTAATTAGAATTACCTCATTAATAAAATATAGCATATGTCTTTGAACCCCATGTACTCTTTTTCAATACTGAATATATTACCTGTATCACCAAAAACTCCACATTGATGGACCTTAAGAACTCTCTTAAAGCAACTGGAAAGGCATTAAATCATTTTTCATACCCCGTTTTACAATTTCATTCATTGGAGATTATTTGTATTTTGTAGACTTCTGAACAAGAAACTAAAGGTCTTCCAAGTAAAAAAGGAATTGTACAGTCTATTGTTGGTCAAGGCTATCATCGTAAAATAGTTCTGGCATCACAGTCCATACAGAACACTGTATATAAGTAAGTATTTTGCAAAGAGAAAGTGTATATACTTAATACTATTACACATAATGTTACTTACATATAAAAATATGCTAAGATTTATTTCATAGGAGGAACTACTTTATAACTAGGTTTTATTGCTGTTTCAGCATAGGTCCGTAGTGAATGTTATCTGACAGTGATTTTGGTTTATTACATCCACGGGTGTGGAAATTGTTGATGGCCTAAACTCTGTCTGGTCAGTGCCATTATTCAGAATGTCCAGAAGAGGGCATCTTGATGTTTCCTCGTTATAGTTTATCATTGTTACTTTTCATTTAGGTATTTTCTCATAGTCCCTAAAGCTAATTCTTAGTATTAAGAGAAAAAAGTATGAATACATAAAGCATCCAAAGCAACATAAAGTTGTCACATGTAAGAACCTTCTGTTGAACAACTTTTAAATACGAACATTTTTATCTTGTATAAAGATTCCAATTTGGAGTTGTTATTTCTAAAGTAGCAGGCTTTGTGAAAAATTTGCTGCTTTTTTCCTTTTCCAAAAAATAAAATTGTTCACTGCAGTTTATAGTTTTTCAAAAGGTTTTAAATAGTATCTAGCACATAATATTTTTTAGTCTTAATTTTTTCAACTATAATACAGATTTTTTAAAAAGGCTTAATAAGATAAAGCATCACTTTTCTACAATTTCAAAATTGTTACTAATTTTCACATTTTTATTTTTTTCTAATAAAGCTGACTCAGTCTGATATAGCAAACCAATAGAAAGTTATATGAAACCTCAATGAAATTATAAGAGATAATGCTACATTTTGAAAACTTTTAAAAAAAGGCATTCTCAAAAGTAAAAATCAACCAAAACAAGGCTCCAATATGAAAATTTACTTTCTTCCCTTGTTTCTAGTTATTATACCTGTCCTGGCCCTCATTATAATTTTTCTTGTCTGTAACTCCATTACATTAACATTTATTTGACAGATATCCTTCAAGTTATCTCCCGTCCTTGGTCCTGTTGCTAGAGACACAATGTGTACAATGTATATACTTGCGATCTATACTTTTTATACGTTATATATAATATTTAGGATTTGGGTTTTTAGCATTCTCTTTTAACTGCTTATATTAAAATTTCTACCTATCACAGGGCAGAGTTTTCATTAACTATTATATAGATTTTATTCTTCATGATAGAAAAGTATTATTTATAATTATGTTATTTACTTAGCTAACTTGGTTTTGTTCTTTTAAGTGATGGACAGTCTTCAGCCATTCCTGTAGCCAGTATGGAGTTTGCAGCCATTTGTCTCAGAAATGCCTTGTTGCTTTTACCTGAAGAACAGCAAGATCCAAAGCAGGAAAATGGGTCTAAAAACAGTAATCAACTAGGTGGAAACACTGAGAGCAATGAAAGCAGTGAAACTTGCAGGTATTTTGACCTCTCAGAACCTCCTGGCAAAATCCCTTCAGGACTTTATTTGTAAACCTCTGTCCTTTCCGTGAATTCCTAAAATCTTCAAGCTGAATGTCCAAAATCCTCTATTTTGAATAATAACATTTGGATAATAACTGCTCACCACTAATCTCCAGAATATTTCTATATATTTCTAGTTTTCTAGTATAAATTAAATATTATACTAATCTGTAGAGATTGGGAAAGCCTATCTAGTAATAAATAAAACTAACACCATTTTATGTATAAAAAGTTCTTTTTATACTTGGCACCTTTAAACTCAAGTCTCCCATCCCAGCATTTTTTCTTGATTATAATAGAAATATATGTTTAATGTAGAAAATTTGAAACAAAATGGTGGGATTTTTTTTTTCCTCCATCAAGGGGTTATGTTTTACTGTAGTTGGTAAAAGGCAATCAGAAGAATGAGAAATGTGTGAAAATCTCGGAGTGGTTTTCTTTGTGTAGTAGAGATATTGTTTTCATTTAGGTTTTTAAATGCAGTATTGTGTACTGAGGAAAATAAACTCATATTCAGTATAGCTTAACATGTTAGTGATACCAAGTTAAGCGTATTTAATTGTTTTGGCTCTTCTACACTTTTGTCATAAAAAATTGCATGGGAGCAGAGATAGAAAAACAAAATTTTACATTTAATTGTTTATTTGTTGCTCTTCATAATTAAGAGTCTTTCTTTATTTAGCAGTAAAAGCCATGATGGAGATAAATTCATTCCAGCTCCACCTTCTTCTCCATTAAGAAAACAGGAATTAGAAAACTTAAAGTGAGTATCTAAACAAAATTAGCATTGCATCTATTGAAACGAGCACATTGTTTTTAATCTCCCATATTCTGTTAAATTATGAATTATATTGATTAAATGTCAGATGTTAAGCTAACCTTTAAATCTTGTGACAAAAACTACTAGTCAGAATGTATTATCTTTTTAATAAATTGTTGGATTCAGTTAATATTTGTTAGGAATATTTGCTTCTGTGTTCATGAGAAAGGTTGGTCCATACTTTTTTTTCCTTGTGATGTCTTTGGTCAGATTTTGGCTTCAGGGTTATGCTGAACATATAAATGTGTTGAGAAGTACTTCCTCCTCTATTTTCTGAAAGAGTTTATATAAGATAAATATTATTTCTTCCTCCAACGTTTGATAGAATTCACCAGTGAAACCATCTGACCGAGGGTTTTGTTTGTAGGAAATTTTTGATAATAAATTCAAATTCTTCAATAGATGAGTGCTATTCAGATTTTCTATTTCATCTTTGTTAGTTTGGGTAAGTTATATTTTTGTCTATGTACATTATAAGCCCCATTATTTTTGCTTTGAACAGTCATGTTTATGTTAAAAAAAATTAAAAGGAACACAGTAGTCTTATGTTTAGCTACATAATTACCATTTCCTGATGACTTTAGTTTTCTTAAGGTATCATTTCCCTTCTGTGAAGAGCTCCCCTCAACATTTCATATGGTACAGGACTTGTTTTGCTAGGTTTTCTTCTTCTTTTTTAATCTAGAATTGCTTCTGTTTCAGCTTTATTCCTGGAGGATATTTTCACTGAATACAGAATTCTAGATTGGTAGTGGGGTCCCCACCCCTTTCAGTCTGCTCTTTCAAGTTGTCACTGCATTATCTTCTGGCCTCTATTGTTTCTGATTAGAAATTCACAGTCATTGTATGTAGGTGACATTTTTCCCTCTGTCAAAATAGATTGTTCTTCAGCAGTTAGAGTATGATGAGTCTTTGTTTTTACTTGCTTGGATTAGCTGACTTTTTAAGTTTGTAAAATTATCTTTCAACAAATTTGGGATATTTTTTACCATTACTTCTTTGTATGATTTTTGGAACTAGGCTTAATAATACAGCATTACTTTTAAGAATTATTTCAATAATAGGAGTGCAAGTTAACATGGAAAGTATGAGCCATTCTTTCTTATGTTTTTCTCTATTAAGTTCAAAAGAGTGATGAGAGTACAGTTAAAATGTTTATGTATTGCTGATAGCATTGTATATCGATGCATTACTTTTGGAAAGTATTTCATTTATTCACAAACATTAGTGCTAGTCTTATGTAAGGTACAGGGGAATCAGGTAAAAAAAAAGCACTGCCCTCAAAAAAGCAGATGGCAAACACTTAAGAGAAAATTATATTAATAGGTTAGTTATTAGATGGTGAGATTTGGGGTGTTTCTTCTTGTGATAATTTATCACTCTTGTAAGTGCAAAATGGCCTCACTTTAAAATTTTGCATTTCTTTCAGTCTGCTCAAGGTGCTCACTCTGATGCCAGGGTATATTGATCACCTATAATTCTTTTTCTATGAACCTCTATTTGTAGAAATTACTATTTTCATATTGGGTTTTTCATCCTTTTCATTTTTATAGGAGTTCTTACATATTAAGGAAATTGTTTTTTACCATTTGTCTTGTAACATTGTTTATGATATTTAGTTTTAAAGTTGCAGTTCGTGTTTTATAATCTTATTTATCAATTTTTTTAACTTTTTTTCATTTCATGCAATGTTTAGAAGAAAGTCCTTGCCTCTAATATTTTTAAAATAACTTATCAGTGTTTTAGCATTTGCACTGTCACACTGTCACAATCACCAATCTAAATGTTTGTTTCATCTTGAATTTATTTGATATAAACATATGTTAGGGATCTAGCCTTGTTTTGTATAATTTTTCATAGTATAGTTCATTTGATTAACTTTATTTAAATTCCAAAGTAAAGCATGGAACAACTGTAAAATGCTAAGATGTTATGTCTGAACAATTTTAAATGTTTATGTCTAAACATTTTTATAAAATGGAATATGTATTTCTGTTTGTATAAAAAAAATCTGGAGGGCTCTATATCAAAACGTTTATAGTGCTTATCCTTAAATGGTGGTAACTGATATTTATTTTTTTATTGGATATCTGTTTTTTCTAGTTGTTTTTTTTTAAATGAACATATTTCATTAATGTCAGTGACACCACACCTTACATATCTAGTGTCTTTGGAAGAAAGACTGGCCAGCAGATGTGCCAGTCTGTGGGCTCAGCACTCTAAGCACCCTGCTCAGCACTCTAAGCACCCTGCTCAGCAAAACAGCAACTTTTTATCTCTTCATTTAATTCTGTGAAAGTATACGATAAATTCCTATTGTCAGTAATACCATCTCTATACTGGGATGGAGACACACACACACACACACACACTTTCCCACAGTATCCTATTGTCAGGAAGAAAGAATTAATCCTCTGATTATATGGAGGAAAATCTTAAACCTCAAATGCAGTTAGAAATGAGGAGTTAGTTGTTTAAGGTTTTGAAAGTAGTGTTTTGGTTTTTCAAATTTAACAAAGGTAATTAATTTTTTTTTCGGTTATCTTCAGTTATAATCAAATTTCTTGAATTCTTATTTCTTGTATGCATCATAAGGTAGCAAGAAAATAAAAGTACTATGACAAATTACCAGCGAAACAATGGCAAAACAAGATACTCATAGCACAACACATTCTTCATGTGTTTGTGGTGATGCTGGTATAAACAAATCTGCACTGCCAGCCATATAAAAATGTAGCACATAAGTTATGTACAATACATAATACTTGATAATAAACAACTATGTTACTGGTTTATGTATTTACTATACTATACTCTTTTATCATTAGAGTGTAGTCTTTCGACTTACTAAAAAAAAAATTTGCTGTAGACAGTATGCCATGTTATGCCAGCAGCAGCCTCTCACATCTTGTGTTTTCCATGTCTTTTGATTGCATCATTTTCTCTTATGCTTGATTTATTCTCATGTTTTATATAGTAACATGCTGTGCAGTAACACGCCTGTAGCCTAGGTACAGCATGAGGCTGTACAAATTAGCCTAGGTGTGTAGTAGGCTAGACCATCCAGGTTTGTGTAAGTGCACTCTGTGGTGTTCGCAAATGATGAAATCACCTAATAATGCATTTCTCAGAACGTGTCCCATGTTAAGCTGTGCATGGTTATAGTACAAATGGTTATACAGTATAAAGTAAATCTTGTCCTATCCCTATTGTTTTCCTCTCCCCTGAGGGGCAGCCACTGACCAGTATCTGATATGTCCTTCCAGTGACACTTCTTGTGCCTGCATATGTATATAGGGTGGGGAGTTTTTTACGCTACCAGTTGCATAGTGTTCACATTGCTCTATTCCTCATTTTTCCCATTTGACAATACTGTGTATCTTTAGAGATTATTTGATATTGGTGCAGATCTCTGTTTTCCTAATAGCATAAAATTGTGTTATATGGATAGCACATAACTTATTTAACATTCTTTTATATATAGTTGTTTATAATGTTTCAGTCTTTGCTATTACAAATCATGCTGCAGTGAATATCATTTTACATAATTTTTAAAGGGGCTCCTTAAGAAGGTATTTGAAACCATTTTAAAACTTGATTTAGGGAGAGGGGAGGTAAATAGGGTATAAGGGGTCAAATATGTGGTGACAGAAAGGAATCTAACTATGGGAGGTG
>NW_011888782.1:16906367-16908931 GCF_000151845.1 Pteropus vampyrus
TTAGGATTGCTGAATTTATGCATGCAATTTAAGAAGTATATTGTCCCATAATGGTTGAACAGCTGCAGAGTTGTGCAAATTAACTTTATATTCTCAAAATGACATTAGAGGGAAGAGTATGCACAGAGTGGCATACTTCTCTAAGAGTTTTATATTTTTCATGGCATAACTCTTTGCTTTTCACATGTCCTAGTAGGAGGATTGGTGATTTTTCAGAGAAAAGAAAATTACTTCCCTGTGTTTGTGGGAAGGAGCGAAGGATCTCCATAGGGAGTTCCAGCATCATAAAGTGGGGCGAAGATGGGTTCCTGGTACATATTAACCTTTTTTTCTTATGGAGCAGATGGGAGAAAGGAAATGGAACAAGATGGAAGGAGCCTCAGGGTAGATTTATAAAAAGAACTGCTGTGCACGACAGTAGTAATGGTAACGCGGAGACAAATGGTGCAGGGGAAGGAGTCGTAAAAGATTCGTGTCGTAATTTTTAAAGCCATAAAAGCTCACGGTGCAGTCGCGTGTGTTAAAGGGCAGTTTTGTGGCGGGAGCCAGCTGTCTTCTCTGGAGGGAAGGGGCCCGAGCACGTTGGTTGTGTTAAGACTGCGGAATTTGTAGAGATTGCCTCGATTTCTGACCTGAATTATTTAATGTGACTGGAAATGTGAGTGACTGGTGTGTAGTTTGGTTTTTATGGACTGTAATATTTGACCTCTTGTGCTCTATGATACCCAAGACACCAATGCAAAACCTCATTTCCTATTTCCAGCATAACTAATATGCAGTAAATTATCACGATTGTTCTGATGGCCACTTCTTATGGTATGGGTTCACCGCCTCTTGAGTGTTTTCAGTTTTTTCTCATTTATACATAAATGAAGATGGCTCCAAAAAATATTCATCCTGACCAGGTGACAAGTATGTTTTCAGAAGGCATATGACACCTGAAGCAGTTGTGAGAGTCTCCATTAAAATCAAGGTAGGTTTCAGAAAAATATTTTCATAATTAAAACAGAAATTTGTCCCCAGATCAGGAAAATGTCTCAGAAATTAACTAAATAGTTAGAGTGTGCTCTTTAATTCTGAGGCTCAGATGAATGTAGAGGTACTATACAGTGGATCAGGAAAGGTATATGTATAATGACACTGTTAGAATGTTGCTTCAGTTCTGAACCACTCAGACCTCTGCAAAGCCATCGGTTTCATTCAGTTAGGAAAGCACATACACGTGTTCTGCAGCTTTGAATTAAATCAGTGCTCTGATTTTAAGTTTATAAAATAATAGGTGGATTCTGTTTCTAGGCATTTACACAAGAGGACTGAAAACTTGTCCACACAAGAATTTCATGGCAGCTTTACTCATGGTAGACAAAAGCAAGATACAACCCGGGTATCCATCAATAGGAGAATGGATAACCAAATTGTAGTCTGTTCTCTTTATTGGAGTACTACACAGCCATAAAAAGGAACAAATTACTGATCCCCAAGTCAATGTGATTTGAATCTCAAAACATTTTGTGTTTCTTCTTTTACTTAATATAAGGTACATACTGTACAATTCTATTTATACCATTTATATGGCAGGTAAAAACTATACAAAAATAATTTATATTGATAGAATTCAGAACAGGGGTTGGGGGAATTAACTGGAAGAAATCATTCTGGGATGACAGAAATGTTCTGTATCTTAATTAGGTTGGTGGTTGCAAATACATATTCAAACTCATCAAACCGCAACACTTAAAATGATTTATTTTAATGTATATAAATTATGCCTCACTTAAAATTTTTAAGGTATTTTAAAGTTTTATAAAATTACTATAATTCTAAATATATTCTTTTGGGAAATATAATTTTACTAGTAATGATTGATAAATGGTCAGTTTCCCTTCATATTACTTATTAGGTGGCATGACATTGAAAATTTGAAAAAAACCTCCTCTACCTGTAACATGTATTTCTTAGATTCTAAGGCTGCAGTATCCACTGCCAGATCCACCCATCCCATGTGGCTGCTGAGCACATGAAACGTGCCTGGTAAAAGGTGTACGATACCCGGATTGCAAACCTTACTACCCCCAAAATGTAAACTATCTCAGTAATTTTTATATTGATTTTATGTTAAAATATTTTAGATATTTTGGATTAATTTAAATATATATAATTAGTTTTGCCCGTTTTTAATGTGCCTAGAAAATTTAAAATGGCACATATGACTCCAGTTATATTTCTTTCTCTTTTTTTTTCGATTATATTGCTATTGGAGAGTGCTGTTCTAAGGTTTTAGAGCTGTGTTTGAAGTGTTTGATTTGTTAGTACATGATTTCTACAAATGTGTAATATTGTTACTACACCAGTTTTCTCACATGCCACAAATTTTCGCTGAATAGCTCCTCCTAAAAATTTTCATCTTTAAAAGGCCTAATGTCCAAATGAATCTTAGAGTATAGAAGCTTGTGCAGGATTGATAATTTGGCCATATGTTTTGATTTAATTATTAATGTTGCTGCATGCATTTGGAGATAATGATTTTCTTATACAGTGATTATATTATAAGGGTGTACTTTTAA
>NW_011888782.1:16909746-16943241 GCF_000151845.1 Pteropus vampyrus
TAACTTTTCATGGTTGTATCATAGTTAAAATAACTGTCATGGGTATGTACTAAGTCTTCCATGTTTCATGTTATAGGAATCTTTGTTATTTATTCTGAGATTGTATTATTAGCTGAAATTTTAATTTCTAAAACTGAAGTGGAGGCTGCTGTAGAACCTGGAAAAGAGTATAACAGAACTGGGAAAGGGTAGAAAATAATATTGAGGCCAACATGAGAAGTGTCTGTATGAGAAATTAAAATGAAAGCATACACAATAAAAATGAAATTTCATTTTTCTAATAAGAAAAAGCATACAAAATAAAAATGAAATTTCATTTTTCTAGTAAGAGGCTCAGAACAGATAAAAAGAAATATTCAGACCAAATTTAATTAATTCCAGTTATTTCACAGTTATAAATTAGTTCATTTAGACCCTGATGTGACACTCTGTGAATTATTTTCCCATTCAGTTAAAAGGGACCTCCCATGCCCCAATGTTTATAAAAGATGATGAATCAAACAAATGGTTGATAACATAAATATAGACAGTTTTAGTGTACTTAAGGAATCATATTTCTTTTGGTATCAGCCAAATGGTTTATTGTAGCTTGTGAGACATACCTAAAACAGGACTATGGCTAATAATCTTTTGAATCTCCCATTGCTCTTGTTAGAGACCCAGCCCTATTTCAGTCTTATAACTGAGTGTGGTCATCCTAAAACTTGTCTACCTAATAAACTTTACCAAACAAGGAACCTGCCTGTATGACATTTCCTTTATGGTATCAGCAGTTTGTTTTCACATTGGCATGATTCACATCTGCATCTCATGATTCATTTAGATGAACTGGAGATCAGATTGATCATAGGCTAGGGTTAGAATAATTCTTCAATGGTCTGCCACTGTGGAAACCCCACGGGGCCACTGCTGACGTTAGACAAATCATTTAAGCCCTCTGGACCTTACTTCTCTGTCAAATAAGTAAATTGGATTGGATGATCCTAAGGCCGTGTATAAAATGCCACATCTGTGACTTTCTGCATTTTATTTGCTGCCTGGGCTAGGGCTGGGTTCGCTGAGATACTAGATTTTGTTAAAGAGAAAACTTTTCATCTTCTTTGTGCTGGGCTTCTCTTTGTGTTGGTTCTGGGTGTGTTTGTCAATAAGATTCTTTTTGCATAGAACTGTTATTAGAAAGCAAAATGTTTACAGAAGACACAAAGTGAAAAACTTATCTAATATAGCTTTTACATTTTCTTAAGAGTTGAAAGTTAACAAGTTTAACATTTTCTAGATGGTTATAAATAAATGGACAAAGACTGAAATACTTTCTTTTGGAATTTTAAAACCCAATACCATATTCAGTTTGTTGGAAAAAATTCCCTTATTGGATTTTTGCCTCCAGTTTTTCAAGTAATGTTTGCTAAGAAGTTGCTCTATAAATTTATTTTTCTTTGACAAATGGTAACTTACTAGATTTACCCGTTTTAACCTCTTTTAATAAAGGTTAAACTATTTCAGATACTTGATTTAGAGTCATGTAATTCAGAGTAGATGGCATGACACATTTTAATGCCCAATCTCGTATAGCTTGTTGCTGTAATTTGGTGCTTTAAGAAAAGTTTTTCTTTTTTCTGTTTTTCATTTTTTTACCTTTCCTTCCTTCTTCGTCTTTTTCATTCTTTTCATTTCCAAGGGTTGGCATTCTGTGGACCTAGAGCCAGCTTCTCCCACATGTGAGGGAGAGAGTGTGGACTTGTGTCAGATCCTCCACAGGGGGGAGAGGCTAGTGTGTCTCTTCCCTTGAGGTATACTCCTTCCAGTCTGCTGAACTGTCAGATCCACTGAGCGCTTGGCAAAGCAGATTGGACAGTGACTCGAGGAAGTAGTGGGGGGAGGTCACTATTTTAAGTAGCAGCTATCAAAAGTAAAGTGATTTCTCCAGGGGTTTAGTAGATAATGCATGTTTCTAGTGTCACCAGTCTGTGCGAATTATGCAGAGTGCAGTATTATTTTCTAAGAGGAAAAGGAGCATGAGTGAGAAGGTGATGAGAGGTAAGTTGGGGTAAATTGTACGAAGAGGAGCATAAAGGTTAGTTTGAGTTTCATGCAATGAGACTTGCTTAATCCTGATGTGTCTCGATCAGAATGCCAACCTTAAAGTCTTGCATTCACATATTTAAGTATTTTTGATAGAAAGGTTGTTTTATCATTCAAATCTATTACCCTGCTGTGATTTGATACAATATCTTATGGGAAAAGAGGCTAGATTTGAGGAAAACAGATTTTTACCTTGTACATAATTATAGTTTGGACTTCCTGGGAAACAGAATCCTGCTGCCAATCTTACATGACTGATTTCTGGACCCAAAGTGGGCTTGACAGTGGGCTGGAGCAGTAATAGCCCCCCTACTGTCGGGAGAGGCCAGGGCAGGCTTTTCCCAGCAAGCCTGCCTGAGGTGAGACTCGTCCTGGATCTAGGACCTCGCGTACTCAGGGAGATGCCCCTGTCTGTGGGAGCCGAGAGGGAGTCCACTTGGTCAGCTAGGTGGCCTACCAGAAGGACAGGTTGGAGGTCTGGGTGCTGGAGAAGTAAATTTAAAACATTGAAACTGTGATCCTCAACGAATACCTGATAAACACCTACAGCAGGTGGCGAGAGATTGCTGTATGTTGTCTTGGTGCTGGAAACAAAAGATGTGGGCTTCTGCTTTTAATGAGCTTATAATTTTGCCCCCCATCTTTGACAACATCACAAATGAAAATGGATATTAAACTTTGTGATTGTCATTCATACAGGCCCGGACTGGATGGTCTTCTTGGGCCCCTGGAAACCGGCCCCAGGGCTTTAAAAGCCTTTCTTATTCTTCATGAGCAATAGATACTTGGCTGATAAGTAAATGTTCAGTGCCGTTTAAAAATAAGAACTACAAATAAGCCCAAACAGGAAATTAAATTACCCTAATCTCACTACAGGAGCTAACCACTGAAGTGCTTCTGAAAATGGGAGGTAACCAGCCAGTGCCTCCCTCCTTTGGGCCTCCGAGCCTTCTGTCAGAGAGAGGACTCGCCCCATGGCTGCGGCCACAGGATGGTCTTGCTGGTGACCAGCGCTTGACTGTAGGCTTGTCAGGAAAAATCTCTTTGGAAATGACGCTCACTACCTACCTGCTCTTCAATTACACTCCTATGAACAGGGTGCTCAGAAACAAGATTTAAACTTCTAATGTTTGGATTAAACTCTGTTTTCTTCCTTTTTAAAAAGACAGGTTAGATTACATGTGTATGCACACTTACGTATACATTAGAAAAATCATAATGTAATCTTTCTCCGTTATTTTTAGGGCAATCTTCTGACTTGATAGAGAAGCAGTGGAATAGGATGGGAAGAGCAGTGAGTTGGGAGTCCACAGTGTCGAGTGTTAGCCTGACTCTAATCATACACTCTAACCTGGAGAATAGTATATTTAATTACTTTGAATCTCAGTTTCTACATTAATAAAACAAGAAACCACATTAGGCAGCCTTTCAGCCCTACCATTGTAGCCTAAGGCCATAAATCTCAATTTCCTTTTGCCTTTTCTAGGACCTGTCTATTCTTCTGTGTTGCTAGACATTGAGGGGCTACTTTTCCTTTAGTGAATAATGTTTAAGGTTCTAGCAACCAGGGGTGAGCCAGTGAAGAGGAGACAGCAGAGTACCCCTGAAGCTGGCCCAGCTGTGCTTTGACTGGAAGAGCCATTTCTAGTCAGAGGATTTCAGAGTGTTAGAAAACTCTGTGGTGATTTGATGAGTACATTCTTCCTTAGACTGAAATTACAACCCAAATGCACTTAATGATATACATATGTATCGTAATTTGTAAACATATCTCAAAATCCTGTATCTAAGTCAGGTCGTTTGTAGCCGGCCATTCAGACCGCATTTCTATTTGACAAGGGTTTATTTTAAGATTGCTTTGTGGAGCGGTTGTTTAACATTCAAGTGATCTATTAGTGTCAAGTCTTGAGCTAGACCTGTTTTAAATGAGCTGCCTGTTAAGTAGAAAACCAAACAGAAATTTAGGTTTCCAACCCAACTTAGCAAAATTAGTGTAACTTAAATTTTTTGTCTTCACATGTATTTATTTAGCCTGGTTTTTCTCTTGAATATTCCTTTAGGATAATAGTAGCTATGTGACTGAAATTCTTTTAGTTACTCTCGATAATTTCACTGAGCAGGAACTATAGACTTCTTAATAGGCTCAGAGAAGATCCCTTTACAGTAGCTAAGTTAAATGGGTTTTTAGTAAGTTGTGTTTCATAGCAAAATCACAAATGTGTGTAGGAATCACATCTGCTTATATACCTTTAGTTCTAGGATATTGAAAGACATGTTCTATGGAAGTAAGTTCTCACTAGGCCATTAACTACATTATTTTTTTACAGGCTAAATATATATTGTAACTCCATTTGGTTAATTTGTTGGAGATGAGGGTCAGTTGGATGGAAGCTAAAGATGCTTTAGGTAAATAGCTATACTGTGCTTCAGATGGTAGTTTTGTACATCATTCTAATTCTTACCATTAGTATTGTCGCTTCCTTTCTTTCCTGGTGTCCAAATTGTCACAATTATAATTAGGGCATTCTTTCCTATTTAACAAATATAACCATTGTCAATATTGTTACTCAGGTTTTCGGCCCTTCCCTTTTGTGTTCCAGATGCTCCATACTGGCCTGTAGTGCTTACGTGGCTCTGGCTTTGGGTGATAACCTTATGGCTTTGAATCACGCAGATAAACTTCTTCAGCAGCCCAAGCTGTCAGGATCTCTTAAGTAAGTGTGACTTGCCCTGTGTGTCCCTGGTTTGTTTTGTTTAGAGGTTTTCAGTTAGTTTGTGGTTCATGTTGCTTCTTTTTACTCCCCCTGTGGAATAGATATTGTCTAGGGAAAGCAACTGATTAAGAAAATTTTTGATTTGGTAATTTCATTTGATAGTGAAATTTTTTCACTTTACTTCAAGGATTAATGGAAATGGCATTTGCCACAGTAAACATTAGGAGGCAGAAACTTTGGACTCTGGTGTCTGCTCCTAGGTTTGACTAGAACACATCACTGGAGCATAGGATCACATACTAGCCTCCAAATAAGATGAGTCTTCAGAAGACTCACAAAAAAAGGAGTTCGGTCATCATGATGAATCTACTTTGAGGAATGAGATTTAAATAGACAGATAAGATTATTTTTCCAAAACTACTGTACCTGAGTACATGAGTTTTATTTAAACTCTTCAAATGCCTCTTTAAATGCTAAAATTTTCAAAAGCACATCATCTTTTCTTTTATGGAATTGAGTAAGTGGCAGCATGCTTTAAATCTTCATATGATGCTCATGCTGGAAATTTTATCCAAAGCCACATACTCTGCGTAATATTATGCAGTTGTTTTTTCTTTCATTCAGCCTGTGGGTATATCCTTATAATCTCCAAAATATAACTACTTTTTTTTCCTTTTAGTGGTCTTTATGTATAACATACAATGCTTGGAATTGTGATTTTATACTGTGAGGAATGATTTGGTAAATGTTTAATTATTTTTGTCTTTAAAAAAAAAGTGTTACTTTATATACAAGCATCTAAAATTAACACTGATTATGGTTGTTTCAGGCTAGTGTTTCCCAAACATACCTTGTTCGTCCAGTAACATTAGTATTAGACACTGTCACAGTTCAAATATAAGGGAACTCTTGCTCTTCTTTGAGAAAAACTTTTCTAATTTTCAAGCCTAGGGGGATCCTGAGTTCTAGTTAGGGCAGTTGGGTTGCCCCCAAGATGCCTTCCATCCTCACCTGTAGCTCTGTGAGATACCAGTCACGAACTACAGGTGCCTTCACCATTAGAACTGCAGTGTTCAGATTGCAGTGTGCATGGCCACTATTAGAGCAACGTTTTTTCTTTTTAGCGAAAATGAAACAGATTTTTGCTGCCTTTTTAAATCCTTTGGTCGACATTGTGATTACCATTCTTAAATAATCCTAAGTAGATTCTTCACCTGGCATTTGTTTGATGGTTTTGAACTTCATTTATCAGCTTCTTCCCTCTGAATGTCAAAGAGACAAAATTCTTAGGTTATATGATTTCTTAGCTAACTTCTGAGGGATTGGCCAAGCCATGTCTGGTAATTTCTCTTTTAATTCTTTTAACCATTCTATACTAAGCATTGGTTTCTTTATCTTCTAATGAGGATAAGCAGGTCTTTTGGCTTTTGGCAGCCTAAATGTCGTAGCAGCTTTACCCCCACTGCTTGTTGCTTTATATACCTAGCCAAGGACTTCTGGGCTTTGGGTGTCATGAAGGCATTTCATTTGGTTAAAAAATTTTATTGTTTTAAGTAAATTCACAGAAAACAATTTGAAGTAGTTCATTGAATTTATGTGTTTGTGTTTGTGATGATTGTTGGCTTGTAAATACTACTTTAACAGAATCTTTAAAATATCTTATTTCAACAGTAACTTATACTTTAAGTTACTGTTTATTTTTTCTTTTAATGTCATTTCTGTTAGGGTGTTTGGTAGAGAAACAAAATGAAAGGTCATAGCAGCCTCTGCTAGTTAGAAGAAAGAAATTGCTTAATAAAGAAATAAAGAGGTCTGAAATGATTAATGTACATAAATCCCAGAAAATGGTCAAACTGCAAAGAGCCTAAGCGTTGAGAACCCAAGATCCATGTGGTCACTCAGTTGAGTCAGGCTAGCTAGAGTAGGTGAGACCTGAGCTTGTCCTTTAAAAGGAGGAATTAGATATTGGCTTATGCAGATGAGGCCTCACTTTGAGCCCAAGAAGAAAGGCCGCAAGGGAGCAGTGGGTATGCTCTGCCCAGGACATTGTCTGGTAAGAAGAATCATCTTTGGGGAAGTGTGAATATTGACTGGATTTAGGAAAGTGGGACCAAATGGTGGAGAGCTTTAAATCTGTAAAAGTTTTGTTTTGTTCTCATGTAGAAAGTTATTAAGATTTTGAGCAAGGGCATAATATGTCTAAGCTGTTTTAATTTTGAAAACTCAATCAGATGATCATGGGGAAAATGGCTCAAAGTAAGAAGCAGGTTATCATAAGCTAGAAGGATGCGCATCTGCCCTCGCGGTAGTAGGCATAAAATAGATGATTTGAAAAGCAGGAAACCTTTAGAATGGAAGTTAAGTTGATCCAGCCCAAATCTGGTCTCAGTGTGGCCTGGCGCTCTGATGCCTTCTGACTGTCCCAGCAGCAGAAACTAAAGTACTCTGCCACTGAGGCTCCACTCGATAGGCGTCCAGCCCAGAACCGGCCTCTTCTTTTAGAGTGTCATTACCTTCTCCTATTATTATTTTCCATGTAAATAGAACAACATAAATTTGCCATTTTGAACTGCTTTCTTAAATGATAGGTGTAGTTTGTTCTGACTTAACTAATATAAAAATGATTATCGTATATTTTAAGATAGTTTTAAAGAGATAAAATTTAAGTGACTCTTAATTGATATAAGTTTATAAACTTAGAAACCCAAGTTTATAAAGAACTTGAAATATGTGAAACACACACCAAATCTTATTATACGCCATGTATTTTTTTTAAGTGGTCATTTTATTTATTTATTTATTTTAAATTTTTTTTTTTAGGTGAGGCAACCCTTGGTTGACCTCACAGATTACAAGGACTTTGTCAGCTTATAATCTCTTATTTTTTTATTTATTTATTTATTTTTTTTTGCACCCACAGCACCTGGTCTTCCTAGGTGGTCTCCCATCCAAGTACTAACCAGGCCCGACCCTGCTTAGCTTCCAAGATCAGACGGGATCGGGCTTGTTCAGGATGGCATGGCTATAGACATCCTGTATTTTTGTTAACCTACTTTTCAATTTGAAATCTTTGTTTCATTTTAGGTTTTTGGGCCACTTATATGCTGCAGAAGCCCTCATCTCTCTGGACAGAATATCCGATGCCATTACTCACTTGAACCCGGAGAATGTCACTGATGTCTCCTTAGGGATCTCTTCAAATGAGCAGGACCAAGGTTAATGAGGACACATTTGATCAGAACTGGTCACCATTTCCACTGCCTTCCTGTCGTCACTCAGGATGTGTGGAAATTTAAGGGCACAGTTGTGGAGGGAAGGAAGTTTTAGATCGGCTGTCTCCATTTTTGGCTGTACTTACTTTGTAATATTGTTGAGCAGTAATTGCTGAGTAGATCTAGAAGTTGGTTATCACATGCTCTAAATTCTCCATTTTGAAAGGCTGATAGTGTTAGAACAATTCATTTTGATTCTCCTACTGTATTTTTCTTTTTAGGGAGATTCCACAATCCAGAGGAAAGTGAAATACTGTATACAAAAGTCAGTTTTAAATTGTGGCTAAGTTTTTTTAAGGGAGTGAGACTGACATTCACTTTATTCAAGGTTATTTCTCAGGCATTGAGTGGTAGGTGGTGATAGCATTCTGATGTCTTCCAACAGAACCTTTACTACAAGAAAAGTAAATACCGTGACAATTGCCTTGATATTAGATTTCCATTTCATAAAGAAAATTAGGTTTTTAGAATATATACTCTATTTTCCTGCCTCAGATCTATTTTCATGTCTTTGTAGGATCAGACAAAGGAGAAAATGAAGCAATGGAATCCTGTAAGTGAGAACTTTTGCAAATACTTTAGCTTGGCCAGCGTCTCAAAGATTTAGACTCAAGCCTTCTGTGTCCTTCATTTGTCAGCCTGAGGAGCAGTGCTGTGCTTCATTCTGAGTAGCTCCTGGAGGCGGTGGATTGGGTTGCTCCCTTGCCCTTGGCCAAGCCTCTTCACCAGTGTCTGTGCTCTTCTTCCCCAGCTGGGAAGCGAGCCCCTCAGTGCTACCCCAGTTCCGTCAACTCCGCCAGGACCGTGATGCTGTTCAACCTGGGCAGTGCCTACTGCCTGAGGAGCGAATATGACAAAGCCCGAAAGTGTCTGCACCAGGTGAGGCTAGAGTCAAGTCCTCTTATAAAGCAGCCAGCAAAGGATGTGGAGTATGGGTTTCGTTATTTTGTTTGAGGCTTTTGGTCAGTTTATTAAACATTGGAATATTACTTTTCCAAACTTAAAAGTATTCTTGCAAGGTAAACAGCTGATCAGTATTACTAATGAACCTAGTGGAGAAATTTCTTCTGATGATTTTAATAAAAATTTCTGAAGATTGGAAACCATCTAAATAAGGGACCACTTAAATAATGGTACATCCATATACTTAAAAACAATGCAGCTATAAACTGTGTACTAAAATGAGAAGACATCCACAGCATATTATTAAGTGAAATGAGACAACTGTAAAACGGTTTCTCTGTAATCCTGTAGATGCATAAAGATCTCTGAAAGGACACACCAGAAACTGCTAACATTGGTTTCAGGGGTGGCAGGATAAGTACCTTGTGGCTAGAGCACTAAAATGGGGAACTTTTCACTAGATACTCGTATACATTTTAATTTTGAGTTGTGTGGATCTGTATCTATTCAAAAAGTTAAATTACAGGTAGACTTTTCAGAAAGACAGGGTTCAGGAAGCCAGTACCAAGTAAACTCCACATACTAGCAATGTATAACTAAAATAGACCTTGGAATTCTACCACTGAAATGGTGCCTCATCAGCTGGTCTCAAGGAAGCATCTGATCGGGTTTCTTAGGTCACCTCCTCTTCCCTGGACCAGTCGTGGGCATGAGCCCTTACCTGTAGTGAGGCAACAAGTCCCACTGTTGGTAGTCCCAGAGGGATTTCACAGAATCTGAAAGGGATAATTCCTCCAAAGGACATTAAAATCGGCAGGTATCAATAGAGTACTTACTTCTGTGCTCAGCTGTGAGAATAAGTAAGTAAGTGGGCATGATCCAACCCTGCCCCCATGGAGCTCACAGTGAGGAAACACCTTCCTGAAAAGGAAATCACAAGGTCAGAGGGTATGCAGAATGTTAAGATTTCTGTGATATAGAAAGTGTCTGTCACATGGCATATTTACCAGCAGCACATGAGAGAGCCCACATCCTCGTATGTTTGAGTAACCGAAATTGAAATTAAACCTATTCTCAGGAGATATGGTAGCTTCTAGAAATTTGCTTCCTGTGAAAGCCACCTTGTATCTAGCAATGATGAAGTTTACTTACCATGTGGACAATAACCGCGAGTGATGTTTAGTGAACTTAGTGACATCCGGTCAGCATTCCTGATCCAAAATCAGAAAAGTTAAGTGCTGGACTGTCCAGGGAGACACGTTTGGTATTATCTAGGAGTTGAGTACAGGAGTTAATTGGGTGAGAGTTCGGACATTTCACTGTTCTCAGTGGAAAGATGAGGGCATTTAACAGCTCTTCTGAAAGTGCCATGGACCTCAGTGACTGTAGCGAACAGGGCTTTTGGTCCACAGTTACAGCATGTACGGTCTAGCTCAGGTTCTCATACAGCAGGTGGCCGTGGCAGCTGCCATGCTGGGAGAGACAGATGGGGTCAGGCCTGGCTCAGGGTCTGAAGGGGGTTTTGTTTTGGTCCCTTGGTTTTTAGGTTAATCCAATGGCTGGACCTTTGTTAATTGGGAGGCCTACCGCGCCTGGGAGGGCAGAACAATGATGTGAAGAGTTGGAAAGGGCTCCCACGTAGATGTTTCGGAGGTTGCCTGCCCACCGCTGACCATTCTGAACGGCTCGTAAGCAAAAGACCATTAAGTCTCAGAATAGAAAAAGCTCCAGACGGTGGTCAGTGCAAAGAACGACAAATGACCTGTGTTAACTTGCCACTTGGAGGGAAAATGGAGATTTTAATGTTCACAAAATGCTGTAACGGTGATCTTGCCTGTAGAAAGCTAGGCCAAAGGTATAAAATCTCGTTTTCTGAACTGTGTTATTACACCTTAGTGATGTGGTAAGAGGAATGAAAGACTCCCTTCTTCCCTTGTGGGGAACTTAGGGGCGTGTGCTCTGGACGGAATCCCCATGAGTCCGTGATTTCTTCTAGTGCTGCCAGGAACTGACCTTGGGCAAGTGTCTGGCCCTCAGACATCCTCCGTATTCCCACCTCAGCCCGCAATGCCCTCGCTCCCACTCTGCCTATCAGATACCGACCCCGAAAGGACTACGGTGGGCTCCCCTTGCTGCAAAACTCCCCGTTGAAAGAAACTCTTGTTTCTTTCTCTCCACATTCACAATACATGCTCTTTCCTGTCTCCCTAACATTTAAGTACATTTGGATTATTAGTTACTTGCATGCCTGTTTGTTATCAGGGTAGGTCCCTATCTTGCCCTCACACCCACCCCTGGTAGAAGTACAATCTTTGCTTAGATAACGGGAAGGAGCAAAGTGGTCTGGAAGCGTGAGCGCCTGGAACCGGGTGGGGAAATCCGATTGGAAAGTAAGGTGAGGAAAGGCTGCAGCCAGGAGAGGCCCGGACTGAGGAAGTGAACCTGTCACCTCAGCACCTCTGACCAGAGCGGTCCAGGCTTACCTTTCTCGGGACTAAATCAGAGAGAAACTGGTGGCCGGTGACATGCCTCTCAGATCTAGGAAAGGACAGCATGTTGCCTAAACAAATTATTTTATTTGACTAAATTGTACTGTTTTAGGCCTTAAGAATAGAGACATCTAATATGTTTAGTTGTACTTTTTTTCCCGTATCACCATCCTTTTAAGTTTGAATTCTTATTGCTGACGTTGGGAACGTGCAGGTTACAGTACTGAGTTGTTACTTAGAAAAAGGAACGGGCTGCAGATTTTAATACAAGTGCGACTGTATCTGTGGTGGCAGGCCACCAGCAGACTTGGACGTTGACTGGAGCGAAGAATCAGCAGTGTCTGATCGCCCATCTCAAAACCGAACTAGCCAGGAGAGAAAAGAACTACGCCAGGCAGATGGAAACCAAGAAGGAGGAAAGCTTTCCTCCATGAAGAACTCATTATGGATTAGGCAAGCGAAATAAATACTTGACTAAAAATTGCATGTCGAGTTTCATCGGTAGGGATCACGACAAAGACACCCAAGGGCCACCAGAGCAGAACTGTAGTCGTCCCTAGGGGGTCATGTGGGAATGAGCCTGAGTAAGTTTGCTAACTTTCAGTGGTAGGCTGACATACTCTTTTTTGGGGGGCGGGGGGCATTACTTGGAGTTTGTATCTTAAGCTGTTGGTTTCATGGATGTCTTTTCTTTTGTTTTGAGCAAAGGCGGCTTCAATGATCCATCCTAAAGAGGTACCTCCGGAAGCCATCTTACTGGCGGTCTACCTCGAACTGCAGAATGGTAAGTGATTCTCCCCTCTTCAAAGAGCCCGAGATTTTTGGCATCTCCCTTTTCTCTTCAGATTGGAGCCTTTGCCTTCCTTGAAGACATTACCCATCAAATTCTTCTAAACAAAAGTGTAGCTGGGAACTTGTTGGTATCTTACAAATTTCTACTTCTTGCAAGTTAAGCATATTTCCTTTTATCTGTGAAAATGCAGAATAGCATAACTTCTGACACTTAATTATAATTAACACCTACTAATTAACCTTTCTCTTAGGCAGCCAAAAGACTCTAATTGAGAACATGACTCAGAATGCCAGTTGCTCTGAGTTGAACACTAGAGTGTTTTGAACACAGTTATCATTAATGAGTTTTACAGAGTAAGCCAGTACTTGCTGAAAATTATATTATCCTACCCTAAATCCAGGTTATACCTCTGGGGCATATACAGCCTCCAGGATGTGGCTTACTAGAAGAAAGCCCATGGGCCCTATGTAAAAGATAGCATGACGTAGAAAGAGATGTGAATGGGAGAAATTAGAAGAGACAGAAATATTAAGAATTGAAAGTTATACCTTGTTGTGAGAAATTAGAAGAGACAGAAATATTAAGAATTGAAAGTTATACCTTGTTGTGGATCACGGGAATCCTTACAAGGCTCTCTTTTTATAGCTGAAGAAGTGACGTTAAGTGCCTGGCACCCAGCAGGCCTTGGCTTCTTGAAAGTCGTATTGGGATTAGTACATAGTTCTAGATCCCTTTCGTGTAGTCTGCCTGTAGACAAGTTCTTAACCTGAGCTATACCTTAGAATCATTAGGGAGCTTTGAACAATCCCGTTGCCCGCGTCACACCCTATATCTCTTAAATCAGAGTTTCCAGGGATAGGATGGAGGCATTATATGATTCCAGCGTGTAGCAAAGGTTGCTGACCACTGCTTTTCTAGATCATCTTTTACCTTCCTTGCAGGATTTTGATGGCTTGCTTTGTATGTAGTGGTATTGTTGTATGCTTTTTTTTTTAACGAGAAGTGTTTTTGTAGGTAATACCCAGCTGGCCTTACAGATCATCAAAAGGAATCAGCTGCTCCCTACAGTGAAAACACTCTCTGAAATGAGAAAGAAGCCAGTGTTTCAGCCTGTCCACCCGATCCAGCCCATCCAAATGCCAGCTTTCACTGTACAGAGGAAGTGATATTTGCTCTTGGAAAACTGTTATCTGAGACCCAGGGGAGTATTTATGGGCCTTTTTAGTTGTAACACAGCAAAATGAATAAAAGACAGATGGCGAAGGGTGCTAGTTTTGAAGATACAATTTAAAATGATTCTAACCCTTGATTTTTTTTTTTTTTTTTTTTTTTGCTGGAAGCTTACTCAAGATTAAGGATTCACAAACTCACTTTCATCTGATTTTCTTTAATCTTTGCTAGACTATTAATTTTGAGCCATTATGTAATATATCTATGTCATAGGCAATTAAAACACGATCTTATCAGAACAGTCTTGTATAATATATTTTGTCTTTCTTGCAACTGTTAGAGTATTTTGGCATTGGAGATTTAGTGTTAAAGTTTTTAAAATTGAGAGAACATGAGCAGTAGATGTGAAGGCCATCCAGAAGCTGACCTGGAAGCAGATATGTTTTATGCCTAGTTATGACTAACAGGGCCAGGAAATGTGTACTAAAACCCAAAGGGCTAGTAAGATTGGGGTATGAAGAGATGACTGACCAAAAGAAGAGATGACTGATCTAATAGGAATCAGTTTGCTTAAAAATTACACATGGAGACAAGCAGGGTTCAGAGCACTGGTCTTGTGTCACCCTGCATGCCCTTAGGGAGAAGCACTGATTCTGGAGTCTGTTAGCAGGGAGTTCAAGGCTTATTACTAACTCTTTCCAAGAGACAGGTAGGTGTTGCAGGATTGGCATGGCCAAATTTGTCCATAGGGTCACTATGCTAACGTTAAGTAGGGGAAAAAAGGGTCCTACAGACTTGCTTTATAAGAGTTGGGTGATCCTCCGAGGTAAGGTCATGCTTGGTAGATTCGTCACAGCTTGTCAGGTAGGAGAGTATCTTGCTGTCTACATCTTTTTAGTTCCCTAATAGAGCCACCAAGTTCAGGTAGGGAAGTGTAACACACTAGCTAAATCTGTGCAGTTCCTCAGTGTCATAATTAAGGAGGGAGTGTTTGGGTAAGCACATGATTTATCCAAAACCTTATCTGAATTGTTCTGGCTAAAATAAAACAGAGTTTGTAGGGATATATATAGAACTGAGTATTTGTGATGTACTGGACGTTGCCGACAGTGACTCAGAGGGAGTTTTTTCCTCCACTTAAACATGGGCTGGATGTGCATAGGGGCTGTGTTAGTCTATTGTCACATGGCAGATTTATTCCAGGTTGAAACAGAAAACAGAGGTGGCCTAGCTTCCTCGGGCTCCTTGAAACCTTTTCCAGATGAGATGAGAAGAGGACCCTTAAGTTGCTCTAGTGATGGTCCAAGACGGCATCCTCTGCATTCCCAAGCCCCAGACAAGCCGCAACTCTGTGGGACCCACCCACCTGCTGCGGGATGGAAGCAGAGTTGCTCAGCCTGGGTACTTTCTGAAAAGTGAGTCCCAACTGCTAGTATCCCATAGGGCCTTGGTATGTGAAAGAGGAAGTACACTCAAGGACAAAACACCTTTGGAGAAATCTCAGATTAGAACTTTCCCCACTTGATCGTTGGTTTATGGGAAAGCAGGAATTGCTATGAAGCAAGTGAGGCCCTATGTTGCTAAATAAGAATACATTTGGCTGCAAGTAGCAAAAAATGGATCCATGGTTTAAAGGAAGAATGTTTTTCTCACTTGAGAAGAGGATTCGTAGGCAGCTACCTGCTGGCCTTGGTTCTAGTTCTCAGTGATGCCATCAGGGATTTGAGTCTGTTTTACCATAACACTCTCCTTAGCATTCGGGCGTTCATCCCCATGGTCACAGGATGTTCCAGCATTACATCTATAGTGAAGGCAAAAGCATCCTATCTTAATAGGAGACTCTCAGGGACAAAGCTTTCCCAGAAAACCCCAGCAGACCTCAGCTTACATCTCCTGTGTCACATTTAGTCACATAGTGGTCCTTAACTGCAGGGGAGGCTGGGAAAGAAGTGCAGTTGCTGGGATAGTCCATTAAATGCTTTCAGCCTGAGGACTATATATGATTCTGTTGTCAAATTAGCATTCCAGCAGCCCCGATTTGCTTTCTACAGCCCACCCTCTGCATATCCCAACATATTAAGTGTAAGCTTTTCCCCTCTGTGACTATACTGGTTGCATCAGCCAGGAAGGCTTCTTCTCACCCATTTTCTCTGCCCCCATTTGTTAATGCCACCTGCTGACTATGCTAAAAGGTTTCAGATGCCACTTCCCTGAACTTTGACCTCACTGTCCCCAATTTTTCCCCCTTTGTATCTCCTCCGATACATATCTTTTCTTCTGTGGTTGTTTTCTGTAGTTCAATAGGTGTGGGTACTGTAGGTGTCAACCTCAAAGGATGGCTGCTTCTTTGATGGCAGTGTGAATTCTCAGAAGAGCCCCATTAGCTTCTGTTAAAGCTCCACCACCCATTCAGCTGCAGCATCTGCAAAATGGCACAAACTTCATCTCGGGGATCCCTTCACAGCCCCAGTGAGACTGTGATTGCGGTCTCCAAAATTGAAAGGCATGAAGAGCTGGGGTAACCTTCCATTTTGCCCCCTGGCTCACCCTATAGCAGGGCCCCCACAGAGCTCTGCTCTAGCCACATCCTTGACTGGCATCTAGGCCCAGCAGCCTTCAGTGACCTCTCTTGGTCTCCTTCCACCTGCCTACACATGGGCATTGCTCACCCTCTGCTACCTCTGTCATAACAGCATGCACTGACTGACATTTCCACCCCCAGACCCTTACCCGACTAGTTAGCTGGGAGCGCTGCCCCTTACTTAACCTAAGTGATTGAGCAAATGCCCTGACCACTCGAGGTTTTTTTGACCAGTTTGCAAAATGAGGGTACCTTTCCTCAGGGCCCAGTACGAGGATTAAAATGAGATGTTAGGTGCAAAGTGTACCTGGTAGACATTTACTTTAATAGAGGTGAACCCACTTGCTTTCCTGTTGCCTAAAGGACCTGCTTGGCCCAGTCACCCTCGACACTGCATTCCCTCTCTCAGTGTCTCCCATTTCCCTTCTTGGAAGCCACCTGGAAAAAAGTGATGGCATCATGGACCCTGGAGCCAGACTGACTGGCTTCAAAACTCCGTTCTCACACTGGGACAAGTTGTTTGATGTGAAAGAGATTGTTTTGCTTCTTTGTGCCTCAGCTTCTCCATCTGTAAAATGATACGAACAGGGTTGGAATAAGGGCCTGGTCATTGTTACTATTGCTGGATGTGCCTTGAGCTCCACATGTTCGAAGGGGAGCGCCATAAAGTTCACCGTGTAATATAAAGTGTATCAGAGACTGTTTCGCAAACCACTGACATTGTGGAGGTAGCACTGCGGGTGGGTAGCAGGGAGCAGGGGACTCCTCGAGGTAAGTATGTCCAGTATCTGGTGCATAGTAGTTGTTCAATAAATACTGGCATCTTAGGTTCTCGTCTCATTATTACCTACCTTGCGCAGTAGGCCGTTATCCCATGATGACAAGAGGTCCCGCGTCTCTCTGGCTCAGGTCCCTTCTCCCACCCCTTTATCCTCCCCATGCCTGTGACAGCCTGCAGCACAGCTGACTCCTGCCCAGGGGATCCTCAGGAACATCGAGGTTTCTTCATGGTAACTGCTTCACTCCCCCTACTCGGCTTCTATTGCTCCCCCGCTTACACCCCATGTGTTGCCCACACTGGATTCTCAGCCATCTCCCAAAAAGAGTCACCATTTCCCACCCCCAGGGCTTTGCTTGTCTCTTCCACTCCCTAGAACTTTCCAGTTTCAGTGTGTCCACATCTCGGCCATCTCACACTACTCTGTGCCCCTAATCTGCAAGGAGATTCCTCTTATGCCTTAAGTCTTCCTTCATTCCATGCATGCTTACAGAAGGCAGTTCTGGGCTGGTGAGCTTTTTTGTTGAGCCCTATGATAACTTGGCCAATTTGCCGGCAAAGTCTATGTTCTGTTCTTTGTCGACTGGTTTTCTTCCCCTCCTTGGATTGCATTTTGAAGACAAGCAGTGTATTATACAGTGTGGATTGTTCTATGTGAACAATAAAATCTTCTAAACAGAATTTTTGATGATGTTCTTTCTAGGCCTGACAATACCACAGGAACTACTTCTTTCAAGGTGGGGATGGCCTATTAACATAATCCCAAGATTCTCAAGGACTCAGCATCCTTGACCCTGGAGCCTTATCAAGTAAGAGTTAAATAGTGGTCCAACACGGTTGGGTTACTGGTGATACTCAGCTGGTAACCAGACCCATATGTACACAAAGCAAGCCATTTACACATTTAGCTTCCTTTTCTCCCTGGCGCTGGGGTAGGAGTGGGGGTGCCGCGGGAGGAGGCAGGGAAGTTCATTAGCCCCCTCATTTGGGGCAAAGGAGATCCGTGTGGTGACAAACAATTGTCCTAGAGGATTTAGGAGGATTTGGCCAAGTGTCCCTGTGGGCCCCAAGCCTCCTCCTAATCCGGTCCACATTTCAGACTACTTAGGATCGCATTAAATGTCAAAGCCAGCGTTTAGGGAAATATCTACATTTCGTATGCATCGCCCAGGTCAAAAGAAAAGCTGAAATGAACCTTCCCTTCGAGTATTCGGTGCTAGAAGCGCTCTGTGTGGTCCGGAGTGTGAATGGGGAGAGGGGGGCGGTGCCCTTGCGGCCTCCAGGCCCAGGAATGCGAGCTTTTCACATGTAGAAAATGCTAATGCTTTGTTCCAGCCTCTGCCTCCCTGAGGCTTGGAGGCGCCCAGCCGGATTGTCACAGCTGCATTTGCATGTGAGCGGCCCCTTGTCCCCTTCCCCACCCCCATCTCTCCCCTCCCCCCAGCACAGCTTTACTGGGGACTTCTGGGACTGGTGGAAAGACCGCCTGCAAATGTCCTCTGCCATCATTTATTTTAATCCCCACTAAGGCTACAGGTAGCCTATTCGGAAATTTTCTGAATATCTTTCCCCTGAGACACCAGGCAGGTGAATTTTTACTCCAATTTCGTGATATTATTTAACACTTTCAATTATTTTATGTGAAACAATTTATTCCATCAAGGAAGATCAAGGTGTTGGATGTCAAGTTTCACATTAATGTGGCAAGAACCCTGCGTTCGATGTACCACTTTGCAAGGGCTCCAAACTAACCATTACGTGGTTTATCATCTGAGTGAGCAGCCGAGATACCGCAGGTGGAGGGAGTGAAGGGGAGACACTCAGACCAAGCTCAAAGGGTCATGAAGCAACCGAAGCCCAGATGCGCGGTTTTAAAGCGGCTGCCTTGGCGGCCGGGGCCGCGCCAGGCGGACTCTATCCGCGGTCGCCGGTCATGGGCCTCGGGACCCAGAGCGCCACCTGCTGGCGGCACGGTCGTCTGGCTCGGTGAACGAGCCCCGGAAGAGCAGGGATACTGTCAAGTCTGGAGCGCCCCTTCTCCCCAGCGAGGCTCCACATTTACCGGCTTGGAAACCCACCCCCATCCGAGGCGTGCAGCGCCTTGCGGACTCAGCATTTCCAAGAGTTGAGCTTTAGCTCTGGCTGACCAACCCAGGGCCCAAAGATGCAAACGGAAAACCGCATCCTGCCCCGCAAATATACTGTTTCCTATAGTGGTTATGGTGTTTATTTGATTCATTTCATTTCTTTTCGTTTTACTTATTTTCTTATATTTATTTAGTTAGTCTTATTTATTTTACTTTATTTTAGTTCTTTCCTTTTATTTAGTTTTTATTTCGTATTCCACTTTATTTGGTTTATTATTTCATTTCATAATCATTTCATTTTACTGATTTAATTTTTTCATTGTGTTTTTTCTCTATTACATTTTTAATTTAATTTTACTTTCGTTTATTCATTTTATATTTCACTTGTTTAATATTCTTTATTCTATTTTATTTTATTTTATTTTATTTGTGGCTTTTGTATTTTCCTGCCTCTGAATTTTGAGAAATAGTGAAAACAAATTCTATCTCAGCTAATTATTTAAGGGTGTTTGTCTCATTTCCACAACTAAACTGGAAGCGCCTAAAAGTCAGGGACAAGGTCATTATTGGGCCATGGAAATGTGTTAGTTGACTGAAAGTCATTAATAAATATTTCTTCAGTTGACACAGTGTAAAACACTCATAGCCTGTCCCATCAATCCAATTTCTAAACTCCATTAAGGTACATGCACATTGCAAGGCACATTGCCACATATACAAGGCAGAAGTCAAGATGAGAGCACAGAGACCAACCTAAAGAGATCTGAACCAAACAGGACAGAGACAAGGACCCAAGAATTCGAACAACTCTTCATTGAGGAAGTGTCATTTCAGGTGGACAGATGAAGAGGAGCAAGATGCCGCTGCAGGTGATTGGATGGCCAGGGACATGTTCTAGATCAATAAAACACACTGCAGAGAATCTCAGCCACCAAGGGAGAGTTGTCTGTAATTTGGTAAGCAAGGTGTTATGTATGAGGGAAGTCTCAGTCTTCAGACTCTGTGGTTCTGTGGGTTCCCCAGAGGGCCTTAGTGCTTGTGACTCCCCTGAGAGATCACGTGCATTATGGTGTGTGTTCTGGGTTATTTTGGAGAAGGGGAAAATGAGTCACTATTTGCTATTGATTCTCTAGAAAGTACTATAAATTACATTTCTGAATTTTCACCTCTAAACTTTTATTTTGAAAAATATTAAACCATATATATATATATTTTTTTTTTTAATGAACTTTAAGAGTAAGATGTGGACATGATTCTTTACCAAGAAATGTTAACACTGATACAACAATTTTATTTAATAATACACAATCTAAAATGCCCTTTATTGCTGTTTTCCTCTTGGTCCAGCATCTACCTCAGGATCCTGTATTGTATGCGTTTGTCACAAGTCTTCTTTAATTCAGAACATTCCCCTAACCATTTTGGTCACTCCTGACTTTGATAGTTTTGAGGGCTCCAGGCCAGTGGTCCTGGAGAAGTTTCCTCCACCCAGATTTTTCTGATTATTTCTCGATACTGTACATGCATTTTTATGGGGAGATGGCCCATTATTTTCATTCATGGCATCTCTCCCAAGCTGAAGGACCTCTCCTCAGAAGCCAGGACTGTGGTTTCTTAAAAAGTTTTCTGTTCTTGCTTTCCTGTCTGTTTAGATTCCAGCACCACTATCCTTATACCACTCCCCGACCCCCCCCCCCAAAAAAACAATAAAGCACCAAGACATTGAAATTTGCCTTTCTAAAAACAGCACATTTTCCAAGTTAAGAAACTCAGCTTTCTATTCTCATTTAATTATTATGGCTTTCATTAGCACTGATCACCAGAAAGGGAGGGAGGAATCTGGGAGCTAGGGAGAGTGGTTGCAGACCCATGCAATGGTTAAAAAACATTGGCTGTAGGGAACCGGAATCAGGAGATGAATCAGTGGTGAGAAGCTGTTAGCCACCTCTATCACTGCTTGAGCCATAACTGGTGAAAAGTGGGGTGGACCGCAGTCCCGAGTTGGAGATTAACCCATCTGCATGTGGGGGCAGATCTTTGGGGACCTCTAGCTAAGGTAGAGCTTTATGGGATTGGAGATGGGCAGGAATGGGAGGGAGTGTAAAGATGGAGCCGGAGAAATCTACAGTGGTTCATTTGCTTTCGTGGGCCATCTGGGTTTTCCTTTGCTGAGAAGGAAAAAGGAACTTTTTCATTATGATCCAAAATAGAGGTAAGTCTAGGGTGCTGCATGGCTGGATTTCCACCTTTCAAAATCTCACTCTGCTTGAAAAAGATCTTAATTAGGTCTAGTGGCCCTAACTCGACCTGCAAGGCCAGTATTCCTTTTTTAGAGGGTGATCCCACTGAATTAAAATTCAATTAATCCGACTTTAAGGGCCAGAAAAACTATTTGTGAAAAATCATTAAACAGCACGTAAAACCCTTTGAGGAATGGTGAATACTAGGAGAGGTACAGCTCAGCTTTTGTTAAGGTACTTTGAGCCCAACGAGTTAACTTTTTTAAGGAATTTTAACAAGATAGTGGTCAAAGTGGAATTTGTTCACGTAGTTTATTTAAGGTTTTACAAGGCCCTGCAAAGAGTCCCTCCCCTGAGTCTGGACAAGAAGAGAGTTTGGTAACAACGTGGTGAGAGGTGCAACCTCAGGGGCATTTTGAAATCTGTGAGGAAACAAAACAACTGGCCCGAACACTTCAGAAATGTCAGGGTCCTGAAAGACAAAGCAGGGCTGGGGAAGTGTCCTGGATTCAAGGGGACGACAGAGACATGACCCCTGCAGGCAGCATGTCACCCTGAGCTGGGTCCTGGGAAGGGGCAAACAAATGTGCCCAGAAAGGACGTTATTGGGACAACTGGTGAAATGTGAATAGGGTCTGGGGATTAGATAATAGTATTGTATCAATGCTAAACTTCCTGATTGAGATAACTGTGCTCTGGTTATGTAAGATAGTGTTTGTGTTCTTAGGAAATGCATGAAGAAGTGATTAGGAATAGGGGGGCATCATATCCCCACCCAAACAGTTGAGAAAAACAATTTTATGCATATAACATATATACCTAACACATATGCACATATATAATAGTATGTATATACATGTAATATATACATATATGCAGAGGGAGAGAGGGAGTGTAATGCAAATGGGGAAATGTTAACATTTAGGGACTCTGGGTGAAGGAAATATGGGAGTTCTTTGTATTATTATTGTAATTTTTCTACATTTAAATTATTTCAAAATACAAAGTAAACAAAAATAAAAATAACTAAACTAAATGAGAACTAAAACTTAAGAAGAGCTAAAAGCTAAAATGAAAGAAAGGGGTGGGATATAGGGAAATAAAATGTTCTCATCTGAGGACATTTGTTGGTTTCCTCCTGCTAGATAATACCTGCAGGCACCCACCTAAGATGGGTGCCAGCGGGCTGCACAAAAATTAAGAATCCCTCTAAGAGGTTTATAACCTGACTGAGTACCTAAGGCACTTGCTTGCAACTACTGAAAACCCACGGTCATCTATGCATCCAGCAGCCAGCATTAAAGAACTACCGAGGGCTATTGGTACCCAGACCAGAGTTTGTGACTTAGCCTCTGCCTCCAAGGAGCTGGCAGTTTTATAAGGGAGACAAACGTGTAAAATTCTGTAGTGTCTTGACAGGACCTGTGCTAGCAGCATGAATGTGAGAGTGTGTGTCTCAGTCAGGGGAAGGAATGCACCAGAAATGAGTAACTTCCCAGATGGATCACTTGAAGTAGGTTTTGAAGGCTGAGTAGAAGTTTTCCAGTAAAAGGGAGTTGTGAGCCATGGTAGAGGGACAGTCTGCCAAAGCACAGAGGTAGGAGACAGTATGCAACTGCTGGGCAATATTTCGGCAAGTTCACACTGAGCAAAGGCAACAGGCTAGAGGCTGGACGGATGAGTCATTGCTGGAGGGCTTAGAGAAGGCCAGGGTCTCTGAGCTGAAATTTGAAAAGGGAGATTGCCATGGATGCATGAAAGCTATGTATTGCACACAGATGGAGGGAATGTCTGGTCCAAAAGCACAGAGGTCAGGAATGAGCAAATCCCACGGTGAGGGCTGGTAAATACCCTGGAGTCCAGGAGTCTGCACAAGGTAGGGTTGTGCAAGGTGTTTGCTTCTCACCTGAGCCTGCATGTTTTCATGTAAGTCCTTAGCCTATAGTCCCATGGTCAGGGTCAACTCAGAAAAACAGAAATGACTTTACATATTTATACAGAGAGAATTTAACAGAGATTTAATTGGACAGGTGATAGAACCCAGAGGTCAGCTAGAGCAGGAAACTGCTGATACTCCTTGGCTGGAGGGTCAAAGAAAGAGATAATGTTCCCAGAACCCAGGGGCTGAGGTCACCTGCTGCAAGCTGAAATGACAACAGACATGGAGCTCGAGCCATGGAAGAGATGCATCCATGACTGAAGACTGAAGTTGCTACTCAAGCCAGAGAAAGATGGGAAGGAATATCATGGCTTTTCCCTTCTCGCTCTTCAATCAACTGCTAGCTTCCTATTGGCCAAACCCAGCCAGAAGCAAACTGACCCCGGAACTTGAGGATACAGCACTGCAAGGAATAGCCTCTCTGTGATACAGAACAGAGCAGGGGAGAGCAAGGAACAATGTGAGGGCACATAGACCCAGAAGCAAGACTTGTCCAGGAATTCTTTTCTGTCCTATATGGAAATTGCAGTCCTTTTGGTACCAGTATTAGCATAAACTCATTCAATACCCCAGCGTTCTGCAGCCTACGAAATGATACCACCATTTTTCCAACCACTCAGGCCAAAACTGCACCTCCACTCCCACCTCTTGAGTTTTGCCTTTCTCTCATCCAATACATCAGCAAATCTTCTGGCTCTTCTTTCCTTCCTTCCTTCCTTCCTTCCTTCCTTCCTTCCTTCCTTCCTTCTTTCCTTTCTTCTTTCCTTCCTTCCATCCTTCCTTCTCTCCCTCTTTCTCTCTCCCTTTTCTTTTTTTCTTCTTTCAAAATATACTATAGCCAAAGCAATCCTGAGAAACAACAAAGCTAAAGGTATCATGCTCCCTGAGTACACAAACTCTATTACATAGCTATAGTAAACAGAATGGTTATTGGCATAAAAACAGACACATAGATCAGTGAAACAGAAGAGAGAGCCTAGAAATAAACCCACATCTATATGCTCAGTAAATTTATGACAAAAGAGCCAAGAATATACAATGGGGTAAAGGATAGTCTCTTGAATAAATGGTGCTGGGAAAATTGGACAGCTGCATGCAAAAGAATAAAACTGATCACTAACTTACACCATAAACAAAACTTAAGTCAAAATGAATTAGACTTAAACATAAGACTTGAAACCATAAAACCCCTAGAAGAAAACATAGGCAGTAAGCTCCTTGACATAGGTCTTAGAGATGATTTTTTGATCCGACACCAAATCGAGGGTAACAAAAGCAAAAATAAATAAACAAGTGAGACTACGTTAAACTAAAAAGCTGACGCACAGCAAAGGAAACCATCAACAAAATGAAAGGGCAATGCACTGAATGGGAGAAAATATTTACAAATCATGTATCTGATAAGGGATTAATATCCAAAATGTATAAAGAACTCATATAACTCAATAGCAAAAAATAAAAATATTAATAACAATAATAATTTGATTAAAAATGGGCAGGAGATCTGAATAGTCATTTTTCCAAAGAAAACAAACAGATGGCCAACAGATACAGGACAATTCAAATCAAAACCACAATGAGATAGCACCTCCCACCTGTTAGAACGGCTATTTTCAAAAAGATGAGAAATAACAATGTTGGCAATGTTGTCGAGAAAAGGGAAGCCTTGTGCTCTGTTGGTGGGAAATAAATTGGTATAACAACTACAGAAAACAGTATGAAGGTACCTCAAAAAGTTAAAAATAGAACTAACATATGATCCAGCAAAACCACTCCTGGATATTTATCTGAAGAAAACAAAAACACTTAATCAAAAAGATATATGCACCCACCATATTCATTGCGGCATTATTTACAATAATCAAGATCAAGATATGGAAACAATGTGTCCACTGCTGGATGCAAGGATATATATATATATCACACACACACACACACACATACACACACACACACACACACACACACACACACACACACTCAATGGAATACTATTAAGCCATAAAAAGAATGTACTCTTGCCATTTGCGACAGGGATAGACCTTGAGGGTTTTATGCTAAGTGAAATAAATCAAACGGAGAAAGACAAATACTGTATGATCTCTCTTATATATGAAATCTAAAAAATAAATAAATAAACCTAAGTTCATAGATACAGAGAACAGATTGGTAGTTGGAAGAGGCAAGTGGGGGAAGAGAAATAGGTGAACTGGTTTTGTTTGTTTGTTTGAATAAATTGAATTAATAATTTTGAAAAAACAAAAATACAGTGTATTTTATCAATTTGAAGAGGCACATTTCCCCCCATATGTTAGTGTTTCTGAAATTGGGATTGACGGTACAGAATATTAAACTGGTAGCGGAATTTTTCAGTGGTGGGTAATAATGGCCTATGCTGCAGTTATCCTTGAGGCTTCACAAAGCACTCCTAAACTTAGTTGCATGAAACCACCCCCATTTTACTATCCTCACAACTTATATGAGTCTGGAATTCAGAGGAGATACCATGGCTATCTATTCTCTACACAGTGGCCAAAGCGATCCTTCTAAATCATAAATCAGATCATGTGACTCCCTTGATCTTCACCCTGTACTGGATTCTCAACGCCCGGGATAAAATTCAAAGTCCTAACTTTGATTATGAGGCCCTACATCACCAGGCCTCTGACTTCACTTCTGACCTGATTTTCTGCCTGTGCAGACAACACTGCTGTTTCTCACTGCCGTTACTCTCTTCTCATTCTGGCCTTTGCCCGATGTTACCTCCTCAGAGAGGCCTTCTTTGACTTCTCCATTTAAAATAGCACTCCGCCCCCATTACTCTTGGTCCCCTAACCCTGCTTTGCTTTATAGCACTAATCATGAGAAGCCAATACACTTCACATTCATTTACGTGTATGTATCCCTCTTCAAGGGAGGGACTATTTTGTTCACTGCCACCTTCCCAAAGCCTGGCACATTACTATGTGTAGGTGCTCAACAAATATGCAATGGGTGAATTCACCTATTGCCTCATTCCCTCACTGTATTACCTGGGGTAAGTCATTCATCCGGTCAGTTGGCAGGCAAGCCAGAGGCTGGCTGTTCCTGCTTGGCCTCACCCACATACTCATTAATTGGCCATTGGCAGTGGGGTAAAGGGGTTAACTGGGTCACGGGTCTCTCATCCACCAGCAAGTCAGCCCAGGTGATCCCAGAGGTTCAAGTGCAGTAAGAGGGCAAGCTTCAAATACTTTCAGGTTCCTGCTTATGTCACATTTGCTACTGTCCCATGAGCAAAAGCATATCACATGGTCATCCCAGAGTCATTGTGAGAGAGTACCACCAAAAGACAGCGATTCAGGGAAACATGAACAGCTTGGGGACCACGACTACTACAATCTATCTCAACAGGTGAAAATATTAAATTTCGGGACAGAATTAACAGCTAAAGTGCAATGGGATTGGGGCATGAAAGGAGAAATGACTTCTGATCCCAGGTGATGGAAAATCACTGGCCTTTGAGTCAGCCTTAAAGGACAAGTAGATTTAGATGGATGGAGATAGAGGCTAAGGACATTTCAGATGACATAGGATCAAAGTGTTTAGAGGTAAAAATATTGATAGTAATAATAAGTATAACAACAACATAGATCATGATCATTTCCTGAGCTTTACATGCACCAGACTCTGAGTTAAGTGCTTTAAATGCATTATCTCATTTACTCCTAATAATCATCTAGAAAGCTAGGATCTATTTTTATACCAATTTTATAGTAAAGAAGAACAAGGCCCAGTGAAAGGTTTTTATAGATACACCAAAAACACTATCTATAAAAGAATAAATTGATAAACTGATTTTCATCAAAATTTAAAATTCATGCAGAGGAAAGAGAATGAAAATACAAGCAACAGACTGGGAGAAAATTCTTTGCAAAGCATGTACCTGATAAAGGATTTATATCCAAAAAATATAAAAAACTCTCAAATAATAAGAAAAAGACTCAACAAAAGAAAACAAAAACAAAAACAGAACCCTACACAAAAAAAGGCAAAAGCTTTGAATAAACCCTTCACCAAAGAAGACCTATGATTTGCAAATAAGCACATGAAAAGACACTCAACATCATTAGACATTAGAGACATGAAAATTAAAATCACAATGAAATATTACCATATACCTATTAAAATGGCTAAAATAAAAAAACAAGATAGATTTTAAAACTTTTGATGAGGATGTGGACAAAACTGAACTCTCTCATACACTGCTGGTAGAAATATAAAATAGTGCAACCACTATTTAAAATCATTTTGTAGTTTCTTACAAATGTAACATATGATCCAGCCATTCTACTCACAGGTATTTTTTCCAAGAGAAAAGATATATTTGTTCATACAAAGACTTGTATATGATTGGTCATAGTACCCTTATTTAAAAAAGCCAAAACTCGAAAACTATTCAAATGACCACCAACAGGTGAATGAACAAATTGTAGTGCATCCACACAATAGAACACTGCTCAGCGATAAAAAGAAATGAATCACCGATGCTTATGACCTGGATCATCTTACAGCACTTATACTGAATGAAAGAAGCCAGATCTCTCCCTCCCAAAAAAGGTACAAATTGTACAAAAGAATACATATTATTTAATTCCATTTATAGAAAATACAAACAGATTTATAGTGATAGAAAGCAGATCAGTGGTTTCCTGGGGTGGGGTTGTATGGAGGAATTATCAAGGCACCCAAGAAAACTTTTAGGGGTGATGGATGCATTCATTCTCTTGGTGGTGGTCATGGTTTTATGGGGAGTATCAATATTACAAAATTCACCAAATCGAATACTTCAAATGTATGTAGCTTACTTACTGGGTGTCAATTATACCTCAATAAAGCTACTTCAAAATAAAGAAAGAATAACCTTGGGGACATTAATCTGGCAGAGAATATAGGGTAGGCTGGAGTGGGAGTGTCCCAATTATTTATTGCCATGTAACAAAGACCCCAAAATGTAGTGGCTTAACACAACCACCATTTTATTATTTGTCACAATTTTGTGGCTCAGGAATTCATCCTGGCTCAGCTGAGTGATGCTCATGGTACCAACCTGGTGGTATTCAGGCTGGGTTGCTCTGTATTTTCCAAGGTGGTTTCACTCACATTTCTGGCATCTTAGTGGTAATGGCTTGGAGGCTGGGCTCCAATGTTCCCCTTCCCTCTCCGTATGGACTCAGGACTCTCCATGTGATCTTTCCAGAAGGGATATCAGACTTCTTGCACAGTGATTCAATCTATAAAAGACCAAGTTGGAAGCTGCTAATTTTCTTAAAAGGCTAAGCCTAGAAATGGCATAGCATCACTTCCGCCATACTTTATTGGTCAAATTAGCCACCTGCCAGCTCAAACTCTAGGGTGGGGGTCAATAGACCCCACCTCTCAGTGAAAGGCCTGAGAGTAGGGGAGAGACTGAGTGTGAACAGCCGGGGCTAGGCAGAAAACATAATGGGTCCTAAGCAATTGAATTTGTGAATATATGGGTGATGGGCAGGGCTGTGTGGAAGAGTAAAGGCAAGGGAGATTTGAGACAGAGCAGAGAGGTCCTTGGCCATCAGGTTAAGCAGTCTGAGTTAATTTTTTCAGGTAAGAGGGAGCCATTGAAGTCTGGAGCAGGAGGAATGATAAGGTTCAGGGTCAGGCTGAAACAGGGATAACTTAAATGGCATAGAGTCTTTCAGCTATAAAATCAGAGGGCATTTGGAATAAGAAGCTTAACTATATATATATATATATATATAATCTATCTTTGATTTTCTGCTATTTTTAAGAAAAACTTTTAGTAGTTTTTTGTCTCTTTATTATGAAAGACGTTTTATTTTAGAAAATCTAGGCAGAGAGCTTGGCTAAAATATGGTGGGCCATAGGCAGTCGTTTTGGGGTCTTGAGCTGAAAGAGAGAGGGGAGACTGCAACTGTCTGTGATGGTGGGAAGGAAGATGTAAATGACTGTGCGACATGCCAAGGTCCAGTGAAGGGTAATGATCAGGCAATGACGAACTTAAGTGGATGGGCAGGCAGTTTGCAAACTAGTCTGCTGAATAAGGATAGTAAAAACAAAAAGTTAACATTTAAATGTGTGCTTGAGCACTTACATGTGATTGATACTATACTAAGCACTGTACATTTAGTAGCTCATTTAATTCTAATGGGCTAGGTACTTGTACCAGTCCAAGTTATAGGCATGAGAAATCTGAGGCACAGAAAAGTAACATGCCGGAGATCATATAGCTAAGAGTGATGGAGTTGGGTTGTAAGCCTAGCCCAGCTCTGAACTATTTTTAACTACCAAAGCTGCATATTGACTTTTACCCTTCATATGTTCAACTTTCCTTACTGTCCTCTATAAAGATCTAGGTGACTAGAGCTTACACTGTATCATCTGACTTGTTGCTATTCTGAACTCAGGGATGAGGAAAGCATCTGACACACTTGTTAACGATTCCAAGGCCAGAGTAAGGGTAGAGTCAAGAGTTTGCCCACAGTGTGGAACTCCATCCCCCCTCAACTGGCAGGATGCAAGCAATAATGAATGATTCAGTGGCCGTCTGTTAGGTGGGTACCCACCTATTCCCATGGTTCAAAATAGTAATTGTGATGTAATATTTGTTTAATGTTTTTTAAAAAATACTCTGGTGTTATATTTTATATTTTTTTAAAATAATTTTTATTAAATTTATTGGGGTGACATTGGTTAATAAAGTTATACAGGTTTCAAATGTACAATTCAATAATACAACATCTGTATATAACGTTGTGTTTAGCACCCAAAGTCAAACCTTTCATCACCATACATTCGACCCCATTTACCCTTATCTACCTCCCCCAGATTTTAAAAGATTATGAGTACATCCTGAGGACGATGGTGAAAAATGCAATTTTGACATCAAAACATGGAAGGGCATCAAATATTTCATTAAAACATCAGATGAGAAAAGCAGATGCAAAGTTTCTCTGATGAAAATGTGGTCTAAGCCCCAACCCCAGATCTAAGAGAGCAGCAGGGCCATATTTGAAAACAAAATATGGTTACAGATGAATTCAAGAAAGAATGCAAATATACTGCCTACTCGTAATTTCAGGGCTGGTTTCTTTTTAAAAGTGGTTATTATTAAAATACAAAGTGACTTATCTTTAGAACTTGGGGAGGTATAAGTATTCTTTCTAATGTTAACTTGCACGGGGAAAACTGGAAGCCTGTGTGCTCCTCCCTTGCTAAGGAAGGGTGTTTATTAGCTAGGATGGCAATGAAAATTTTAATACTGGTTTATAGCAGGGGACTGTCTTTGGCCTTTCATCTGGATATGTGGCTCTTGTTCCTCTTATGGATAAGCCTTATTAGAGTCTAATTTTAATTTGTTCTTTATCACTACATTTAAAAAAATCATAACCGTATTTCAATTTCGGTTGTTAGTTGCTTTAAAGATTTCCCTTTCCTACCTATAGTAAATTAAGTCAATGGAAATTAGGAATGTGCTAATTGAACAATTTACACTGCAGCCCTGTTTCCTGGCAATGTTTTATCAATTCAAAAAAGGAAAGAAAGGGAAGCTATTTCATGAAATCAGAACTTTCTCCACCTCCCTTTCTCTTTTTTCTTTTCTTTTTGGCTTATTCTGAGCAATTGTGCCCAGGAAACTAACTCACACACTACTGTCAAGTTTGATTCCTCTTTCTGGAGTTACAGCCTTCCTGCTCGACCATGATGTCTCAGCTGGCATCTCATCTCTGCTATCCACTTGCAAGATATTTTAGAGTCATAGGATCAGGACTGTTGAATTTTTCACCCCGCCTTGTCACTTTTTCTTTTTCTTTTTTTTTAAATAAATCTTTTTAGATGCCAGTGGGTGGGGCCAACTGAGAGGGAGACAGCAGGTCTGGCCCATCCTTTTTCTGACCCTCCGGGGCCATCTTCCTTCTGGCAATTCTCTTCCCCCATCTGTTTTCCTCTTGTTTTTGTTTAAAAAAGGGGAGGTGGGGGAGGGATTAAAAAACAATCAAAGAAAGGAAAAGAAACAAACCCCCCAAATACATACAACATCTCTGAGGAAGACCAGTAATGTAGAAAATTCTATAGGAGTGTGTAGAGTCACCTGTGAGTGTGTTTATGTTTAGATGCAGGTCTAGGACTATGGAAGAAACTAAGTAACTTGTACTGGCAATAGATGGTAGTAGCAGAAGTCCTCCCTCTCTAAAGTACAGAATGTTTACTTTTTCATTGGCAAAGAAGGAGCTCTGTTTTGTTTTTCCAGTTTTATTGAGATATAACTGACATATGTTTTGGTTTTATTTGATAATAATTTTGCACTCCTGACATGGTTCAGTCAATGTTCACTGAGCTTGGATTGACTCCAGGTGTTGAGGAGAGGGCTCCTGAGGTCAGCTGAAGACTTGGGCCTTCCTAGTGGGGCTGCCAGGTTCTTCCTCCACCTGGAAGCTCTTGGCATCTCAGGACAGCACTTGGGCCCTACAATGGCTTTATCCCTTTAGGGAGGTGTTTCTGCAGCCTGGAACTTTCAGCACATTTGTCTAGCTGAGTTGATTGAAGGCCTCCTTCCAGGTTGATCTTTCCTGAAAAACTCCCTGAATTCTGGTGAGCAAATTCAGAGAAGCTGAGGATGTCTATACTTTTTTTTTTTTTTAATCTTTATAAGCCAGGTATGGTTATTCAGATTAGATACCAAGTTATTTTTTCTTTTTATTGACATATAATTTACAGTGAAATTCTGCACAGATCTTAAATGTCAGATTTACAAGTTCTGACAAATGTACAATACACACCAAAATGTTTCTACATTGGTACCTCCGAAAGTCTCATCTCCTCTCCCAGTCAATACATCCTCACCGCCAAGAGTAATTCTCCTATCCCCACTTAGTTTTGCCTGTTCTAGAATTTCTTGTAAATGGAATTACATAGTATGGACTCTTGAGTTTGGCTTCTTTTTCTCAACGTGTTTTTGAGATTCATCCAGTTGGTTGTTCCCTGTACAAATAGGACCCAAGACGTCACTAACAGCATGATACTATTAAGGCGGGGGCAAATGTTTCCCCCGTTGGCCTCCAGACCAGATACCCTCTAAATCTTGGGGGCCCCCTTTGCTCTTCCAGGTAAGTCTCTTTCCAGCGCCAGGCCAGTTCCTCTCCTCCCAGAACCGCCTAGGCGGCCTAGGGCACCACCCAGATGGCTGCGGGGCCGTCACCAGGGTAGCCTCCCCTGAACAGCTGCCCTCTGCCCCCCACCCCTCATTAAAACTCAAAAGGAAACCGGCCCCTCCGGAGATCAGAATTCAGACGCGTTTAATTCCACGCATCCAACGGCACACAACCGCGTGATGTTTTGGTGTTGATCAGACATAGTCCTTAAGAAAACGTAACAAGAAAAAAAAAAAAAAAGGGGGGGGGTAAAACCCAGATCTCACGGGCAGTGGATACCAGCCTCTGTTGAACCAGGATTCAGAATGAAATCTTTAATTTTTTTCTTTTTTAAATAAACGGAAGAGTCGCTCTCCGCTCCCAGCTCGGAAGGTTTCAAAGGTCGTCACACTGAAGCCGGGGGGCGTTCATCTCCCCAGCGGCCTGGAGAAGGGAGGAGGTTAGAGGGAGGAGGGAGGGAGCACACAAAAGCAAGCCTTGCCGAGAGGGCTAATGTTTCCTGTTTGCCTGGAACCCCCTCCCCTGTGTCCCCTCCCCCAGCCCCCTCCCAGCACTCGGCGGAAGTGAGTTTGCTCCTTTGGAGATTAAAAGGATTCCGAATTCCGATCAGTCCCAATAACCAGCGTACTGAGAGGAGGAGGAGGAGGAGGAGGAGGAAGAGGCGGCAAAGCAGAGAAAGAGGGGGCTCGCGCGCGCGCGTGCACGCACGCAGCCCGAATTGGGGGAGTTGTGCAAAGCCCCAGGAGGCCAGGGCGCACGGCGCGAGCTAAGCCCGGTAGGCGCAGCGCGGTTGGGGCCACCCTAGTCTTGCACGGCGACTCGTTTCAGAAAGATGACGCGGGCGCGGGCCGGCGGCGTTGGCCACGCGGCTCCGGAGCTCACCACGCTGGGCCGTTGCGGGTTCCACTGATTCCAGCGCGCCCGGGAGGAGGCTCCGTCCCCGCGGCTCGAGATCGGAGGGGGGACCAAGGCGAGGGCGAAATGGCCCGATGACAAAGGAAATGTGATCCCCCTTCGCTGCCAAGGTTTCAGAGAGGACGGACGTGAGGAGGAGGAGGGGCGCGGGGCGCGCGCGGAGCTCGGATAGCATTGCACGACGGCTCGCGCGGAGCGGGCAGCGGGTACATCTAATATCTTCCTACGGATGAATAATTCAGGACGGCCCGCGGGGACCTGCGGCCCCGCGCTGCAGCGCCGCTAAACCGGAGGCGAGGGAGCGCGCGGGAGGCGGCCAGGCCGGGCGAGGCGGGGGCACGAGG
>NW_011888782.1:16943492-16952285 GCF_000151845.1 Pteropus vampyrus
GGGGCCGACTGCCCTGCAGGGGAGCCAGCGCCGGCCATTCGCAAGCCCGAGCGCAGCACGCCGGGCCACCCAGGAGTCCCTGGCCGCCGCGTCATGCGGTGGGGCGGCCGGCGTCGCGCGGGGGGACACGGGCTTGGCGTCGCGCCGCTCCCGCCTTTACTAGTTTGGGGAGCCTTTCTCTCCCAAAAAGAGACTAACTAAATTCGTTTAAAGGAAAGCAACGCACCAAATACTCGTCGAACCAAATTCTGCTTCTCCCGCCGGGCTGAGATTGCACAGCGGACTCTACTTTAGAGGACTTCCCTCAGCGAGCGAGAAGCCAAGCTCCAGCTGCTCCAGCGTGTCCCCTGACCTCCCTGCCCCCGCTCGACCCTCGCGAGTCGGGACTTGTTCCGGCGCTCCCGCTTCGGAAGGCACGCAGCCCCCACGTCCTCCGGGAAGAATCTGTGTCGCCTCTGGATAGTGGCATTTAATGCCCGCAGCGTCGGGGCTGGCAGCGCGCGGGCCGGACGCGGCGAGGCCAAGCGGGCCGCGCCGCTCTGGTGCCTGCTCCTGGATTGCAGGTCTAATCGATGCATTTTTCTGAGTGAGTCGGCGGCTCCCCCACCCACCTCGTCCGCACTCTCCTCTCCTCCTCTTCCTCTCTGGTCTCCTCCCTCCTCCGGGCCTGGTTGCAAATGGCTTCGTTCTCTGAGACTGACTTCCAGATCTGCCTGCTGTGCAAGGAGATGTGCGGCTCGCCGGTGCCGCTCTCCTCCAACTCGTCTGCGTCGTCGTCGTCCTCGCAGACGTCCACGTCGTCGGGGGGCGGCGGCGGGGGCCCCGGGGCTGCGGCGCGCCGCCTGCACGTCTTGCCCTGCTTGCATGCCTTCTGCCGCCCGTGCCTCGAGGCGCATCGGGTGCCGGCTGCAGCCGGCGGCGCGCCAGGAGAGCCACTCAAGCTGCGCTGCCCTGTGTGCGACCAGAAAGTAGTGCTGGCCGAAGCGGCAGGCATGGACGCGCTGCCCTCGTCCGCCTTCCTGCTCAGCAACCTGCTCGACGCGGTGGTGGCCACCGCCGACGAGCCGCCGCCCAAGAACGGGCGTGCAGGCGCCCCAGCGGGCGCGGGCGGCCACAGCAACCACCGGCACCACGCGCACCACGCGCACCCGCGCGCGTCCGCCTCGGCGCCGCCGCTCCCACCGGCGCCTCCTACGCCCGCGCCTCCTCGCTCCGCGCCCGGCGGACCGGCTGCCTCCCCGTCCGCGCTGCTGCTGCGCCGGCCTCACGGTTGCAGCTCCTGCGACGAGGGCAACGCAGCCTCGTCGCGCTGCCTCGACTGCCAGGAGCACCTGTGCGACAACTGCGTTCGCGCGCATCAGCGCGTGCGCCTCACCAAGGACCACTACATCGAGCGCGGCCCGCCGGGTCCCGCTGCCGCTGCGGCAGCGGCGGCGGCGCAGCAGCTCGGGCTCGGGCCGTCCTTCCCCGGCCCGCCCTTCTCCATCCTCTCGGTCTTCCCGGAGCGCCTCGGCTTCTGCCAGCACCACGACGACGAGGTGAGCGTGTGGCGGCTCCCGAAGGGGTGGGGCATATGTGTGTGTCCACCCGGGAACCTCAAGAACTCACGCAAAGGGCCTGGGGACCGGGTCCCAAAGCGATTGGGGGTCGGGGAGAGGTTCTTCCCTTTCGGGATGTTATTTTTCCTTTGGCTACATGGCGGTCTTTGCCCACAAGTGGATCATGGCCTGGGAAGTGTGTGTGTGTGTGTGTATACGCGCGAGCGCGCGCGCGTGTGTAGAAGACCTGGCTGTGTGCGTGTTGCGAGGGGGCCCCCTAAGGGTTCCAAAACGTGGAGTGATTCTAACCTTTTCCTCAGCTAATTTTCTGTGTGGCAAAACGTGGCAACCGTTGTCTCCAATTAGGCGTGAGCTGAAGGAGTTAGATGTGTGTGTCTGTGTAGACCTGGTCTCCGTGTGCGAGGGTTCTTCCACCCCCGTTCGCGAGGTTTCAGGACACCTCTTCGTTTTAGATTTTGACTTCTGTTTGAAAAAGGGTGCACGCTATTTTAAATAAGGCACGAGATGGAAGATCGTGTGTGTCTGTGTCTGTGTAGACGTGGTCTCCTTGTGTGGGCACACCAGAGGCCTCCCAACATGCTGAGGGTTTATTTTCTCATTTTTGTCTGTAAACCAGTAGATTGTTGCTTTTAAGTAGGGCGTGGGTCAGGAAGAGATGGTTGTGTGGGTGAGTGGGTGTGGAGTGCGCGTGCTTGTGTGGACCTGGTTTCCACGTGCGTGCTTCAGAGGGAAAGCTGTTTTTTTTTTTTTTTTTTTTTTTGTCGTTGCCTCCTCGGGTCAGAGGGCATCTGTGGGTCTTTGAGGACCAAGCCCTCGATCTTAAGTCCTTCTCTTCGTGGCTGTTTCTCGCACTGTGTAAAAAACGTGTAAATGGCCCCTGAACCTCCCCTTGCTTGGAATTCGGCCTCGTGGCCCCGCGGCTGCGCCTAAATGAGCGAAATTGGGGGACCGTACCCATTGCTCTCGCCCAGCTGGGAGTCCCTTGGGCCGCTCCCCGCTTCCCCCGCTTCGATCCCAGCTGGAACCGGTTTCTCTGGTTGGGAGGTGTTTCCTCACCCCGCCCCCCAACCAGGGGTTCGACTTCTCTTGAAGAAAAACTGGACCCAGCTCCACGCGGCTTGAACCCCAGGGTGCGCAGGGTCCGAGGGCTGCACTTCAGCGATTGAGATTGATTTCGCTATTTGGACTGTTGAACAAACCTTTTTGCTTATTTTTTCACACCATGTTGACACCTTCCACTCACCCGAACCCATTAGAGGAAAGGGGTGAAAATTTTGAGCAGTAAGTTCTGCCGAGAGGGTCGGTAGCTTACACGATCTACCTGTAGTAGACCCGTGAAGTTTGGTGTGTGTGCTTGCTATATAGTCTTGGCTTTGGATGTAGAGCTGGAGACAGCAGAGGGTTCAAAAATTCTAGTGGGAGTTGCTGCCTGCGAGTCGGAATGGGCGTGCTGGTACCGAGCCCGGCTGAGGCTTGCACAGCGCAGCCTTTTCCATTCCTAACCTGTTATTTGGGGAGGAAGGCGGAGCTATTGCCTGATGGCCTTAAGCCGGCTTCTCCTATTGGAAAAAAGTTGAAATTCTGATCTATTTGTGGGCGCCTCACTTTAAAAGTTTCCTTCTAGGTATGAAGCCAGGAGGCAGTTTTTCTTTTTCTTCGTTTTTAAGCTTTGAATGGACTCATCTTTAAAGTTTTTCCACACTTATGGGTGAATGCTTCTAGTGTGTTCTTTCGTCACTTATAGAAAAACGATTGAGCCAAATGCCAATCTGAAAGCCAATTCACTTGAAGATTAGGGTCAAATGGGGGATGGTGGGGGTTGGGAGTGAAAGAGAGTGGGCACCGTGAATCCGCTACAGTTTTTCTTCCTGGGAGGGGTGTTGATTGAACCTTACCTCTCAGCAGTTGGGTTTAAATGTCAGGTTTTATTTATATTCCCAGTTAAAGATCCACATACTGTTTATTTGGGCTAAAACAGTAGATGCTCAGTGTTGCCAGACTTGTAAAAGGTTTATACTCTTTTTAAATTATCAAACCATTCAAATGGGATGGGAGAGTGTAAAGTGTGAAGTGAAGCGCCCCTCATTTACCTGGGAGTTACATGGATGCCCTGAAAATTTACTTTTTAACATATGTAAAGTTCTTCGGCAAAAGCGTTAAGATATTAAACTAAATACTCTTTAAAAACATGACATTTTTTCACTTTTAAGCAAAATTCTACTTTGCCCGTTTAGTTTTCCATTTAAAGAAAACTCAGAAATTCTAAGTTTTAGACCTCTTTTTCCTGGATTTAGAATACTAGAAAATTTGAATTTAAAGATGACAAATTGGTGCTGTGACTAGAGGATTAAGGTGTTACATCAGGTACACATAGGTCCCACCCACGGCCTAAATTCTTCCTTTCCTTCCAAGGAAGTGATCGGTAATAGTTTGAAAATATTACGGTTGGAAAGCCCCGCTTTTGACTGGGAAATAGCATGAGGGCACTTTGGGAGAATGACTGTCCTCTATTTGATTGCGACTGAATACCTAAATTGAGATATTTGGCTATATGTACTATCTACTCAATTTTTTAAATGGGCTACTTTAGTGAGTTGCCTCCTGAGACAACAGGCTTCATTAAATAATTCAGGGCGCTCTTGCCTTATGGTGACTGATGCCACCTGACCTTGGGAAGGAGGGCTGACGCCTGGCTTTTCCAAACCCTTTTCTTTTAGGGAGGGTGCCTCCAACAGTTGGCTACTCACTTGGGGTGCGGGAGGCTTTTCTTAAGCCTCTCTGTCCTCCATCGAAATGGCTCCTTGGGATTGACAAGGCGGTGTTTTCAGTGCTTGGTTTAAAACAAATAACTTTCAAACCTAAAAGAGAAAGGAGTGAGCATTTCCAACGAAATGACAAGAATTGCTTGCTCCTACTCGTATCTGGCTCATAAAAAAAATAGTTTGGGTTTTTCTCTAGTTGTGTGTGTGTGTGTGGATGGTCGGTCCGAAAGGCCTGCAGGCGCCGCGGCTCGGCGAACATACAGGCCGGGAGTCCTAGGCCAGCGTCCCCAAACCCACTGGTCAGTGCCGTTGGGTCCCGGGAGAGGCACATTGAGGCTGCGCCGCCGCCGGCCAGCCTGGAGCCCGCAGCCCGCGTCGGCTGTGAGAACGCGGCCGGACCCGTGGCCTCTCCTCACCCCGCGGACACCCGGGGAAGGGTCTGCGCACGTGTGGGGAGAAGAGAGGTGGGTAGGAAGTCGGGCGGGACTTGAGCGCGCTGTCCCAGCCACTCCCGAGTTGCCCTTTAATGTATTATTGGCATATTGGATGGTGAGCCCTTTGCTGCCTTGAAGGCAACACAGGAGCTGAGATCTTGGGGCTTCCATGGTGTGTGTTGTGTGTTAAAGGGCTGAGCATCAGGATTCTGTAAATGGCGGGAAGCCGAGTGGGATCTGAGCGTGTTCCGGACCCGGGGAGAGGCTCTCACTAGCAGTAGTGAGCCCGCGGGGTTGACACAGTTGCCATTTTGAGCCAGGAGCAACATTGTAGCCCGTCTCACTGAGTAAGGTAATATTGTTTCCAGTTAGGCAAGCCAAGGTTGGGATTTTCTTGAGTCTCCTGGATAGAAAATGGGGTGCAGGTGTTGATACAATTTATAGTCAGTCCCTGCCTTGGGCTTAAAAATAAAAAGCTTCCTGGAAAGATAAATTCCAGAATTCCAACTAGATAAAACCCTGAATATTGAGCCATCCTAGGCTTGGGGATCATCTTTCCCCAGAAAACCACTCTCCAAAAATCAGCCTTAACCCGCTTTGAGGAAGGCAGGTTTGCTGCCTAAAATAACTGATTGTGCAATAAATTCTTGTATCTTATTTTGAATAAGTCACTGTGAACGGGGATTGTACCGGTGCTGGCACCAATATATGTATTTTATTGCACATTCACCAGTGTCTAAGCTTTTTCAGGCATGAATAGGTAGTGTATGCATGTTTGTGTTAATGTGCATGTGCTGTGTAAATTATAAAACCTATACCAAAAGGCTTTTTGTAAGGACAAGAGAAAAAAAAATGAATGTAAAGTGTGCATTCTAGTATTTTCTGCACCCCATCTTCGACCCATTCTATGGGGTTTAGGTGCATTTCTGTCTGCCTAATGCATGCATCTTGCCTGTTTGCCAGAAAACCAAACTTTTCGTAACTTAGAAATAATTGGAGGTTGCTGCTTTTGAATCCAGTTCAGCAGATGGCTGTTTGTAGGTTGAAGTCTTAAATTAAGAAAATGCTTGGTGAAAATATATGGGAGATAGATGTTCATTATTGATTCTTAATTTCTTATCCTTGAATGTAATCTGTTTGTGGGCTTTTAGAAAGTCACGTTTTTAGCTGAGGAATGTGCCTGGTCTTCCTTTCATTAAAGTGCATAGGGATGGATTTTTATCAACATGGATCCAGGGGAAGTGGGCCTTGGCTAGTCTGGCAAGCCTTTGCTGGTGAGGTTGGCTCGCAGGCATAACGCCAAGCCATAAAGTGTGCTGGTAATATTTGAACCTGCAGTGTGGTATCAGCACTGTCAGAGGAACCTATTTGTTACTGACTTTTTCTAATTAAAAAAGAATACACTGGTTTAGAGGTTGCATAGACTTTGTTTTTGGTTTACAGGGGTTTTGTTTTCAATGCTAGAATATATATTTGAAACAATAAAGATACTTTAGGAAGAAAATGGGCACTTTCTCTCAGACTTCAGTTCTTCATTTGATAGTACTATGTGTTCTTTATGATTCAGATGTTTTCAAGTTAAGTAATTGTACGTGGAATAAAGAAACCCGAAAGTGAAGAATTGAGTAAAATTTCCTTTTTCCACCACAGTTCTCCCTCCCATTTCAGATGCTTATAAATTTCAGGATGCTGAAACCAACATTAAAATGTAGTTTCTTAAAGCATACTTAAAACAGAAGGAACTTTTCATATGTGAAATTTTGAGCAGCTATTAGCTTTTTATGTTGTCATTTTAAAAACTTGGCATATATATATAGAGAGAATGTAAGTTAGCTTTTGGGGAAGCTTATAAGAGGAGGTGAAATGGTTAATGCTTTTATTGAAGTAGTAGAAAAAGGTTTATAAATTTTCCCGATTCAATAGAAATTTTAACTTATTTGATAATTCGATAATTCTGTAACTTTAAAATTTAACTCTACAGATTTTGTTTCCTCTAGTGTTACCTTAAAAGTCACATGGTTTGCTTGCCATTTCTCCATCCCGTTCTCACACAGGGCAAGATTTATTTTAGATGTCCTTATAAGTGAATAAAGGACCATTTTGGGGGTCATTCTTCATGACACTTAAAGCAAAAGGTTGAGCCGAATTCTACCATGCAGGCGGTTTCAAAATAATGTTCCGTCCCCACTCCTTCATAATACTGACAAAGAGTTAAAGGAAATGCTTGGCTCACTAAGGCTGTTTTTGCCATCTCTGTTATTTTGGAAGAGCAAGAGAACGATACTGACAAAGAATTACAGTTGCCTAAAGGGAGCAAGATGCCACCCGTTGCAGTCCACTCTGTTCCCCCTTCTCTTGACCTTTCAAGCATTGTGACTTGCAAGAGGAAGCTGATGCATCTTTCTCCTTCAGTTGATGTGACCTCATGCTTGTTCAATACTAAATTATTCTTCTCCTCTTGAGGTTTTGTCTATACCCACGAACTGAGGTGACTGAAACCAGATTGACTTTGATTGACAAGACCTCTGACTTGCTAACAGAGAAATTGGGAGGGATGGGGGCTGAGCACTGGCAACTTACATCAGAACTATTTGACTCAATACTTAATCCAGTGTAATTCTTTCCTTCTTCAGGTGCCATCTCCAGCTTATCTCATGTTTTAGATAGTTGGTTTACAACTGGCTTTGAAGGTAGAGTGAAATGATCCCCTATTCTGGGGTCTCATCTCTCAAAACCAACTGAGATTTGGGAGATCCATGTTTAATCTGAAGACATCAGGCCAGTATTTTTTGTCCTCCTTACTGTAGATTTTCTACTAACCCCAGATAGTTCCTTTCCTGAGCATCAGCTTCCACCAAGTGAAGTGTTTTTTTTCTGTTTTTTGGAGGATTTTTTGTTTGTTTGTTTTTTTGTTTTTGTTTTTTGTTTTTTGGTGCATCTGTTTAAGATCTCAGTTTGATGATCAATAGGCACAGCACCCTAAGGAAAAGGTAATCTTTAGTGGTAAAGTTATTACTTTCAGTAATAGCACAGTGAAGTTGTAAATATTGGGAAGAGAAGGCTTGGTCATGAATAAGGGAATAATTCTCGATTGTGATTATTTACCTGGACAGGCTCCTGCAGAATAGCACATTCTATCAACATTAATGGGATTTAAATGAAGCAGAGCAATGTACACACAAGAGTATTAAGTTGAGTCAAGGTTAGTTGTATAGACTGAGGGCATTCTCTCATGGCTTTGACACCTGTGAATTTTGAGGGCCTCCAAAGGAGCTTTGAAGCCTGAGCTGGTGAGGAACCCCCTGGGAATGAGAGAGGAACTCCTGTGCCTTCTAAACAGGTGTCAACAACTGAATCCTTTAGTTGTTACTTCTGGAAAATTTGGCCAGCCATTTCCTTCTTTCTAGCCTTAACCATTTGCAGATAAAAATGTTTTTTTTGAAATGCCAGTGGGTTTTGAGAATGTCATTCATATTCAGACTAATTGGGATAATTATAAAAATTCTACTGTATTAAAACTGCATACTCAGGTTTTGCTGCCAAACATGAATCTGATATGACTACATCAGCACAGGTGTTTTAAAACTGAGAGTTGCGAATAGGTGGCATCAGCAGTCATAATTATGATGTGTTTAGACCACACCTGTAAATGTGGTCTGTGTGCTCTGCTTCTTTGAGACCAATATTATTGGGAGAGATTTCTCACGATCATCTATAGGCTTGAACTGAAAAATGCACACACAAATGTATAAATAAGTGTTGAGCAGAAAAGTGGTTATGGAAAAGAAAGCTTAATAGTTCAAAAAGGTTTTTGTGATGTTTCTGATTATAAGTGATTTAGCTTTGCTTTACTCGAGCGCTCCAACAGTGTGATCCTAGGTTGAATTCTTGCTGTCTCAGTTTTGTCATCTGTAAAATGGCTGTCACACTTTTCAGCGTGGTAAGGATTAGGGATAACAGTGCCACAGCACAGCATCTCACAATAGAAGGCAATGTTAAGCATTGTAATAGCTTTTTATTAACAAACTACATGTTAGA
>NW_011888782.1:16952335-16959885 GCF_000151845.1 Pteropus vampyrus
GGAGGGATGGGGGCTGAGCACTGGCAACTTACATCAGAACTATTTGACTCAATACTTAATCCAGTGTAATTCTTTCCTTCTTCAGGTGCCATCTCCAGCTTATCTCATGTTTTAGATAGTTGGTTTACAACTGGCTTTGAAGGTAGAGTGAAATGATCCCCTATTCTGGGGTCTCATCTCTCAAAACCAACTGAGATTTGGGAGATCCATGTTTAATCTGAAGACATCAGGCCAGTATTTTTTGTCCTCCTTACTGTAGATTTTCTACTAACCCCAGATAGTTCCTTTCCTGAGCATCAGCTTCCACCAAGTGAAGTGTTTTTTTTCTGTTTTTTGGAGGATTTTTTGTTTGTTTGTTTTTTTGTTTTTGTTTTTTGTTTTTTGGTGCATCTGTTTAAGATCTCAGTTTGATGATCAATAGGCACAGCACCCTAAGGAAAAGGTAATCTTTAGTGGTAAAGTTATTACTTTCAGTAATAGCACAGTGAAGTTGTAAATATTGGGAAGAGAAGGCTTGGTCATGAATAAGGGAATAATTCTCGATTGTGATTATTTACCTGGACAGGCTCCTGCAGAATAGCACATTCTATCAACATTAATGGGATTTAAATGAAGCAGAGCAATGTACACACAAGAGTATTAAGTTGAGTCAAGGTTAGTTGTATAGACTGAGGGCATTCTCTCATGGCTTTGACACCTGTGAATTTTGAGGGCCTCCAAAGGAGCTTTGAAGCCTGAGCTGGTGAGGAACCCCCTGGGAATGAGAGAGGAACTCCTGTGCCTTCTAAACAGGTGTCAACAACTGAATCCTTTAGTTGTTACTTCTGGAAAATTTGGCCAGCCATTTCCTTCTTTCTAGCCTTAACCATTTGCAGATAAAAATGTTTTTCTTGAAATGCCAGTGGGTTTTGAGAATGTCATTCATATTCAGACTAATTGGGATAATTATAAAAATTCTACTGTATTAAAACTGCATACTCAGGTTTTGCTGCCAAACATGAATCTGATATGACTACATCAGCACAGGTGTTTTAAAACTGAGAGTTGCGAATAGGTGGCATCAGCAGTCATAATTATGATGTGTTTAGACCACACCTGTAAATGTGGTCTGTGTGCTCTGCTTCTTTGAGACCAATATTATTGGGAGAGATTTCTCACGATCATCTATAGGCTTGAACTGAAAAATGCACACACAAATGTATAAATAAGTGTTGAGCAGAAAAGTGGTTATGGAAAAGAAAGCTTAATAGTTCAAAAAGGTTTTTGTGATGTTTCTGATTATAAGTGATTTAGCTTTGCTTTACTCGAGCGCTCCAACAGTGTGATCCTAGGTTGAATTCTTGCTGTCTCAGTTTTGTCATCTGTAAAATGGCTGTCACACTTTTCAGCGTGGTAAGGATTAGGGATAACAGTGCCACAGCACAGCATCTCACAATAGAAGGCAATGTTAAGCATTGTAATAGCTTTTTATTAACAAACTACATGTTAGAATGTTGAAGCAGACCTCTCCTTCCCTCCTCTTCTCTCCTCTTCCCTCCTCTTCCCTCCTCTTCCCTCCTCTTCCCTCCTCTTCCCTCCTCTTCCCTCCTCTTCCCTCCTCTTCCCTCCTCTTCCTTCCTCTTCCTTCCTCTTCCTTTCTCTTTCCCCCAAAAGGAGATGTCTTAGAAGAAAATCAATTTTCAGTGTTGGAAATAATGGCTGAGCTGTGCTTTTATCATTTTACCAGTATCTAAATGGAAAGGTATGTAGTGATTCAGGTGATGCAAGGTGTACTGGAGAAAAATGCTTTTAAACCTTGTTTTACTTTAGAAAAAAAACAGGGACTCAGCTTTAACTTTCGGTCTAGACTGTTTTAGGGTTATAAGGCTCCCCAAGCCTAGGAGAGAATGAGGTGCACAAGTGGTATATTCAGAAGCTGTATCAATAACCTGTAGCAGTTTTTGCAGATGGAAATCGAGTTTATATTTAAAATGATATATTTGAGAACCGCTAATCTTTGAAGCCATGATACTTTTTTTATGAAGGTGGAGGACTGTGGTATTTCAGGGAATTGGATCAACTTGCTCAAGGGAACAGTCTGATTTCAGGGACTGAAATATTGTATGAGCTTTAATTTCACAGTGTGTGTGTGTGTGTATGTATATGTATGTTGGGGGAAGTATCTGAAGAGAAAAATTATTACTGGAAAGGCCTTAAATCACCATAAAAAAAACCTGCTACTTTACAGGCCTGTGTTGGTGAAATGACTTGTTGATCAGAAACTAGTTCTCTTTTCACATTGCTCTTTATTCACAATATTTGGCAATTTTATGTTTTTGAAACTCGTCCTTAAACATCTCATATTTAATGTGAAATTTGTTGCTTGAATCTTGTGTTTTATTCTTATTTTTGATCTTTTCCATGTTAAGGAGAAAATTAAATAGCAGATAGAAATGTGCCATGGCCTCTCGGCAAAAATGCGTATGACATTACTGTGTCACTCACTCCAAAATTAACTTAACATACACTATTACCAGAACAATAATTTAGCAAGGAAGAGTTTTAATTATTCTCTTGAAATTATAATTGTCTCATAGGAGATCTCTACAATATCAGAATGAGAAGGAGGTTTCCTCTGCCATTTAACATATAACAGGCATGTTTTATTCTGGATTTCGGGCAATGAAGGCCACCTCCTGACCACCTCCCCCCCCGCCCCCGCCCGCCCGATTCCCTTGAACCCTGGCCTCAACCCTTCAAAGCAAGTACTTTGGCATTAGCAGGTAGGGGCTTTTACACTAGATCTGGCCTCTGTTTATGTTAGTGGGTTTAAAGACTAGTTCCAGAAAGATTTTACCAGATTGTCAGTTCTCGGTGGTAATTGATGCAGGTTGTGTTTGACCCTCAGAAGATGCTCATACTGGTGCCTTTTTATTCATTTGCCAGGAACAAAGGAGATGCCTTAGTTTTCAAGCCAAGAATAAATGCCCTTGAAAAATATTAGGGATGGACCTTTCTCTCACATTATGTAGATGGAGGGACACATTTTGTGGATGAAAGGGGGAACAGTAAATTGGAAAATGCTTGTAGCTTCTCAGTATAAAGACCAGGAGCATGAGCTTTAGAGTAAAAAGACCTGGGTTTAAAATCCCAATATTGCCCAAAAGTTGCAATGTGACCTTGGGCAAGTCATTTAACCTCTTGATCTCTGACCTTTTAGGTGGGAGAGATGGGAATGGTTATGTTTTCGAGATCTATCTGTGGGGAGAGCTGTAATTTACATGAAGATGCTTTGAAAGAGTTAGAAAAATTCATGTTTTAATAACAACAGAGGCACATAACTATGTGTAAATATCCTAAAAAGAATTTGGCTTTAACTTTTCCTGCAAGTTGCTGCCAAACAGGTAAAATTTATTTTTCATGAAGTTAAATATGCTATCATTCTCAAATATTTTCTGGTGGATGGCCAAGCAATATTTGATGCATGGAATAATTTGAGCAGTTCCTCATTGCTGATAGGACTTGATGTGTTGATATTTGTCATCAAAATATTTGAATGTCTGCACCTAAGAATTGCATTCCATGCTTAAAGATGTATAAGGGCAGTCTGTGACCTATTCCCTACTTGAGCCTTGTGGTTAGTTTGGGAAGACAGAACTGAAAGGGAGAAAGGTGAATGAAGAGGGGGCTTATCATCTCTGTGTGCCTACTTTATATGTGGTCTTATTTAAATTACTGTATGAAATCTAAATGTTAAAGCTCAGGGCATCTAAACAGGTTCCTAAAGGGGGATGAATTGGGACTGGAGAGAGAGCTTTTCAGAGAATCATGGAATTTAGGTAGGTGTGCTGATGAGCAGAGTGTGGTTTCTAGGAACCTGCAGTGGAATGACTCTAGAGGAGGGAGGGTGTGTAATCTAAATAAACCTTTTACTTAATTTTACCTAATCCTAAAGAAGGTGTTAGGGTCCCTTCCTCTGACCTCTACAAGTAGAGTGGGTTAATTATATGTAGAGGAAACAACTGGTGTATCAGGCAGGAGCCAGAGCCACATTAGTTACTTTAAGAGGTAATTTAATGTAAAGAATTGTTGACTGTTACTGAAAGGCAAGAAGAGAATATTAGGGTATCTGGGAAATAGCAACTGTGGGAAGCAGCTGCCATCCTAGCTGCTTCCCACAGAGATCAAAAGGGAAGAGGTTGGAGTTATTAATACTTAGTGGGGTTCCTACGGGTCTGGCCCCTTGGGATGGGCGTGGGAGACGGGATGGCAAAGCTGGTCCCTCCAGTGTTAGAAAACTGCAAACCGGAATCCGGTGCTGCTGCTACTGGAATGAGGGCCCAGTACTGCTGGGGTGAAGAAGTCTGTTAAGACCATCAAGATAGACCCAAATCCTTTCTCCTTCCAGCATCCCCTATTGGCAGAATCTAAGTATGACCCAGCTGGCAAGGCAGAGATGTGGTTTGCTCAGTCCCAGTCCTCCCATTCTCCCAAATCATAAAGGAGGGGTGGGGGGGGGGGGGTGTCAGAAAGTGGATGGGTTTAAGGCTGAGAGAAGATAATTCAGTAAGCAGCAGAGCTGAGAAGATGGCATTCCATTAGGGCCATTGCTCCTGGCAGCACCACCTGATTCGATTCTTTTTCATGAAACTTTTCATGAAAATATGGGGGAGATCTCAGAGGGATGAGAACCAGAATGTGTCCAAAGTTAGCGGTGCTCTTCCTATCACTGTGGTTAGAGTCTACCAGCCCAGCTTGCTGCCAGCCTCCACCAGCCGGCCGCATGAGCCACACGCAGCCCCTCTCCCTGCGGACAGCTCTCCCCAGTTGACTTGCGTGCTTACCGAGAGAGACTACTGTTTTTGTTCCCGGACCTGTTTATGTCCGTTGTACTTGGTCGTGTAATTACACAGTGTAAGTAGAGATGAAACGAGTGCAGGAAATTGTAATTTCTATGAAAACAGACCTGAATTTCTACGAAAACTGATTTGGCAAAGTAGGAGGCCCTGGGATTACAGCAGCAGGCAAAAATAGCCCCAAATCCCTTTCCTCGTAGAGTTTACGCAGCCAGTTTGGGATCGGGTGATTCCCTGCCTTCCCTAATGGCCTGATCGGTTCTGACCCCTGAGTGGGGGCTGCTGCTGGTCCACAGAGGGAGGGGGTCTGTGGATGGCTGCCTGGAAGACCATGCATATCTCCCTGGTGGGAACCAGACTCTTTAGCCCATTATGGCTATAATCTTGGGAATGAGCTAGGGACACTCAGTACATACAGGCTGTAGGGAGGCACTTCCTCCCTCTCCCTGCTTTCTCTTCCTCTCTTCCGCCTTTAAGATGGCCAGAACGCACGCCCCCTCCCCACCACCCCGCAACCCCACACTTTGTCCTGCATTTGTGCTGCAGTTTATGCTGCATAACCTTAGGCTGAGAGGGAAGGCCCCACTTCTCCTAGCTTGGTGATTTTTCTAGTTTGATTTTTTTGGTATTTTCATTTACTGAGGTGTAGATTACATATTGTAAAATTCACCTATTTTCATTGTCCAATTCTGCACGTTTTAACAGGAGTATACAAGGTGTACTCACCAGTCAAAATACAGAACAGTCCCATCGCTCCCAATTCCTCCCCTCCCCTCCCCTCCCCTCCCCCTTAGGTGACCACTGGTCTGTTCTCTATTCCTATGATTTTGTCTTTTCTAGAATGTGGTACAATGGAATCATCTAGTGTTAAAGCCTTTCGGGTTGAGTTTTTGTTCAGTTGGCGTAATGCATTCAAGAGTCATCCCTGTTTTGCAGTATCAATAGTTCCTCCCTTTTATTGTTGAGTAGTTTTGCATTGTCCGAATCTACTAGAGTTGATACATTCACCAGTTGAGGGGCAATTGTGTTTCCTGTTTTTAGTTTTCCTCATCATTCGCATAAGGGTTGGTAACATTTGCATTAGCCAGCCTAGGACTGACTTTTTGTTTGAAAATCAAATGAAGTATTTCCTGATGAAATAATGTTATGCACTATATATAAGTGAAAACATTTAGAAATTTAAAATGAAGGAACAATTTAATTTGAGGACAGTGATGCCAGGGTGTCAGTGGAAGCACCTGTTAGCCACCCACCCATTAGTCTTACCTTTTATTTTCAGTAATCTTCCAGAGAAATTCCTGTTGGTGTTTATCTCCTTTGGCTTTTGTTGTTTGTTTTATCAGAACTTTCAGGAATTTAGAGGAATATTCTAAGAGGAAATTTTTATTTTACGAATTTAATTAGATTAAAAAAGTGCCACATTGGTCAGCTATGAACTAACCCAGTTATCTGGAGCTTTGACTGAGTCTTGGAAAGGAACCCCTGCAGGTATTGTGGATGAAGGAAGGTACATGAGTCTCCACTTTTAAACTGATGGGTTAGTTAGTGGAAAAGGGGGTTTTCTGTTAGGATTTATTTATGGTACTAAATGGAAACCCATTTATAAAGGGCTAGCAATATCCTTTCGTAGCAAGAGATAATGGTTAATTCTGGACACCCTTTGGGACTAGATCACAACAGCTACTAATTTTATAATCTTATTCATTCTTAAGTCTACTGTACAATAAGTAGATTTGCCTTGACTCCTCAGAACTGAAGTTACTGCCAGTCTTCATTCCTTTACGTCGGTTCTTGGCTATTTGCTACAACTAAAGTGTGTGTTAATTGTTAACTATGTGTACAAATGTTATTAACATACAAATTTATGCAAAGGAAGGTATAAATATATTTGGGCATCTCAGACTGAAAGTTATGCTTTTTTAGCACAGCTAGTCTTGAACTTTGAAAACAAACATTTCCCTCCCTCTCATAAAAGGAGGGATGGTGTTAACATTTGGTGTTCTAAGCATTCACGTTGGAGTGTTGATTGTCTCGCGGCTCCTGTGCAACCTAACCTAGCACAGGATTTGTCTGCATTTGATGACAGTATGCTGCCCAGTTTATCAGTGCCTATTTGTTGTAGCCCCATAGAACTTATTTTCAAGAGATTTTTTGTTGTTTGCTTGGTGTAGGATGCAGAACCAATCAATTCTCGTCTCCCTCCAAAATTAAGGCATGTAAAGCAACAAATAAATAGGAATAAAATTTAAAAGCCAGGTACAAGATTAAATTATGCAGATGAGGAGGTGATGTTTGACGTTGGCTTGGGTTTAGAAGAGATTGGGTTTCAGGCTCTGTTGGGCTGGCTCCCTTGCTGACTTGTAACAGTTTTCTTGGAGTGTAACATGGTGGAGAGGTCTCGGTGTGTTGCATCCAGGAGCCCAGAATGTTTAAGGTATAACATTCTGTTGTTTCAGCAGATTAAGGAACAAAGTCCAAAAACTAACTTGGAGGTCTCTGTCCCGCCTGCCAGGGCCTTCTCATTTCAGTTCCTTGACTTGCAGTCAGCACTTACAAGCGTTGTCACTGTGTGAGAGTTCTCACCCGCTCTTGATGCTGAAGGCAGGCAGGTTTGCCCACAGTGAACAAAAAAAGAGGAACCAAATGAATGAGTGTTTAATAGAAACTATAGAAGATTTGCAAACACTTGACAGGTTAAAAAGGGGGTAAGAGGTA
>NW_011888782.1:16961370-16974166 GCF_000151845.1 Pteropus vampyrus
AAAAAGTGCCACATTGGTCAGCTATGAACTAACCCAGTTATCTGGAGCTTTGACTGAGTCTTGGAAAGGAACCCCTGCAGGTATTGTGGATGAAGGAAGGTACATGAGTCTCCACTTTTAAACTGATGGGTTAGTTAGTGGAAAAGGGGGTTTTCTGTTAGGATTTATTTATGGTACTAAATGGAAACCCATTTATAAAGGGCTAGCAATATCCTTTCATAGCAAGAGATAATGGTTAATTCTGGACACCCTTTGGGACTAGATCACAACAGCTACTAATTTTATAATCTTATTCATTCTTAAGTCTACTGTACAATAAGTAGATTTGCCTTGACTCCTCAGAACTGAAGTTACTGCCAGTCTTCATTCCTTTACGTCAGTTCTTGGCTATTTGCTACAACTAAAGTGTGTGTTAATTGTTAACTATGTGTACAAATGTTATTAACATACAAATTTATGCAAAGGAAGGTATAAATATATTTGGGCATCTCAGACTGAAAGTTATGCTTTTTTAGCACAGCTAGTCTTGAACTTTGAAAACAAACATTTCCCTCCCTCTCATAAAAGGAGGGATGGTGTTAACATTTGGTGTTCTAAGCATTCACGTTGGAGTGTTGATTGTCTCGCGGCTCCTGTGCAACCTAACCTAGCACAGGATTTGTCTGCATTTGATGACAGTATGCTGCCCAGTTTATCAGTGCCTATTTGTTGTAGCCCCATAGAACTTATTTTCAAGAGATTTTTTGTTGTTTGCTTGGTGTAGGATGCAGAACCAATCAATTCTCGTCTCCCTCCAAAATTAAGGCATGTAAAGCAACAAATAAATAGGAATAAAATTTAAAAGCCAGGTACAAGATTAAATTATGCAGATGAGGAGGTGATGTTTGACGTTGGCTTGGGTTTAGAAGAGATTGGGTTTCAGGCTCTGTTGGGCTGGCTCCCTTGCTGACTTGTAACAGTTTTCTTGGAGTGTAACATGGTGGAGAGGTCTCGGTGTGTTGCATCCAGGAGCCCAGAATGTTTAAGGTATAACATTCTGTTGTTTCAGCAGATTAAGGAACAAAGTCCAAAAACTAACTTGGAGGTCTCTGTCCCGCCTGCCAGGGCCTTCTCATTTCAGTTCCTTGACTTGCAGTCAGCACTTACAAGCGTTGTCACTGTGTGAGAGTTCTCACCCGCTCTTGATGCTGAAGGCAGGCAGGTTTGCCCACAGTGAACAAAAAAAGAGGAACCAAATGAATGAGTGTTTAATAGAAACTATAGAAGATTTGCAAACACTTGACAGGTTAAAAAGGGGGTAAGAGGTAGCTATTTTGTTTTAAAGTTGTGTTCTTTAAAGACATTAAAGTTTTTTTTTTTTAACTTACATTTTGTTTGACTGCAAGGCATTTGTCACTTGAGGTTGCAATTTTTTGAATATGTATATGCTCGTTGACTGTATTTGATCTTTGCTTCCTCCTTCACTATCCTCAGCATGTAGTTGCTGGAAGAATGGAAAATTGGGAATTTTCTCGGCAACCTTGTATTTCTAGGAAGTAACTCAGACCAATTAAATCTAATACTGGTTTAATTATATAGGCGATACATAAATGTATCTTTGTTCAGATTATCTGTAAAGTTTTTAGAAAGTGTAGGACGTGGGTTTGTGTTTCCCTTTTAAACCCTAACAGCCACCCACACACACGCATATAGAAATATATCCTTAAAAACGCGTGTAGATGTTTTCCTGTAGCGACTTTGCTGTCTATTACTGCTCTGAACTTGGTGTTCATGGCATGGAATTTATTTAGCTATTCCCTCATTAGGATTTTCTCTCTTTGGCCATTGCTATTAAAGTGCACATCCAATGTCCCTGTTCTAGAAGGAAGATCCCTCTCCACCCCCAGCAAGGGAATTGCTAGGAAGCTGGAGAGACCATTTGAAATGCTAATTTGCTTCTGAGAGCTTGCCTCCCACCAGCCACATTTCCTCCCACCCCACCCATCCTTGTTGCCATCAATCTAACAGAAAAATGGTTCGCCCTGTGGTTTTACTTTGCATTTCCGTGATTAGGGCTAGGTAGGCGTCTTTTCATATGTTTATTGGCCATTTGGGTTTCCTCCTGGATTGCCTGGGTTCCTGGGCCCACCTCTCCTGGGTCTTTGAAATATCAATTTGTAGAGGTTTCGGATAAATACTTGCTGTGTGTCGCAAAGGATTTCTCTGAGCCCATGGCTTGCCTCGATTTAGTTTAACTCAGTAGATATTTTAAATCTTAGTGTGGTTGACAATAGTGTTACTTTTTCTACACTTTGTATCTTTAATCCCACTCTAAAATATATTCTTGGTGTATCATGAAATGCAACTGAATTTTATTTAGAACAAATGATAAGCCTAATGTTATGACAGTTAGCGAATGGTCTCATTCCTCACCCCCCTTTTTTTTAACCTCTGAACCTCCCATTTCTGGGAAACCAGTCTGAATATAGCCGTTGGCTGGGGGTAAAGAGTTGGGTGTTTTAAGGCCTTTACCTATGAGTGCCAACCGACCTTGCAGTGTAATATATATATATTGGTTGAGTGTTCATGCTTTGAGGCCATATCCTGGTGATCTCTTAAAAATCTCTTTGATATCTGGTAACTTTTAAGGAAGGAGATTCTCTGCAGATGTTCTTACAGCAGACCAGTGGCGGTGCTTGTATTGCTCAGGGCTGTTACATACCAGTCAGTCCTTCAGCATGTGTTGCTCTGTTGCTTGCTGTATACCAATTACTGGGCTGGGCCATACAAACCTGCTCTTTTACACAGAGAGAGAGAGCGAGAGAGCGCACGCCCTTCCCCCGCCCCCTCAAATTTTATCTTCATTGAATTTTTAAATTTCAAGAGATGCGGTCATTGTAATACAGGCAAATGCTAAGTAGGCAAAGAAATATAACTTGCTAATTCTACTCCCCAGATGTAATTATTGTTAAGTTTGGATTATATCATTGGTCATATTTCTTGTGCCTGTATGACACTTGATGAGTATCATTTAATCATGCACACACTGATGATAATGTTGTTTTGAAACATGTATTTGTTGACCGTAGCTATAGTTCTACATTTTGCTTTTTTTTTTAATTAAATTCTAATAATGAATCTGGCACATCCTCACATGACAAACAAATCCATAACTCATTTGCTCATCCTCTTTATTGAGGTATAGTTTAGGTCCAGTCAGATGCACTCATTTTGATGAGTTCCGACATACTCGTGCGACCTCCACCACAATCAAGACAACATTTCTACCATCTCAGAGCGTTCTCTTGCTTTTAGTACCTTTTAGTGCTAATCTAGAGAATTTGGCCTGCTGCTCTGGTCATGGATTTTGGGAGTTTCACAGAAACTAGAGTGAGCCACAGAGCTTTGGGTGACGGAAATGACAGAAAGTTGCAATGTCTAATGTTCAGGTTTATTGCTGATGCAAGGATAGCTCTAACACTCCCTAAAATCTTTACCTCTGAGACATTTTAGCCTCTGTGAAGGCCCAGATTTCTATCTCTCTTCTCTTTTAAACATTTGCTCTCTCAGGGCCACAATGCAAATGGCCAGGGCACATTGTTTTCTAGTGAGCAGATGCCTGCTGGGAGGCAAATTCCTCAAGGATTGCTTGGAAAATGTGGAAGTGAATTCCGTTCAATCAACATACTTCTCACTGAGCATCTGCCATGTGCCTGGCTCTCTCCGGGTGTTTTGAGGACATAAAGGACTAGAACAGAGGTTGCCTTCTGGGGACCCTTACCTCACTGTAAAGGGAAATAGAATTATTGGGGACTTTGGGTACCGTGATGAATGTTGTATGTGTAAAAGTACTAAATTATTTTTGACTAGGTATTATATGCCTTTAATTTTTTAATTCAAGGGCTTAAAAGTGGTATGCAGTGAAGTCCTAGCAACAGAGAGCCAGCTTCCTGTGTTCTTCTAGAGGTGGGGCAGGGCGGGGGTGGGGAGAGCGGTTAGGGATAGGGGAGCTAAAGCTGTCTTGTTCTTGGAGTCTAGGCCCCTGGTGGTAAACACTTCTGAGAAAATTCATAGCTTTCCAGGCCTGCCGGTTCAATTGGAGTTGACAGCTTAGTGGCTTCCATTCCCGAAGACTTCCCTTTCAGAAACATTTTGATTTTTGAGCTTCTTAGAAAATTTAAATTTTACAGGAGAAATTTCACTTTGGGGTAGGGGCAGTTTCTTGCTACGGACCGGATATTGTATATGTCATTCAGAACCGCCTTTTGCTGAATGACCATGTGATGCCCAAGCCTAAGAAATTTACAGTAGGTTTTAAGCAGCTTCCTGTGTGCAGGATTGTGGAGTCCTCAGTTTAGAAAGTTGAATATTGAGCTCCGTTGTGGACGAGGGTCCCTCATGGCCCGACACTGTCAGGATTCAGAGTTCACTTCTCTATCTTCCCCTATGCTTAACTCTTAATACAAGTATGGTCTCTGGACCCCCAGTGAGAACTGGATCTACTGAAGGAAATAGGTTGCTGAGCGGAGCTGGAATGGAGTAAGGGTTGGATACCGTGAGAACGGGTAGAAAGGCATGAAAACAGACGTTTTGTGTTGGGGGGCAGGTGGGCGGTGCCCAGGTAGAGGGGAACAGATCATTAGTAGTGCTTCAAGGAAGAAGAAAGACCTGGGGGCCTCTGGGGAGCTTGAAAAACTGGGAAGCACTTTGCCACGGACTTTGTTGGTGATTAGAACTTTATCTGCAAAGCAAATGTTCAACCAGTGTTTACGGGAGTTAATTCAAACGGGCTCCAGGGAGCTGTTGGGCTCCATTTAAAATGTGTGATCGGGATGGTGAAAGGGGACTTTTCTTGGGAACACAGTCACCGTTGGAACCACCTCGACCCTCAGAACAAAAGAAAATCTTTCAGTTGCGTCAGCCTGTCCCAAAACTTCCTTACTTGGAAAGCCCAAGTCTCTCATCTACCTTTCAAGCTGTTTGAAGATCCTATCCACTGTCTTGTCAACAGAGTGGGTGCACCAGCCTGCCACAGGGAGAAAAGGTTGCTCTCATCAGTTCCTGTTCTCCACCTACTCTCTCCTTGCAAAGATTATTTTTGCTGGGGACCCCTGATTGGAACCTCCCTGGAATCACCTATGGTGATGCAGAAGCCGCATTTTAAAAAACAAGCCAACAAAACTCACCTTCCGTGTTTTGAAGGACAGTAAAATGTTTGCATTGGTTACAGTAACAGCCAGCACAAAGCATGAATTCAAAGAAGACCCTCAAGATATAGTTAATGATTAACTTCAGAGGTTTTGGCCTGTTTCCTTTTTTCTCTCTGGAACTTTACTCCGTCGCAGTTAGAGACTCAGCCCCCAAAATTGCACACCGTGTTTGTAAGGTCCAGGTTTAATAATCTGTGCTGGAGTGCTTCTTGGCCTCCTCATCCCTCTGACAGAGGTGGAGGGAGTGGGCTTCCTAGGGCCCCTTGCCGGGGCCACCGTTTTTCTGCCCCGTTTTGTTTGGATTCTACCCCACCCCCCAGGCTTGGGGCAGCAGGAATTCCTCCCCGGGCTCTTTGTTCCTGCTGAAGGGCGGGAATGGCTGCCTCCTGGAATGTTGATCGCCTGGCTTGAGTGGCGAGCACCATTGAAGCCCTCTTCTGTCTCTGTTCCCGGGGAGTTCTCAGGGCTTAGACGCGGGTGGGAAGGGAGTGTGCCTGGCTACGACTGGTGGCCTCCCATCAGTCACCTCTGGATTAAGTGAGCCAGCTTTTGTCGTAACCACAATCAAACTAAATACTGCCCCCCTCCAAAATGGTTAATAAGAAATTTGGTGCTTATTCCTATTCATTGGTTTGTTCTTAGTTTGGGATCTCCCTTCTTAAGAGGTCTGTAGAGTCTCACCTAACTGAGGAATGCCCCCTCCCCCCGCACCTCCCTCCCTGCAACTCACCAAGAAGCCTCCTGACCGGGATTACCAGCTTTAGCTCTCTCTCCCTGTCCATCCCTCCAGCCCCCATGCCCAATTCATAAACAGCAAAGAATTTTATAGTATGAGTATACCCCAGTATTTGGGATATACTCATGCTAAAAGTTGGCAATTCTGGTTCTGACACTCCTTTTAAAGCCATTGGTGGTGGTGGGGGTAGGGGATGCTGAAATCCCCAACCTGAGAGGCTTCTCCCCACAGGATTCACCCCACCTCTGCCCATGACTCTGCATTTAGGTCTTACAGACCCTTGTTGCAGGATTCCTCTTGGATGACAGCAGTTTGTCACAGGACACCATGCTTGGACCCCTCTGACCTCCCCCCACCTATCTCCAGGTCCTGGTGAAGAAGAGAAGAGGGGTCCTGGCTAAGAATGGGGTGGGGTGATAGATACTGAAGCTTACCTTGGTGGATTCTAAGGCTCATTTTGAAAGGAGTGTCCAATGCCAGCCAGGAGAGGGAGAAAGAAAGCTCTTCCTGCCCACTCCTGGTCCGTTGCTGCCAAACACTGGGGTCTGAGTGCTTTTATAGGCCAGTGTATTTTGGGGGTGAGACACATTCCCCCCTCCCCCCCCAATTCCTGTGTTAAGGGATTTGGGCAGTAGCATAGGGAGAGTGATTCCTAGGTTTTTAGAAGAGAAGTTTTAGGGTGCAGTTTTTGGGAACTTACTCCATATACCATAAGGGCATCCCGTTTGGTTCTGGGCACCTGTATCTACCTGCTTTTCTCTAGCACAAGAAAGAAGATTGTCCCTGTAGGATTTCAGGGGTTTTCACAGTGCAGAGAGCAGGTTATACATCTGTATTTCCAGCTGTGTATTTGGGGATGTCCCGGAGTGGTATTTATAGGTTCTAATACTGCTTGGATTTGCTGCCAGCAAAATCATTGGCCCTCTCAAACGGGTGTTTTGTTGACAGTGCCATAATTTGTATAGTGTTGCTTATTTTCCTTTGACTGCCAGGAAGCTCAGAGCCAAACTTATGATCCCAATCAGGAACGTCTTCCTGACATGGTTCTCCTTTCTTAACTCAAGCTTGTTTCTGTACATTATTTGGCTTTCTTTTGTAAGTCGTTCATCTTTGATTTAGGTCAGAAAGAGTTTCTGAAACCTCAATATAAAAAATTGAGTGAAGGATGAAGGGGTTGTAAACTGCCCAGGATAGGGGACAGTTTTTGATCTAGTAAATCTGGCTGATGAGTATGTGAAAGAATTAAGCCATTGTACTAGCACAGTGCTTGTCAAACAAACACATAATCCTCATGTGTGCTCTGTCCCTCCCTGGACAGAGTCCAGACCCGTGTCAGGGGTGGCAAGGAGACTTGTACAATGTGCCTCCTAGAGCTGCCGGGGCAGCTGGGCTACAAAGTCCTCATCCGTAAAAATCAAAGCAATTTGAGAAACCCCAGCGTTAGTCATGTCCCCGGGTAGAGGTGCAGGATCTTCTGACTCATGTCTCCCCACCCTGTCACGGGAACCCTCTGCTCTGCAATTTGGTAGCGCTTGAAACCCCTTCTTGAGGGGTGGGAGGAAGTGGTTAATCCCCACTTCCTTCCCTGGGAGTTTTATGGGCTTCTGGGAACCTGCCTTACTCTGGCCTTAATGGTCATAAATGGCCCTCTCCCAGGGCAGGCAGGGGCCAGGCCCCTGTGAATCTTTGCCCAGACTTCAGGCAGTTAGGTGCTTAATAAATGCTTTTTGATGGTGATGCCCTTGGTCTCCTGTAATTGGGAGGTGGGGTGGGAAGCTTTATAGCAGCACTACCTGGGTTGGTGGCCCAGCTCTCTTCAGCCTGTCCAAATCTGGAGACTTTGTGACTGGGGAAGGGTGGACTGAATTTGTATGGCAGGGGAATCCTGGAGGGGCAGGGGGGGCCCCCCCACTCTCCCGGGGAGCCCTCTGCTTCCTGCTGCTTTCAGCCCCCCAGATCTGGCCTCCGTGGGAGCGAGGGGAAATACGAAGGCAGCCATAATTGAGGGTTGAGTGAACTCTCTGCCACCCAGTTCCCTTTGTTTCATTCACCAGTTTTCATCTGTAGCGGTGACTCCCCAGTAAGATTAATTTTTGATGGGGGGGAGGGGCGTTTGGGGTTGCCCAGCTCTTGGGACAGGCTTGCAGAGCGGCCTTTCAGTAGGGATACTGAGATCTATCTGTCTAAATGGAATGGGTGGCTGGGGTGCGGTGCGCAGCACATTTAATTTTGATTAGCGGCTAAGAGCTCTGGGAAGGAAATCTTAAGGGCAGGCATCACCTCTCCTACTAGCAGCTCCGTCCTTTTCCCCTGCTAGCTAATCCCCCTGCCTCCCGTTCTGCAGGGTTTTAATTAACTGTGTTTAATCTTCCGCGGGAAGCGGGCTGCCTGCCTGCCTGCTTATCCCGTTACCCGCTGGGTTTTCTGTTCCAGCTCAGCCAAGGACAAGTAACATTCTGGGAAGGGCCATTAGAACCTCCCTGAAAACTGTACTGTCTTCTGCTCTCTGGGAAGGTGCAAAGCTGACCCAGAAGGCAACCAGGGTGTGGGCAAGGGTTAATCTGGGCCCTGCCTCTGAAGTACCCTGGCCCTCCTTTGTGGAGGAGCTCCATAAATCCTCCTGGATTTAATGTTATGCGAATAACTCTAGATAATGCACTTTCTGTGCGGGACTCAAGGTGCCTGGAGGTGAAAGAAGAAAACAAGTGAGTTAAATTCTTAGAGCCAGAAGTATTTTGTGCAAAAAGAATTTTTAGCGACTGCCCACTATAAGTTTGCTTATGTTTTCTTATTTCATTCTTTTTTATTTCATGTTTAAATCAGCCTTTCCCTCCAGTTTAAAAATGATGGAGGTGTTGATAACCCTGAGGCTCTCTACCCCAGGGGTCCCCAACCCCTGGGCAGGTAAGATCTGTTTGCGGTCAGGGCCTGCTAGAAAGTGAAGCTCCATCTGTATTGGCAGGTCCGTCTGTATTTCTCTGCAGCCGCTCCCCAGCATGAGCATCACTGCCTCGGCTCCACCTCAGGTCATCAGGTGTTAGATTCTCATAGGAGCACCGGTCCCTGGTGCCAAAAAGGTTGAGGACCGCTGCTCTACCCCATAGAGATTCTTATTCTTTAAAACCTGGGTGGGGCTCAAATTTGCAGTTTTAACAAGCACCTAATAATGCAGGTGGCCTCTTTGAGCAATAGATTTAAATGGTGCCTCAGGAGAAGGGGGTTTAAGGTCACAGCAGTCCTGAGCACAGTTTTGTTTTTTATATTAGCATTTAACCCCCAATTGTCAATCATAAATTATCTCTATTTCATTTATCCCATTTAAGTGATTGCACCTGGGTTGTTACACCTGTTTATCATCAGATGCCCTGATGTAAGCAGCCCTTGATGATAATGACTTATTTGGTGCTTCTTCAACTTCAAGCCAAAACCATATCAGCCTGTAGCCAGCCCTCCCTCCTCTGAGCCACCTTTGAAAAGAGGAGAGTCAAGGAGGACATTATGTTTCTAAGAAATTACTCCATATTCCCAAAGTCCTCCAATCTTAATGACGTTGGGATGAACATCCCAATTTAAACAGGTTAATGGAGGCAATAATTTTGGTTTGCATTGGAGTGAAACTCCCCACAGTCATTGCATGCAGAACTCTGCTCACTGCACACAAAAGCAGCTGGAACTAGGTTAGCTGCTCTGGGACTGGACACTGGTGCCAGATTTCCTGTGTCCACACAGCTGCTGAGGGCGAGGTTACATCCCTTGCCAGGTCTTCAGCTGCTAAGATGTCCTCTGTTTAGACAGATCTCGACGGCAGCCATCTGGAGGCCTTCCAGGTACCTGTCTGTAGGGCATGGAGCCCATGGGCTGCTGGGAGGTTGCAGGAGGATCCCAGGGCAACTCCTGGGAGAGAGGCAAGGTGGTCATCTCTCTGCTGAGTTGAGAAGATGATGCCTCGCTCCAGAAGAAGCCCAGACCTTTCTTGAGTAGTGGCTAGTATAGATGCAATGCACACCCAACTTCCATTTTGGCTTAAGAAATAATCCTTTTAGATTACTATTTATTTAGATTATTATTAATAAATCCTACTCTTTTATTATTTGGAAATTTTATCTGTTAATATTGTACGCTATATCCCAGCATTTTTTTTTTAACGTCATCTCCATGCTTCCCTTGAAAGACTAAGAGTCTGTAAATAAGCTTCTCTTTTTCTTCTGTAAGTCATCTGACTAGTTGTTGTTTACAAACTCCATCGGCAAAGGCCACCTTGAATTAATCTACTTCCCCAGTGAAGAGGTGAATGTTTAAATGAGACACATCTTCCTCAAGTGTCCCCTTTATTTGAAGATTGTATTAAAACAGCTGCTGCTGCGCTGTGGAGAAAACAGTAATTTTAAGACAAAGGCGAAATGTTGAGCCTTTGGGGCCTTCGTCCCCCAGACCAAGCCAGGGCTGCCACTCGCTATCCAGGTGACAGTGGGAGATGATGTGGGTCACATCCTGCTTCTGACACAACTAGACCCACGAAAAGCTTGCAAAGATGTTAGGAATCCTTAGGAGCGAGGGTGAAGAGGGTGGAAGGAGAATGCCGCTGCTGACGGCTCTCGTGGCTGCTGTCCCGGGATGTCCCCATGTCACCTGGCTAAGCAGCTCCTCATGTCACCCCAAGGCAGCAGCCTTCCTCCCTTTCTTCCTTCATTCCCTTTTAAGTCTTGTCCATAAAGCAAGTAGCTCTTGTGTAAATCAATATTCATGTCTTTCATACACTCTGGCAGGTTTGTAGGGAGTTTTGCTCAGTTACTTACAGATATATAAACCTCTCTTTAAAGCCGTGGGTACTAGGTAACTGAGCATCATATGAGATTATAAACCAGTTGTGCATATTGCAGATTAACAATGTTAACTTGTGCAGCCTCATGAGAGAATAAAGTGCCTTGGGGTCTTTGATGAGATTTCTGGGTCCCATTGCATACCAGCCATGTGACCTGGGCAATACTTCAGTCTCCACCATCTGTAAAATAGAGATGGGACTGTGGTTCATTAGGTTGTGCTTTTCAAATGTGATGAAGGGAAGCATTTAGCCCAGTGCCTGACTTTACTGCATCATCCATTTGGATCCATCCATTTGGCAAGTATACGGTGAGTGTCTGTTGTGAGCACAGCATTGTCTTCGGTGAAATGCGGCCCCTTCCTCTTGTGTGACAAATCAACATGCTGACAACCAAAGAGGTCCTTCCGCCCTCTGAGTCTTGGCTCAGGTTGCTGTCTGTGTGGGGCTCTGTTCTTTTCTTTTTCATTGTGATAGGACACATTTTAGAAGTACAGCCGACTCTCAACAACGTTGGGGGTTAGTGGATTTGACTGTATGAACCCCATACAGTCAAATCCACTCACAACTTTTGACTGTCTCAAAACTTAATTACTAATAGTTTATTGTTGACCGGAAGCCTTACCGATAACATATAAACAGTTGATTAACAAATATTTTGTATGTTATATGTATCCTTACAATAAAGCCAGAGAAAAAAAATGTTTAAGAAAATCGTAAGGAAAATACTCTTACAGTACTGTACATATTTGTCAGGGAAAAAAAATCCACAGTAAGTGGACCTGCGCGGTTTAAACCTGTGTTGTTCAAGGGTCAACTGCAGTGTGTTCAGGTGTACTTTATACTAGAGTGTCAGAGAGCAAAGCACCACTTGCTATTGTGTGACCTCGTGCAAGTTAGTTAATCTCTATTTGCCTTGGTTTCCTCATTTGTTAAATAGGAGTGATAGGTACATTCTCCTCTCCAAGCACAGACCTGAGACGTTTGAGTTTTGACAGGCCTATACCCCAGGGTAGGGTGCATTTCTCTCTGCCCTCTTGGTTCCGCAGGACAGAGGAATCCTGCCAAGGGAGTTTCACAGGATTTGGCCCATAAGCTCTTCTTCTTTCTAGAAGTCAGCTGGTCTTCTGTTCGATTCTCTGGCGGGATGGGGCTGAGTCATCAGGGCGCATGGGGCTGTTGGAAGGGTCCCTCAGAAGAAACAAGGAGATGGTTTTGCTAATTCTTTGTTGCCGCTTCATCACTTCATGTTTCTAAATATTGCTTCTTTCTATGCTCCTTCGGGGAAATGAGAGTCAAAAATACACTTCATTTCATCCATGAGTAGTGTCTCCAGGTTACTTTCCCCTTGCCTAGACAATTTTTTTTTAATACCTGTGTCCCCTTCAGTGTTTGCCCCTCAGCCACCAATGTGGGCAGGCTGGATGAAACGTGGGAGGTGGACCCAGTAGAGATGCAGCTGGGACTTTACAAAAAGACTGGCAAGTCCCCTGTGGCTGCATCACGCAGCAGCGGATAGGGGTCACTGCTCCCGTCTCTGCCCGTTACACCAAGTTGCCTGACGTGTGGGTTCCACATACCCAACCCACGCCACACACCCAACGAGCTCCCTACAGCTGGGGGAAGGTTAAGATGCTACCCCATTTTTTTTTTTTAAGGACTCTCTTGTTTTAGGAAATGGGATCTTGGGGATCCTGGCCCTGTGAGGTCAGGTGGCCTTAAGTATAGAGCTGGGGGCTTGGGCACTATCGCTGTAATTTAAACGGAAAATCCATGCATTGGAAAATGGTCCTCAGTTGGATGGACAAGGTCAGAAGGAAGCAGGTCTCATGGGGTTGCCATAAAGTCTTGGTTAAGCACCTGTCTTTTCACGGGGAAGGCAGAGCCAAGTCTTCTTACCTGCCCTAGATTGTAAACCTGGTGTTTCGACCTCCCCCGCCTCCCGCCCCCAACTAATTTGTAAATGGCTTGCTTAGAGCATAGTTAGGGCCTGGAAATCAAAGTTCTAATCCTTACTCCTACATTAACCCGGGCCTGTTTTACAGGATAAAC
>NW_011888782.1:16975369-17003608 GCF_000151845.1 Pteropus vampyrus
AAGTCATTTCTCCACCCACCCCCCACCCACCTCACTCAAATTGGAAATCCTGAGGTGCAGGTGGGGGAGGGGTCTCAACAGAAAGTTATATCAAAATACGCAAAATGAAAAGCAAACTTATTGTTTAAAGCAATCTTCCCCGCCATCCTGGTTTTTGTTTTCGTCTTTACAAAAGCTTCCTTTCCCAAAATGTGACTGAAAATGTCATTAGTTCAACTCCCAGCATTTTAAAACCTTGTTTGACAATGCTTTTTGAGGGGAATGGGGGGAAAGTTTGTTCTTTTTGGTAAATGTTAAGTTTCGGTTCCCTCCCCACCCCCACTCACACTTCAAAAAAATCTCTAAGTAGTTTCTGAAATTTAAATTTCTGCCTACAATTAGCAGAAGAATTACAATTGGTGATACAATGAATGCAGTTAGTCATAGAGCTGAATACAATTAGCAAAAGAGCCGAGTCAACAGGCAAATGCAGAACTGACTGTATGCCTTCCTCCTCCTCAAGGGAACTCACTCAACTAAATATAAAGTTATTTGAAGTCTCATTAGTTGGTGTTATCCTCACTTTTTATTCCAATTAGCAGTGATACCAGAGCTTTGCAGCTGTGAGAGGGATGCAACAATTCTGGTTTAAATTAATTACTTCTTGTGCAACAGGCATAGAAAATTTTGGGAACTTAGTGGTTTCAGGGTGGCAAAAATGGCGGGGGAGGAGGGGAGACCGAAGAGTGTATCAAAGTTGGAAAAGGAAAAGAAAGGAAGGAAAGCGGATTTTACCATCCAGGCATAAGCACAGCTTTCTCTTTTTGGGGAAAGGATTTTCTGTCCACTTCCTGCTTGGCAAGAAGCTATTCTGTGGGAGGGAGAGAGAATGTGCCTGGAACCCTCCTGCCTGGAGCCTGCCTGAGGAAACCTGTAGGACAAAGGCTCTATATTGGACTAGCTGCCATCTTGGACCCAGCTATTTTATGATTGGCGCTAAGCCTTGGACGAAATTGGTCACAGATCCCCTGGGGGGGGTAGCCTTTTAGATTGTGGGGTCATGAGTGAAATTAGGGACAGGGACAGTGTTGTGGCCTAAATTGGAGCCCCTGGGGGCACATCCTGGAGAAGGACATTGAGAGCTGTGTTCCTTCCCTCTGACCAGAGGGGGGAAGGGTGGGGGAATGGGGGTGGAGACAGATAAATAGGTTTTTCCAGCTTCACCATGTGTCCATTGCTGGGTTATGCCTGAGGGGATTGTATTGAAACTTAAGGTATTAGGAGCCAAGATGAATGGTTGGAATAAACACAGTGGAGGGGGTGAGGGGCTCCTTAAGAGCTAGGAGGAGGGTGGGGCCCTCCGAGATGAGCTTTTAGGAGCAGAGGCTCAAAGACAGGACATTTGGCCAGAGGTTTCATCACCCAAAGTCCGTGTTACTGTGCCTTGGAAGTATGCTATTAAAGTTGGGCATGTTAAACTCAATGAATTTATTCTTGACCCATAAGCAGTGGGGAGCCTTTGAGGGTTTCTGAGTCTGGGAGTCATGAAAAAAGTCAGTTGGAGGATGTTAGCAGTAATTGTTGGCACACAGATAAAGTGCCTATGCCACAGGATCCCAAAACCCTAGCTAGGTAGATGGAAATTTATAGTTATTTCAAGGCGGTGGGAGAGGGAGTATTACTACTGTTAGAAGAGGCAGCAAAGCCTAGTGGTTTCTACATCAACTCTGGAGTCAGATTCTGCCACTTTCTACTTGTGTCTTTGGGCAAATATTTACAATTTGGTATATATTGTTCTTGCTTTTATGGCTTAAACTAAAAATAAAGTAGGCATCCCTCCTTCCCTCCTTTACCCTATTAAGATTATACCGGGAATACTTATTTGTATTCTGTTCTTCTCATTTCATATAACACATCATGTTAATGTTTGGTATTAGTTATTTATTTAGTATAAACAGTAATTGAATGTAGTTTATCTTAGCAAGTATTTTAGGAATGTAAAGGGTATAGCGAAAAGAATGTGCAATTTCATTAAGTTCTAAGTAACTATATGTAAACACACCCCAGGTCTGCGGGAAAAGCATACAGCGGTATTCTATGCTGTCTAAGCCACAATCAGATACTCCTTGCTATGTGTAGATTTAGTCAGCAAGGGAATACTCATACCTGTTTTTCTTTTTTTACACAAATAAGTAACATCCTATGTACATTACTCCTTATTTCTTTTCATATTTTGTAGGTCATTTCATAGGGCCAGAGCATCTCATTCTTTCTCATGGTTCGCCCAGTCATCAATCTATTTAACAGTTATTTAGCCAGTCCCCTATTGATGGACATTTAGTTTGCTTCTGATCTCAAACATGGTGCCATAAATCATCTGTCTTTTCAAGGAAGTGCCTCATTCCTAGCTTGGTGGCTCGAACATAGAAAGATACATCCTGTCGCTTGTAAAGGTCCTTGTTTACTGGAGAAAGAGACGCCCTTTCTTTTTCCTGAGAAGAAATGGAGGTTAGAGCTTTTCCTAAGTTCACATTGGGCCACTGGTGAGAAATAAGATTAGAGCTCTGGACCCACGAGTGTGTCAGATCTGGAGGTCGATTTTGTCAAAAGTACGAGGTACAGCCAGTGGCTTAGAGAGACCCATGGAAGGACAGCTTAGGGGTTGGCACCTTTGGAAACATACTGGGGATTTACACTCTTCCCCTTCCCATTTAATGGTTTTGTTTTCTATCACATTCCATGGTAGTTACTGCTGGAGAACCACCTGGTTCATTGATACGTGTCTCAGACACGGAGAGATGCTTCCATACATTTTTGTGGGCTGTTGAGGCACTTGAGAAGTTGGCAGAAGCTGTTGGGGTTTTGGGAATCTGAATTTTCTTCTGGTTCCACCTCCGTGGCTGCCGCCTGACCCAGGCTCTGGAATGGAATCCATGAAACAAGTTTTGATGGAATTAGCTAACGGCCGAGCTAGGAAGGAACCTTGAATATCCTTAGGTCTTGCTCAAGAAGCAAAGGATTATTTAGCATTATCTGGTTGAGGAAAACCTAGCCCTTGGCTCCTACTCAGTGAAAAGCTGTTCCGTTTGTTTGTTTTTTCCCCAGCAGGTAAAATGAAAATGGTACTTTGTTGATTGTTTCTCACGATTCTGTAGGTAGACTGGACTCTGCTGTGTCTTGGAGCTAGAAGGTTAGCCAGGCTGGAAGGACCAAGGTGGCTCATTTACCTGGCTGGTGGCTGGCTAGGGCTGTCCACTGGGGTGCCTGGACTCCTCCACGCATGGTGCTGGTTTCCATGAGTGAGTGTCCAAGCACAGGAACGCAGCATTGGCTGCCCCGCTGGAAGGTTTATAGCATGACTTTTCATCACATTCTCCTGGGCAAGGCAAGTTGCAAGACCAGGCCAGATTCAAGGGGAGAGGAAATAGACGACACATTTTATGAGAGGAATAGCAAAAAATGTGAAGCCATCTTTAATTGACCACAAGTGGCTTTTCTCAGAAAAGTTCGTAAACGTACCCAGATACCACCTGTCAGTGATGGGAACTGGATTTCCCCAACATAACCTAATTTCTGTTCATAATTTTAGAGCTGCGAAATGTAGAATGTGGTTTTCTGTCATGTCCCACTCTGTTTCTTTCCCCTTTCCCCCTTTCGTGGTTTTTGTTGGTTTGTTTTTGGAATGGGAGTGTTTTTCGTCAGGAGTTAGTGAGATTACTAAACAATTCATCACTCTGGAGATTTGCTGTAGAACTGCTGATGAAGCAAGGAGACCTTCATTATTCCTTTGCTAGTTGGTGGGATACGGTGTTAACCACCCATCTAAATATTCATTGCGCATCCATGTGCCAGACATTTTTAGGGGCTGGGAATGAAGCAGTAAACAAGACAGAAAATGCTCAGCCTTTCCAGTGCCTAAATTCTAGTGAGGACACTGACCATGATCAAGTAAAAAAAAAAAAATACACACACACGCACCCTTTCAGGTAGTGACAAGTTAGTGTGAGCGCTATGAATAAAACAGAATAAGGCAATGGACCCAACACCACACTCCCTACCAGTTTAGTAGTCACAGAAATGTCTCCCTGAGGAACTGACATTGAGGCTTGAATGAATTGAGGGAAGGTAAGGGCACCTTGTAGGCGTGGGGGCATGTGTGGTTGGTTCTCGGGCAGAGGGAACAGCAAGTGTAGCCCTTGTTAAAGGAACAAGGACTGGACAGAGTGGCCTCCAGAGGTGCCGCAGGAAGAGCTTTAAGGAGGGCTGGGCTGCGATCTGTCTCTGACTTCTAAAAGTGCTCTCTGCATGGAGAAGGCTCTAGGGCAGCAATTGTCTAGAAGCAGGAGACCCTGGGAAACAGTCCCCAGCCTGCAGGTGGTCTGGAAAGCAGTGGCATGCTCAGGAACGATTTCATGGGTGCAGGAAGGGATGCGGAGCATCACAGCTGTCCCACCTGGGCACAGGTGCTGATAGAAATGAAACAGCCCCCAATCCAGGTGAGACAGCACGCAGCATAAGGGAGAGGAACCGAAAGATATGGGGTAACTTGGCATCTCCTCCAGACCCCATCCTGAGCAGGGCTTGTAGTTCTCAACTTTGGTGCTGACTTTGGCAGACAGCGAGAAGGTGTCTTGCTTGCTTTTCACTTGTCTGCAACTTCCTTATCTGCAACTTTGATCCCATTCATTCCTGTTTATACTTTTAGACTACACTCAGGCTTCTCTTCCTCCAGGAAGTCTGCTGAGATTAACATCTCAGGACTAGTAAATTCTTTCTGGTTTTCTTCCTCCAACACTGAAATTGCTGGCCTTACTCAGTCATCCCTCGTACTGGACTGTGACCTCTTTGAGGGCAAGGGCATACGGCCAAGCATGGTACAATAAGGCAAGGTGAATGTGTTAGGAATTCATGTTAAAAACACAATGACATCTGTTGGTGGGGGCTAAAGGAGGCTGATCTGTCTGGCTAGGAGTTGGAGGGGCAGAGTCCCTGGCTTTGAGCAGACACTGTGGCTGCACAGGAAGTTAGAGACAGGTACAGGTCAGAGGTTGTCATCCAGTACACTTTTCCCGATTGTGTTTATGGAATCTCTCAACGTTCTTTTCAGTGGGCAAACAAAACAGCCCTGGAGAATGCTGGCCCGAAGACCATTGAAATGGCTTTACAACTGGTCAGTCCTGCTTTGCACCCAGCTCGCAAACGCGTTTCTGTGGTCCCTGCCGCTTTCCAGGCTGGACCCCGTAGGCAGGCTGCCATCCCTCTCCTTTCTGTTTCAACTGCTGGTCAGTATTTGGATTTCATGCATTTTTCTCTTATGATTTCTTCACCACTAGCACCCGCGAGAGGAAGTATATTATCCCCATTTTAGGGGTAGAAACAGAGCTCAATGGGCAAACTTATCCAACTGGAGAAGAAAGGGGCTACATCAGTGTTTGAACTGAGGTTTTTTGACTCTTCCACACAAGGTGGCTCCCATGGTGCCCTGGTCTCCTTCCATGTCTAGATGACTGAAATCACTGCAGTCTCTGTTCCCTCGAGGTCACCCAGCTTCCATTTATATCCCTGCTCAGAAGCTTTCCCCTGCCTCCTGCGTTGCGTGGCCTTCCCCTGTGGTCCAGCCAGCATTTCCCTCCAGTCTGCTCAGATTCTAATTACACCAGGAACGGTGTTCCGCTTTGCTCAGGTTGTTCCTTTTTATTGGGTTTGTCAGTCTTCCACCTTATTCCCCTTTTTATGCTGTTCTTTCTAAGAAGACACTTCCTATTTACCTGGCCCCCACCCCATAACTTGAAGGAGTCATTTTCTGGATGGTGGTTTTTCCTATGTATTTTGTTTAATTCTCACGTGTTTTGGTTAATTCTCCATTTGTCTTACTGATCCTCTCCCGTGGGTTTCCAAACCGTTCTATTTTTGAGAATGAAAGGGGGTGCTGTCAATAATTATGCCTAGATACCATGAGCAGACTGGACCTCATCAGACCGACCAATCAAGACTTCTTAAACACTTGACTCTTCTAGACTTGTTCTTTTAATCTCCCAAGGCTCTTAGCTCAGAGCCTTAAATCAGTGTAAATAGTTAAAAAGAATTAGCAATAAACACAGCACAGTTGATAAGGATATTGTGGGCTTGGAGATTCAGGCTCAGACCAGGAGGACCTGAGTGCAGGCTGAACATAAGAGCTGACTCTAAGACAGATAGATGTTCACCGCCCAGGAGAGAAATGTTGGGAGAGTCAGGAAGTGGAAGCTCCGCATAGCTGACTCAGGCAGGCCAGCCTGAGACTTCCAGGCCAGCACCCCTTGCAGGAAGACCCTTTGAATTTTAGGTGCAGTGGGATTAATGTGATAGAAGGACTAAAGAAAAGGCACATGGGGCCAGGACAAAACACACTAATTTGAGGATCCCCTACAGCCAGATATTAGGATCTCGCCTGGCTTGTATCTCACCTTCCCCTGGTTTAGGTGCCAGTCAAAATAAGGGCGACATTTTCTTTACTCAACACAGGAACAGGTGAAACAAGTCAGAAATTTTAGGACCCTAGCAGAGACCAGTGTAAGGGCTGTTTTCCTCCATTTTCCTCCTGAAACTTGAGATTACGTAACCGATGGCGCCTGATTGTTTCACCAGTGCAGAGCTTGGGAATTTTCGTTTCCTGCCCCATCTGGTCTGACTTTTCCGCATCTTTGCTGCGAACTCACAAGCTTATCCTCGAGTATCTGCTTGGGGGGTAGGGGGTGGGAAGGTGGGGGAGTGATGCAGAAGGTGGGGGGTGGTGCCAACTGTATGATCCGCTGAGTGAGGGTCGGCAGGCTGCCCATTCAGTTCTGATGGTCCGCACACAGGTACGTGAAGAGATGCTTCCTCGAGCAAGTTTCATTGGTTGGGAAAAAAGTGGGATTTCTGAGGATGCTCCATATCTGAGACTTGAAATTATTTCTCATTACTATTTTCTCATAACTATGGTGAATGGTCCTGGGAATCTGGGCTTCTAAAGAAGAGTTTGACTCCAGTGGTTTTACCTGTAGTGTCCCCAAATGTTTTATCTTTTTTTTTTCAGATTGTATCTTATTACTAGTTTGTTGGCATTTTTTCTGCCTGAAATCCTGCTGCTCTGGGTGTGTGTGGGGGTTCCCTGACTGCTTGCCAGATCCGGCTGTAATTAGTGCTTCTTTTAAGACCACAGCTGTTAAAGAGCTGTGTACACTTGTGGGAAAAGGGATGGGTGAACTCCCAGAGACTAAGGGCTCCATTTCTGGCTTTAGGTGGGCTTGGGGACAGCTTCCTGATTTGCCTGGTTTGGCAGCTGAGTTGATCCTTTGCAGTTGGTGGTTTTTATCCCTCTTGGGCTTGGGCCCTTCTTCCCGAGGTCACATCTCTTAAGACTGGAATGCAGCTCTTCTGCCAGCCAGTCCTTTTCCCTGTTGGACCAGTTTCTACTGGTTTGCCCAGGCTCCTTGTCCCACCCTTTGTTGAGTTTGGTTTCTGTTTCCCACACCCTTCTTTAAAAAAGGCCTTGAAATGTTGATTGTGCATAATCTGCGATTCCTCGCTTAGTATTTGTTTGTTTTGTTGCCTTCTTATCCCCAGCCTACCTAGGACCCTCTAGATCACCGATAGACCTTGCTCTCTACAGTTGTCAGGGAAGGGAGGCCGTGGCAGAGGTTGGGGGAGGGAGGAGGTGGAAGAGGCTGGCCGGTTAAGAAGATAGGGAGGGAAAAGACCCACCCTGTAAACTGCCTGGATCACAGAACCAGCCCCAAGGCTCCTGGCTCCCAGCTTTGGTGTGACAGGTGACTCGCTGAAGCTGGTCTCCTAGCCTGACTCTGACTCTGTGGCTGGTGGTGTCCCTTTGGCTTTTGTGTGGTTGTCTGTGTGGGGTTAGGTTTCCTATTGTTGGAATAGAGGCCTGCGTGGGTGTATGTATGTGTGTGTGTGATTTAAATTAACAAACCACTAACTTGAAGAGGGTCTTAAAAAGAAATCCATTTCTTGATAAGAGCAAAGCCTTTTGCCCCCAGCTGTTGCACTGGAGGTTTGGTCTGAGCCCCTTGGCTCTTGCTCATTTTGTCCTTTACTCAAACAGAGGGAACTTTTGAGAAAGGCTTTGCTGATTCTTGGCGTCAGGGAGAGAGGAGTAGCAAAAGGGGTTTCAGTTGCCTGCATGGCTGAGATTCTGTGTGGACACAGGTGGATTTTGAAGCAGGGGAAGGCACTCCCCACTGCAGAGAAAGTCTAGGCTTGGGGCTTGGTGACAAATCCCCGCTCTTCACATCTGCACAGGTAGGTCCTCCTGCTCTCTGTGTAGGCGTTCAGAGCCCATGGACTGCTTGCTTCCTTGATTAGTCCCCTCCTCAGTTTAAATAAGTCCTGCCTGTGAACAACGGGATTAAAACAAGTTTCTTACAGCAGTAAATACTTGGTTAACCTCTTGATTTGCAGGCAGTGCTTGGTAAATTGTCGATGGATGTGACAGTGTGACCTTGAGCCACAGAGAAGGCCAGAGTTGGACTTTTTTGCCCAACCAGATGACAACTGAGTAACAAAGGGGTTCAGCTACTCAAGATAATAGAACTTGCTAGAATTGGGAGAGAAAGGAAAAATTTTTATTGTGTTCATGTTGGAGGGAGAAAATATGGCTAGAAATATTTTAAAGCCTTTTTTGTTGTTAATTATATTCTTATCTATCTATTTCTGCCACCCTTCTCTAGACAGTTTCCCCTGGGTGGTGAGTGCCTTTTCTTACTTTAAATCCACCTGTCCACGTAATCTCAACCATGTAGGCAATTGAAACCCCTTTTGCTACTTTAGGGAGTGAAAAGGTTTCAGGTGCACAATGTTGCCCACTGTTTAAGAGGTGAATGAGGACTGAATTACATGGCCACCTACAGAGCCTAGCCTTTTTTTTTTTTTTTTAAGTCGGCCTCTAAGCACCAGTGACTCTCTGCAGAACACAACAGATGAACATTGTGCCTTGCTTTTGCCAACCTTGAAGGCAACTGGAAAACTGTGTATCTATGTCAAAATACCTTTTAGGGTCTGGTTTTAAAAATCTATGATTTACAGGGACAGTGATCTTGGTGTTGGAACAAATCTCTTTTATTTGCTGCTAGAAGTTGCATGGGCCACTCATTAGTGCATCAGAGGTCAGACGCATGCGGGGCAGCAGCTGGGACACTAATGATTTCATACAGCTTTGTGTGCCTGGCCGCCTGTGGTGCTGTAAATCGGACTCAGGGCTCTAATTTTTTAAAAAACCTCCAGGGAGTTAGTCCGCAGCTTGCCTCTTATGAGATAGAACTTAAGATAATATTTATAGTGGAGGGCAAAGGAAAAATAATACCTAATGGGGGGACATTGTGGGAAGAATGGTAGCAACCTATTCGAAGTAAATTATGTGGGGCCATTGGAGTAACTCATTTATGGGCTCAAGGAGTATTTATTAGGTCCTTAGCTACTGTGGGGGAGGAACAAACTTTCCTCTACCCTCAGGGTTCATCTGGCTGGTCTAATAATCAAATAGGCATGAGATAGATTAGCAAGAGTAAATAATAGAATGTAATGCATACATGGGTATGGGAGTCCCACAACACGAGCATGTCGACCCCACATGGCACGAAGCCTTCCGAGACAGGAAAGGAACATGGCATATGAGACATCCTCCCCTAGGGATGAGGTAAGGTGCCTTGGGGGCTTCAGAGGGTCATTCATTGCAGGATGATGAGAACAACAGATGCTTAGTAAACAGGAGTGTGTCTTGCCCTGTAGATAGGTCAAAAGAGGTTATCTCTGATATCTCTTATTATGGGCAAGGCCCTTATTCAAGTTCTTCTAGGTAGTTAAGGGAGGGGCAGAAATTTCTCTTGAGCCCAAGGCTAAAGTTGCCTTATCTCAAAACAGTCTACACAACCCAGAGGTATATCTTGGGGTCATTCCCTTCTGAACCCCCATTCTAGGAAGAGCCACCACGCCAAGGCAAGTCTCCAAGCTTCACCCCGTTAACACTAAGTTACTAATGGGAGGGTTTACCCCTTGTTTTAAGGGGTAATTTACATAAACAGATTATAAGTATGCATTTTGAGTTTCGACGCCTGTGTACCCATGCCTTCTGCCAGCATCCTAGAACATTTCCATCACCCCAGAACTGCCCCCTTGAGTGCCCTCTAGGCATAGTTGTTCTCATCTGCAACTTCTGATTTTTTTCACCTTAGAGTAGTTTTACCTTCATGTAAATGGAATTATGCAGTATATAACTTTTCAATTCTGGCTTTTCCCACCAAGCGTATGCATGAATCAGGAATTCATTATCATTGCTGAAAAAGTCTTATCATGTAGATATATACCACAGTGTTTTTCTGTTGATGTGGAAGTTTTGTTTTTAACACCCAGTTTTATTTAAGTAAACAGATTTATTGGTTAAAAAGTATGTTTGGTAGGTAGTAATCCAGAACACAATTGTGGCATGTTCTGGTGTCATTCAGTGTCCTATAACTTGGGTTTGTTTTGGGACACCCCAAGTATAGGTAAGTAACTTGTCACTGTGGGCCCCATGTTAAAACCTTCATGAAGTGTGAGAACTGAGAGAGACACACCAGGCTGTGAGCATCGAACCCCACTGGCCTTGGTGGGCATGGCCAGCCGAGAACATGCCTCAGGCTGCATGGATTGGGAAAAGATAACAAGGCTCCAGCCTGAAAGCCAGACTCTGACCAGGAGACAGATAGTCCAGAATGAGGGAGCTGTTGCAGGTGAGGTTCCCCAGAGGCAGACGCTGAGAGTTTGGCCTGTGAACTTGTTGTTTATCAGCAGCTGTGAAAGGCAGGGGAAGGAAGCAAGATGCGGCCCAGCAAGGCTGTCAATGCCACTGCCGGGGCAGATCCTTACAGATCTAGGCTGGGCCACCGGTACAGGGTGGAAATTCCAGGTAAAAATGGAGGCTTAGTTGTCTTTCCTTCCCTACACTCATCCCTGGAGTTGCCATGTAAATTGTTCCACAAGGATATTTTATGGCACCATGATTATACTTTTAAAAATTAGATGGTTGTCTTCTGCCTGCCATTTTTCCTACCCAGATAAATTCCCCTGCTCCTTCCCCACCTTTGACCTTTTAGCTCACCTGGAGGGTTTCTCCTGCCCTGTAAAGCTGACTGCAGCTCCCTGATTGGGGTCGGGATCACAGAAAAACACGTGCCTGGGTTATATTGTCCCTTCTTGCCTCCTAAAGGCCCCTTCTTGAGTCTTTTACTGCTGTACCCTCATCCTTTGGAGGGGGGCTGCATGTGGTAAGAAACAATTGCTAAACTGTTTTTGTCTGTGACTCTGAAAAACTGTGGTGGATGGTGCTGTGCTGCCCGGGGTGGCCATGTTTCCTTGGGGTTTCATCTTCAAGAGTCAGTGCCAGAAAGGACATGGTTCCCATACTTTTTAATGATTCCGACAGTTCTGCGAACCAAAATTTGGGTTATTTCTCATGTTACCAAATCTGCAGGTTAAGCCCAGCCAAATCATCCATTTAACCGTGGAAGCAACTTACTCATCTAATTAATTATCTGTGCCGTTTTATTTGGTTTTAGCTTTTTAAAAAAGTAAGATTTTTTTTTTTTTTTAACATATGTTAATGTTTAAAAGCAGTGTGCTTTTATCCCTGGCCTTCTACAGGGAGGGTCCTTCTGGCCGGGAAGGAACATGGGGACAGGGCTGGGCTGTTAGACTAGAGGGGTGGACCTGGTGTGCCTGGCTCTGGGGCCTCGGGACCTGGCCCCACAAACCAAGGAAGCGAGTGATAGGAAGGAAAAGGAGCACGCGGGGTTTGAGGAAGCTTGTGGGGGTGTGGGCACCGGAGGCACTGGGCCTTCTAATGAGTAGGGTAGTTCGCCGGTGCTGGGAAGGGAGAGAGGGCAGTGGTCATTGCAGGCGTGAAGATTTTCTCCTAAAACATAGGAAGGGATCAGGATGTGGCTTTTAGGGTGGCACGAAAACCTCAAGTGAACAACACACAACATTTTCTGATTATCACACTATGCTTCCCCCTCGGCACCAGCAACCGCATTGAGCCTACAGTTGTTAGAGCTAATGACATTTCTCTCTGGTTCCAGCCCTTTTCGGATTTGTTCATGGAGCCTGAAAACGTGGTCCAGAGCAGGGCTCCACTTTGGGCTGTTCGGGGACATCCCACCCCGCTCTGCCACCAGGTAGTCCTGATGCTTTCTGTTGCTCTATGTGTCCTGAGAATGACTCCCGCTAGCTGGCCAGACAGGTAGTCCTGTATGTCCCAGTCTTTTACCCTAAGCTTTGGGGATCAGATATGCCTCAACCTTCAAAATTTCTGATTTTAGGAAGTTAATACTATGCGTGTACATCTGTTAGTAACAACTCCACAAAATAATGAATATTAGCTTTTTTTTTTTCCATGAAATACATGAAAACTCACTAGACGGTGTAGGGGGAAATCATAAATCATTTTCACGCCACTTCAGGTTTTGCTGTCAAATACCTTATGCAAAAACTTTTGGTTTCGAGAGCTGCTTGGATTTTGGAATTGCAGAAAGGGGATTATTGTGGGTTTGTATGGGGCCTTGACGTTTGTTTCACTGGGTGTTTGAGTGGTTCCCCCCTGGAACTTATAAGTGTTTATTCTTAACACTTCTTCCTATACATTGTCTGAGACCCCTTCCACCACCCCCTCTAGAGACACCCCCAATGAGCAGCCCCACGTCTCCCACACCCTTGTGTTTGGGACAATCTACGTAGCAGCCACTACTGAGGATGCAGAACACAAGGCTTGCTTGCTTGCTGCTCCTGTGCTGGGCTTTTTTGGTCTCGGCCTCTACAGAAGCCTTCTAGCCAAGCACAAGAGGACCTTTGCTCCCAGTTCCAACATTGGCCATCTTGCCTGGTCCTTCCCCTGCCCCGGCTTTTTATGTACATTTGGTCTTTTTGGAAATGGAAACAGGCACTTGCCAACCTGTGTTCTTCACGTGGATGGAGGTTGAACCACCTTAGTTACTAAATTCTAGATTCGTACTATCCACACTTGCGAGTCGATGTTTCTCCCGATCTAGTGTCATGTAGCAATCGAATACATTACCAAGTTGAAAAATTTGGGTTATATAAAGAACAAGGATAGTCAGTCATTGCAGTGTTGCTCGTGGTTTTTCAAAAATTGAGGCTTTTGTCTATCATTAGGTACTAATTAAAGAAATTGTGATGCATCTGCAGATGATGTACCATGCAGCCATCAATAGAACAGCTTGACTCAGAACATTTTCCAAGTTAATACAGTTAAGTGGAAAAGTTGAGTATAACGTGCTCCTATTTGTGTCTTTAAAAAATTTACATAGGCCGAGATTTATAACATATTGTTGAATGGTTATGTGAGGAAGTAGAAACAGTTGAGTGAGAAATTGGTAGACTTCAAACTATTTGCACTTGTGTATCTTTTTGTATTAAGAATGCATGTATGTTTTCTATCTAAATAAACATTTTTTTTCAGACCAAGACTCCCTCTCACTGCCCCCTCCCCCACCCCCCGCATTCCCCCGCCTAACATCCTTAGTTTGGGTACTGCTGTTCTGAGCCGGGGGTGGTTATGCTCAAACAGGGGGTCTAGATTCCTTTCTCTTCTTCCGGGTCCCCCAGGCCCCAACTCTATGCCGCAGCACGTGGCTAAGGATGCAGGAGCTCTTGCCTCGGATTTTGGAGCACAGGCATTCTGTGTACTTTACATGAATCAAGTAAAGCTTAGTTTTGATGTTATTGAATGGACTTAGTTTCATGGCTGGACTTTACTCCTTGAACTTGGCTTACCACTTTTAAACGGGAGAGGCTGCATAAGTGGCACATACTGATAATAAGGCTTCTGGTTGTCACCAGCTATTCCCCACTTCATTGCTATAGTGAGACACTGAGAAGCCCTCTTCGGTGGGTGGAGACCTTCTTCTGTCCAGGCCTGAGTTTGTGTGAGGCCAGTTGTTCCCAATCATTTTAAGGGATGTCCACAAAAAACAAACAAACAAAAAAACAAAAAACACCTCAAAAAGTAAGTTTATAGCCATTAATATATTATATTTCAGATGGGGCATTTTGACGATGAGAGGTGCCTCCATCCTTTCAACTTACATTCTTCATTTACATGGGAAGTTGTATTTAAAACCGGAAGCTCATTCTTACAGATGTGCAGTAGTCCAGCAGGAGTCCTGTGGGGTGTGTGTGTGTGGCGTATACAGTTGTGTGTGTTCCTTGTTGGATCACAGGTAGTATAAAAAGTAGATTCCAGAAGCAGACACAAAGTCCTGTTCACTAACAAAGCACTTTATTTAAGTGCTGGCTAAGGTAAACCTGCGTGCTTGGTATTTTTATTTATTTTTTCTTTAACCTCCCCCTTCCTCTCCTGCTGGGCCCACATTCCTAGGTCTTTGTCTCTGCCTGGTATTTTAGAAATTTTGGGAGAGGAAGGCAGTAGGTGGGGCGTCCTGGAAGCTGGGGGCAGGGAAAAGGGTGGTCACTTGCAAGGTCAGAGGTCGAGCCTGCTCCATTCAGCTGGGGCAGCCAGATTGTCGCCATGCGAGGGTGGGGGAGGTGGAAAGTGGGGGCGTGTCCTTGCATCTGCCTGGCAAGCCCCAAACAGGCAGCCCCAGGCCCTGGAATTCCTGCCACCGGAGGACTGTTCCCCCTACCCCCATCCCCTTCCTGGAGCCATAGTTCATGGCCTCTACTACATTTCTGGCCTTGGACCCTCTGCAGGGCCCTTTGGAAGACGTGGATTCCAGTTTATTTTTTAAAAAATATCTTGCAGTTGGTTCAAGGAGAATTGCAGCCATGCATATCCTTACCTGTAGATCTGTTCCCACAAGCTCTAAAATAGTGGGTTTTCAACCTTAGAAACTGCAGGTAGATGAGATGCGGAGCTTCTAAATGGAGTGCAAAAATCTTCCCAAAGTTTTACTCCAATTTCAGCCAGAAAGTTCATAAAATTGGTCACATTTTCAGTATTTGGACAGTGTGTTCTTTAAAAAAATTTCAATGGTTTATCATTTACAAGCATCATGAGGCTTTGCTTTTACTCACTCATAGCTTTTTACGATCAGCTGACTGAGTGTTCCCCACTGGCAGCCTCTGTGCCACCTCTGTGGTCCCAGAAGTCAGCCGGCAACTGCAGAAACACTTGGCACTTCTGAAGTCACAGTGTGATGTAGGGCATTTAGAGCTGCATCCATCCCATGTGAAATGACGACAGGTGGGGTATCATCCAGGGACCCCTGTTAGAGATATCTCGACCCAGAGCCGCACATGTGAGGGGCCTGGTGCCAGGGACTTTGGGCACTTGTTGCTACCTCTGTCCAGGATTTCTTTTCTGACCACTTAATCTGCAGAATTCTTTAACTCTTCCATTGTAGGATATCTTGGATGCATGACATTATCTAGGCTCCAAATTTTAGCAAACCTAAAACTCAGAAAAATCACCTTGATTCCTTGCAATTGCACAATTGGCACCTGGAGCCTGGCTTCCTGCCTCAGCCCACAATTGTTTCAAAATAGTTTGATTTCCGATATCAAGTCTCCAGAGATAGGGTTCTTGGGGTTTTAGGGGTGAAAGGTGTCTCCTGGGATACCTGGTCAGATCCCATGTGTTTTATGCATGAAACTGAAACCTGGACAGGTGACTGGATAGGCGGTCCCATGATCAGATATTCCCAGGCTTGGACGAACAGCCTAAGGTTCTTTTCCACTCACTGGCTGTGCAGATGAGAGCTTGTCACATTTGCGTGAGCTCACAGACAGAGAAAGCAGGGGGACTCTGGACACACAGTCCACACAGTCCACACAGCCGTCCCCAGAACAGGTGAATCCTGAGAAGAGGTAAAGAGAAAATTGCTTAGCTGTTTGGCAGAAGAGGGGAGGACAAGACAGTTTCATTTTAATTACAAGGAACCTTCTGATAGGGTTTTCACACTTCTTATTAGCATAGGAGTGATCCCTTTATTCCCGTGACAAATGGAGAGAGCAAAGGGAAGAAACGCGGTTGAGTTGTTGAAACTGGTACCAATTGCTTTTGTATCGCCTTATAAAAAAATTAAAAATAAAAGATCACGTCATTAAAAAAAGAGAACTCTCCAGGAATTTTCCCCAAGTTTATCCACTTTTGCATCTTTTAGTTAGTATTTTAGAATAGCTTGAATTTTAGATTGATCAGATTAGAAAGACTAGGCTCATCTCTAAATGGCGGTCCTGCTTTTGAAAATTATTGGTCTTGAAGAAGATAGATCGCTATCACTTGATTTCAGTTACTATGGCTGCTGGAAAAGCATTGCACTGGACGAAATTGGTACTAAAGAACTGATCACATTTCCCCCTCCTGTATAAAAGGGAGTCCATAACATGTGCCGTATCAGCCATTTCTTAAAAGTAGGAACATAATATTCTAAATCTTTTTCCTGTTTTTGAATCTAAAGGTTCTTAGAAAAACAGCCTAACCCATGCTAGATTACACACCTCCTCATTAACCCCAAGTGGAGCAGGCCTGTTTACTGGACTGAGCCATTTGGGAGATCATTTCCTAGTGGATGTGCTCCAAGCCAAAACTTTAATTGGTTAATAAAATAACCTGGAGAAGGAGAGTAGGAGCCTTCTCCCTCTGTTTGCCCCGGAGCTGTTTTTGTATGTGACTTTCAGCCTAATAGGAACTTTCTGCCCCTCAGGGCTACCGCCAGCCTTCTCTCCTTATCTTTGTCTCCCTTAGTCCTGCTTGCCCTCCCTCCTATCCTGAACCTCCAGGATATCTAGCTAGGTGCTGCTGTGTGCTCTGCGCTCTGCCTGCCGGGCTCTCCTAGCTGTGTGGCCTTAAGCACGATGCAACCTCCTGTCTTCATCTGGGGATTAAGTGCCTTGTGTATGTGAGAGAACCCCCTTGGACACTACTTCCCTGCCTCCTGTTGCATGTTGGCTGGCTTGTCCTCACACCCAGGTGCATCAGAGGCAAATTTAAGCTCTGCTCTTGAAAGCAATCCAGCAAACATTTACAGAGAGTGCTGCTAAGTGCCCTGCTCTGTGGAGGGATACGAGGCTGGCCCAGTTTCTGTGCCAAGGAGCTGTCTCTCTGGAGAGCTCCTCATTTATCAGCAGGTGGAGGTTGTGCCAACCCTTCTCTCTCTCCCTCCCAGTAGGCAGGGCCCCAGGGAAATGGAGAACATTGCATAAAGCAGTTCTGTCAGCATGGGCTGCCTCCCAGGGTCAATTCCTTGGAACAACTTGGCAGGAAGAAGAAAGACAAGAAGCTGGCTGACCTTACCACTAGGTTTTTGCCTCCGTTCCAGAAGCTTAAGCCAGTGGCTTGCTTGAGGACCTGAGAGAACCGTGCTCTGCATGTTGACCTGACCTCCTTGATGGAGGAGGGTGGTGGCAGCAAGCTGTGGTATAAGGGTGACTAGTCCTGGCTCCTAATCTTTCTCCACACACCCAGAGGCTGGGTTGGTGAGAGACAATATTTTGGGGGGTATTATATTCCTTCATTCTGGCCACTTAATCTCAGATCAGAAAACACAATCTCAGAATTTTTCCGGGTAATTAATCTGAGATACAGGGAAACCACCACGTATGTCCTCAAAGTGTCTCAGTTATAGTTCTGAATGAAACTGGAATGAGGGAGTTGTCTGTTCTTGGATTTGGGGCCCAGGGGGTGGGAAAGGAGAGCCAGTTGTGTTCAGAGTCGGCAGCACTGCTCCCTCTCCCTGGACGGGGCTGCTCGCCTGTTGGGAAGGGGGTGGTTGGAAGTCCGGGGTCCAGAGCACCCCTGTTGCTGTCCTCTGCTCCAGTCCCCCCATCTCTCATTAATACCTGTTCCTCCTCTGGTCCCCAGGTGCTGCACCTGTACTGTGACACTTGCTCAGTGCCCATCTGCCGTGAGTGTACAATGGGCCGGCACGGGGGCCATAGCTTCATCTACCTCCAGGAGGCGCTGCAGGACTCTCGGGCACTCACCATCCAGCTGCTGGCCGACGCCCAGCAGGGCCGCCAGGCAATCCAGGTTAGTCTTTCCCCACCTTTCACCTCTTTCCCTTGTTCTTCCTTGGACAGAAAGCATTTCCTTTCCCACTGCCTTTCAGATGGCATGTACAGATTACTGGGTGGACGCCAGTATGTGGGGGCCGTGGAACAGTGACCCAAATGAGCTCACGTGATATCTATGCAGCAACAGTCCCTTGAAGGTGGGGTAGGGAGACCACCTCGAAGTCCTGTGACAATAAAAGGGATGCGGCCGAAGATACTGGCCACTAGGGGCTTGTTTCAGACACCTAGACTGGGCCCCCATTGCATCATGGGCCAGTTTCCCATCCAGCCCCCTCCCCAAATCTGAGCGGACAATAATGTTCAGTCAGGACTACAAAAAGACTGGGAGTTTAATGCTTTTCAGACAGAGACCTTTGCTATTCAGATTTATTTACAGGTAGAAATAAGCAAGCGTGGGAGATTTTACAGTAGGGTTCAGAGTTTCTGACTTTTTCCTGGGTGATAAAGTCATGTCCTGGTCATTAAGATCCTTGTTTATGTTGAATCCCCATCCCTTTGGGGTTAGAAAGGGACACATGTGACTTTGGGGAATGGCAAAGTTCTCTTACATAGCCAGGTAGTACTGGGTGCCCAAATTGATCTTGAATCTCCTTTCTTAATCCAGGTGACAAGGATTTAGGAAAACAAAAATCTTGAGATGTTTGCCTTGTCTTCACGGATAAGGTTGAAAGTCAAGAACCATTGCTAATCCTCGAGCAGAAATTGAATAGGAAACCATTATTATTTACATTCTAGAGTTTTTAAGTAACTGAATTGTTTTAAAATATGTGAACTTTTTTAGAAATGGTAAAGAAACTGACCATTTGCTTTAAGGAGGGGGAATGGAAGGATGGATTAGCTTTTACTAAGTTTCTCAGCAGCTGTCGCATTCCTATGCATGATGTTGAAGTAATCTTTCTGATGAGTCAGATTATCTGATATCCCAGTCATAAGATTGGAAGTTTGAGAGTCTGTATTTCTGGGATGACTTATTCTGTTGTATTCTTATGCCTTCAGAGTGTCTCTTGGTTGCTATCAAACCTTGTTTGCCAGCATCCCACTAGTGTGTAGTTCTATTTTATTTCTGTTCTGGTTCAGTGAATCTCGGTCCCGTGGATGAAGTGGTTTGTGGTTTCTATTTTTATGCCACTACAGTTAGGACCTTGTCGAATGCCTCCCCTGTTGGCATCTCTCCTGGACACCGTCACCTGGGGAGCTTAAAGAACTGCTGCTCTGTGGGTCCTGCCCCAGGTTGCAGCATAATCTGATTAACTCCTTTCTCTCCTTGGAGATTGAGAACACTCATGGAGTTCTTAAAACACGAAAAGAGAATCGCTGGTGTACTTTGTGTTCTGCTGGCGTCAGTTATTCTAAGGGAGAAAAATGAGTTGTCATGGTTTGCTAGAAGCTTAAGGAGAGGAGAGGTGTGTGGTTAAAATGACGAGATCTTAGAAAAGTGGACATTTGAGCTTTTTGTGGAGGGGAGAGAGAAGTAGAGGGACAAAAGATTTTGCCTGCCACGCCCAACTTTATAAAAGCGAATATGGGCAGTGTTAGCTGAGAGTCTGCTGTTGTGAGTAGTGAAAAGAACTTCTGTAAGAGTGAAATTCAGATATCACTTGGTACTGCTGTGCCTGACACAAATGTAAATGCTGGATTGTGGGGGTATTTTAGGGGAGAGGAGCCAGGTGGCCGGTGGATTCTTGGAGTTGGGAGGCTGAGTATGTTACTAATCTGTATGGCCACACCCAGGTGCACCTGCTGAATGTCAACTGCATAGACTGAGTAGGCTGCCTAGGAAGTCTCTGTATTACCAGGAGTGTGTGGGTGTGGCACACCCTCTCATGGCTCTTAGTAATAATTCTTTAAAACCTAACATTGCATCCAGTGATCTGAAGATTGGAGTATGATCGGACACCGTTTCTCTCTGAAAGTTCTCATCAGATGCATTGACCATTCTTAGAAAACTGCCTGTCTTGAGGCCCTCTGTGAGAGAGTAGAATGTCGGGGTTCATACCTGTTAAGAAAGAAGTCTCTGGGTGTTGGCAGAAGACACAGCCCCTCTTTCCCTCTGAGTTTACTCTGCTGCCAGCACACGTCTTTGCGGTTAGGGAGGGAAAGTTGAGGTATAGGCTGAGGACAAGTTATCTTCGCTCAAAAACCATTGCCAAAAAGCCAATTTGTTCCCACAAAAACCACAGAAACAAACTTGGTCCCCAAGGTGAGAAGACTGGTGTGATCTGGTTTTCATTGAGAACACATGTTTTGCACATGGGTTCCTGGTAGGAGTTGAGACACAACCAGTTATGTGTCAAGGAAACCGAGTGAGAATGGGGAGGAGTCTGCACGTGTGTTCAGCTGCTGTTTAACTGAGCCTTGCTGTGTTAGGGGAGAGCACTGTTCTGAGAGCTTCAGCTGGAGTCCCTGTCTAATCCCCATGTCATTTACCATATACCTGGAAGATACTGAGAAGAGCAGCCACTATGTAACACAGGGTACGATTTTGCTTAATTACATAGAGATTTTTAGATTTGTGTGTGAACGTGCAAGGTTTTCTCCTTTGGTGGTCACTAAGGAATGGTCAGAATGACAGCCACTGAAATATTGAGATGTATGCCACAGGATAAAGAAGTGATGATGAAATGCCATAAAATAACACACTGATGTGGGTGCTTCGGACACCGGGTTTCTTCATGCAGTTAGTCAAAATGTTAGGTAAAAATGGCCCGAGCACATAATTTTTACATTGTCATTTAATAGCGTTTATATTTAAGAGTGTAACAGAGATGGTATGAAGACTGTTCTGTGTTCTAAATATGCACATCGGAGAAGGAAGGAATATAGTCAATATACAATTTGGGGAGGGTGGTAAGTTTCTTGAAAATATGCATAAACACCCCCACCCTTGAAGAAAATCACTTAATCTGCTTTAACCAAAATACAGAATGATTCTGGTCACAGAGTAAGAGGAGATTCTGATTTGTTTTATAAGGGAATATTCATAACAAGTTTGATTTGGAAGACATTGGTCTAAGAAACTGTCTTAGGTTTGTTCATTTGCTCTTAATAGCATCGATGTATTAAGCATATCATCCGGGAGCTTTTAAAAGCTGCTTATTTGTACCGGCAAATTGGCAGATCCAAGAAACAGTAGATATCCTAGAAATAGGCTTTATTTTGCTAATAACTTAAGAGAGTTAGGACATCAAGCCAGTAACAAAGGATGATGGAGGAAGGAAAAGGAATAGATTTAAATCTATCATAACAAACACCAAAATGTAAACCTAGCTAGATTAAAGGGGTTACATGGAGAGGAGAAGGGGAAAGTATATTTAAAAAAAAAAAAACCACCCCAAAACCCTAAAGGTTATGTTAAATATCTAAACTCATGAAAACATTCTAAGATTAGAAGTCATACAAGAAACTTATGCATATCAAAAGGAAAACCACAAACTAGAAAATATGACAATTAAGTTATACTATGAAAAGATCATAAAAGTAAGTAAAACAAGAAGACACTAATAAAGGAATAAAAGAGACAAACACAGAAAGAGAAAATCCAACTATTTAATACATTCAGTCTGAGCAGTTACACAGGTAAAATTACACCAGAATGCTATTTTGGATAAATGACTGAGTATGCACACCATGCATACTCTTCAGGTGGGAGAACATACTATGAAAAAGATCCAGAGCTTTAAACTCATTCTGCCTTTGGGAATCTCCTCTAAGGCAGAGTCCTGCGTTCTGAAGGTATTCGTTGTACTGTTATGAATTGTCAGCAGTAGGAGTAAAGATTTTTTAGCTACTTACATTTGTAAAGAGTTTGTGATCACATTAACACACAGTGTTAAGGTAAAACAAGCAAACTCTGAAGTTGGTTCAAGAAAAATTATGCAAAACCAGAAAATTCACAGAAAAAAATAGGGAGGGAGGGGCAGCAATAGACCAAAATATTAATGGTAGTCTTTCCCTTTATGGTGGGACTAAGGCAAAGTTTTTTTCACCTTTATTGAGGACAGCTGATAGACAATAAACCATCCATATTTAAAGTGTACAGCATACATTTGACATTTATTTTCCCCATGAAAGCATCAGTAGTCAAGATTATGAACATGTCTGTCGCCTCCAAAAGTTTACTTGTATCCTTAGGGTAATCCCTCCCTCTCTGCTTCCGTGTGCCCAAGCAGCTCCTCATCTGCTTTCTGTCATTGATTAAGATTCCACTTTGTTTTAATGGGTTGGGAAATGAATTTAGCAATTAGTAACAGGCCTTTACTCTGCTCCCCAAAAGTAGTGGTTTAAATAAATACTCAAGGTTTTAATCTCTACTATTAAAAAAAGATGCAGGTAGTGATGGGAGAATCTTTCTACTCTACCTCCATCATTCCTATAAGTGTTAATGTTTATTCCCATGGCCTGAAATGGCTGCTTGGACTCAAGCCACCACATTTATGTTTTGGCCAATTGCTCCCACCTTTTATATAGAGATTTACCAGGAGTTTTGCATAACACTTCTTACATTCATTGGCTAGAAACCCAGTGTCATGACCCACATCAGTTACAAGGGAGTTTTTATCCATGCTCACTTCAGCCTTAAATAAGATACAGCTTCTGTTATTTTTCATCTGCTGTTAGTAGTAAGTCAGTAGTAATAACGGTGAGATGGATGTTGTAAACAACAGCTGTCTTTGCCCTACCTTCTTCCTGGTTTGAGTTGTCTCCTCATTTAAAAAAGTAAACACTGGCACTCTCCATGTTAAAGCTAGAATGATCGATTTTGCGCTATTTAGCACAAAAGTTACGAGAACTGAGCTTTAATAGCTAAGCATAATTATTTTATATTGTACAAATGAAATTGTAAATTAATCTAGACTTTCTGAACTGCTTTGGTCCCCTATCTTCTGTTTTCCTTTGGTCACCTTAATAGTCTAAGTAAGTAGCCTGCAGATACTTTTGCTTTCCATGATGGAAAAGTTACCACAGTGAATGCTCAGCATGCCTGCTCTCTCAAGTGAACTGATATAAACTATCCCAGAAAGTAGATCAAGGAAACTTTTTTTCTATTACACATATGGAAATGGAAGGGCAAAATTTGGTTGTTTTGCCCAAGATCCCAGATCTCATTAACCATAGGCCTTCCCTTTTCAGCCGTAAGAATCCACAGACCTGTTTACTGACTTCTCTGTTCTAAGCACTGAACTAGGTACTTTATACATACGTAGTAGTGCCTATGTGGTGTGGGTGTCATTCTTTCCATTTTGCATAGAAAACACTTTGGTTGAAAGAGATGAACCTCAGGTTACCTGCCAGAAGGCACACTGACACTGAATAGATGAATTGCAGATTGAACCCAGAACGAATGGGTTCAACACTACTCATTTGGAAGGTAGTTTGCCAGCACATACACACCTTGTGCCATGTACACCCTAAATGTGAGGGAAAATCATGGTTTAATACACCATGACCTAATTAAAAAATTTCCCATGCTGTCTGAATTAGGACTCTTAGTTGCAATTGACTAAAAAGGAATGAATAGTCTCAGGTGACCAGGTAGGAGAATATGGATGGATCAGGCTTCAGGTATCCAGGGACGCCGACCTTGGTGCCAACGCTCTGAATGACTTCGCTCACGTGTGCGCGCACGCTCTCTCCCAGGAAAGGGCTCTTGATTGGCCTGGCTTCCTTTGTTTCTCCTCTGGCACAGTGGCTGGAGGCACTGTGATTGAGAGCTCCCTTTGGACCAAATGAATGAATATTGAAAACACCCTAAAAATAAAGGATACGGGGCCCCTAAATCAGGTAGATTTAAGTTCTCATAAAATGCTGCACCAACTTTATAAGTACCAGTGTCATTTTATAATATATCTGGACTTAGTACAACTTGGAGAATGGGTATTTTAATTTCCATTTACCAGGTTTTGTTTAGAAAAAACTTCTTTAGGAACTTCATTTCCTTTCTTCAGCCAAGGACATATGTCTTATTAGTTTCCACGCCATAGTTGAAGATGACTAAGGCTCAGCAGAGGTGTTTTTGCCTTTCTCCAGTCACTTCTGGACCCCAGATCACATCATGGTGATCTGTGTTCGTGTTGGTGCCAAAAGGCTTGACATTTATGTTGGCGCCACTCCTTATAATAAATAAGCGGCCCAGCACTGCGTGCAGTTTGTGTATTAACCTCCCTAGTGAGGTCATCTTGTCTTAGACACCTCATTTTCCTCCAAGACCGAGGTCCTCATCAACTTATTTTCAATAATTTCTTTTTGCGTAAGTGTCCAGTAAATCATTTCTGGATGGGAAGAGTATACATGTTGTAAAAGGCATGTTTTTCCCCATTGACTTAAAAAAAAAAAATACAGTATTAAATTGCAAGTATCTGATATACAGTTGACTCGGAACCACAGTTCCTAAGTTATGACTCAGAAACTTACAGCTTTATCTATATTTAGCTTTAGAGCCTTAGTTCTAGAGAAAACACCCAGAAGTAAATCCTTTAATTAATTGTAGGTAGTCCTGTAAAGAGAATTTACCCTGACGAGGTAAATTTGTTCTGTTACCCACAACGAAGAAAGCACGAACGATATTTGTCGTGTACCTCATCAATGTTGTAAAGGTGACCACTCATTTTTATTGCTTTTTAGAACATTCTATTACTTTCACTTTGTCTCTTCCAGAAAATACAACATTCTAGTCACTTACGTAAATTAGAGGGTTTTATAAGATGCACTGATTCCCCCAGAGGTTTCCGTAACCAGGATCAGGAGTGTAGCGGCTCGGCTCTTTAATTACTGCATTTCTGTCACTTTTTCAGTGTCGTCGAGTGCAAGTAAGTGGCACATTTATTATACATACAACCAATAAAGGAAAAAAACCCACCGACAATTTTAAGCCAAGTCATAGTTCCAAAGATATTAAATGTAGTAATAAATTACATTTAGAGGGAACTACAGTACTTTCCATATCTGGTATGGTGGCCCATGAGTTTCTGGGTGATATTCGCATTCTCTATTATCTGACTATCAGGGCACTTTTTTTTTTTTTTTTTTTTAATGCCTACAGCGCCTGGTCCAACTAGGCGATCTCCCATCCAAGTACTAACCAGGCCTGACCCTGAGTAGCTTCCGAGATCAGACGAGATCGGGCACATTCAGGGTGGCGTGGCCGTAGACTATCAGGGTACTTTAAATACCAGTCATCAGGTCACCACTTTTCTCCAGAGCAGACATCACTAATCAATCGCTTTCTGCACTCTTCCCTAGGAAACCCAGATTTGGCCTCAGACTCCTCAGTTCTAAGTGGCCATCACTCAACAGTCAGCTTGCGTGCTCTGACTGACATCGCCTGCCCAGATTGAGACCCTCAAATCTCAAATGTTTGATTGGATCTGTTAACATCGAGCAGATGATAACATTTTCCCTCAAGCCCCGTGCTTATTGGGTGTTCTGTTTGTTTTTGTTTTTTCCCCTTACCGCAAAGTGTTTTTGAGTTTACCCAGCCCTTTTCCCTACTGTCATTTTCCCCAACCCACCTGCTTCTGGTCTCCCTCAAAAGCCCTGCTTTAGATCATGGGAGCTAGTTCAGCAGGTCCTGGTGTGCACATCATGGAATGCAGTGCTTCACTGGATTGGGTACGATTTGGAGAGGGGAGATTTATTTTGTCTCTTGACGTAGGGCTTTCACGACTCTCAGCTTAGGAATGATATTATCCTTGCTTGGGGATGACTGAGATTCCAGTAAGAGCTTTGCCATCCCTTTTGCCTGCTTGAAAAATGAAAGAAGGAGTTTTTGTCATAGGATGGGAGTTCCAAACCCAAGGGCTTGCCAGGGGCCTGACAGGACAGGACAGGAGGGAGCAAGCCTGGCTAGGAGACAGTAGGGGCAGAGGTGAGTAGACACTCGCATGTTAACACCCCCCTAATCCTGCACATAAACCGGCTGGGCATTGCTCTCTCCAACCAGCTCTTGCTCTGGAGGAATGTCAGCCTGTTATTTCCATGTCTTATGATTTTTAATGGGAAACCAGTTTGGTAAATAATACAACAATGGTATAAGTAAAAAAGTTTGCTACTTCTGCTTACCACTGAGGAAGTTTTAAGAAATATTATGGACATAGGCTTGGTTGTCTCACTTCAGATATTGACTTGGACACCAGCTCTGTGCTAATTAATAATCAACACATCTGAAAACAGGATGGTGTGCCAGTTTATTAAGTTCTAGTTGGCTCCAGCCCAGCAACCTTTCACACTTATGCCACGTGATGCTGGGGCTGCCCCACTTCAAACCATAAATCTGAAAGTGGGAAGAAGGGACTAGCTTTTCCTTTTCACTTGCTGTTCTTATCAATGACATCATTTCTCTGGCTACAAAAGTTGGGTCCAATTTCCACCTTTTGCCACTTGCAGAATGAGCTGAGCATGGCCCCTCATCTATACTTCTGAGTTCTTGGAACCTCCACTTTCTTGTTGTTCTCTCAAGGCCAGGGCGTGGTGGCTGCTTCTCACAGTGACTATCTATCTCTAATCCTCAGTGTACCCTTTGTCCTAGGAATTTCCCAATTCTTGTTTAACCAAATTCCCTACATTTAATATCTCAGTTTAAATCTGTAGCGAGGTTTCCGTTTTTCTAAATGAATCTTGACCAACAAGCTGAGACATTCAAAATCTACCAACCCCATTATGATATCTGCTTAATATGCACACTTACTTGGTTGGTCATTCTAATTTTGTATCTTAGGGATAATTTGGATATATCCATCTGCTTCAATTTGTTGGCTACTGTAATAATTTCTTAGGGCTGCTACAAATGACCACAAACTGGGTGACTTAAAACAACAGGAATCCATTATCTTATAGTTCTAAAGGCTAGAAGTCCAAAATCGGGACGTCAGCAGGGACACGCTTCTTTTGAACGGTTCTAAGAAAGAATCTTTCCTTTTTCCTAGCTTCCGGTGGTTGCCTTGGCTTAAGCCTGTCTCATTCCCAGTTTCAGCCTCTGCCTTCACTTAGCCTTATGTGGAACCAATCATTGGATTTAAGACTCACCCTATTCCATTATGACCTCATCTGAACATCTGCAAAGACCTTATTTGCCAAGAAGTCACATTCTGAGATTTCAGGTGCTCCTGAATTGGAGATGTGGGGCAGACAATATTTAATCCAGTATAGTTACCTAGTGCCTTGATAAGCATGGTTATGGCCATAGGCGTGAGCAGATTTGAAATGTATAGATTGTTCCTGTTACAACCCAGTGACTCAGTACCATGGGCTATGTACTTAGCCTCCACTTAGTTTGATATGTATAGACACTTGGGACAGGATCATGAAGATGGAGCAGAAAGATCATATGACGGTGCCCTTCACGTCCAGCTGCAAAAAGAAAGTGGTATCTGAGCTGGGTTTTGAACTTGAGGGTGGATTTGGAAGAGAAGGCATCCAGGCAGTGGAGTTGATCTGTGAACCATCCAGATCAACCTGAGTGCCAGCTCTGATCAGCTCACTGGATCCATAGACGTCACAGGGATTGGGACAGTGAGCAGTTGACCACAGCCATGTTTGCGGGAGGAAGGGGAACAGCTGCAGTGTGGGTGTGGCTCCCATGCCATTAATGCGTCGTCCAGGCTGAGAGGATTAAAGTTGGTAAAATAGGGGCTCCAATTTTAAGTGACCAAATGAGTCCCAACTATTTAGCTTAGAATTGTATTCATAAAAATAAGGCTGGCCATTTAGTGTTTGATTCTATTTATATGAAATATCCAGACTAGAGACAGAATAGATAATGGTTGCCATGCGGGTGAGGGAGATAGGGTGGAGACTGACTGCTTAATGGGCATGGAAATTTCTTTTAGGAAGGGGAAAGTGTTCCGGACCTAGTGTTGATGTTTGTGCAACACTAAATGTGCGCTAAATATCATGAATGGTAAATTTTATGTATTTTACCATAATTAAAATAAGGCAGGAGGTGTGTGTTTTACTACAATTTAAAAACAAAGTAAGACAGGAAGTGTGACTAGATCTGGGTACACATTCCTATTTCTCTGACAAGAGCTAAGTGGGATGAGGGGAAAAGATGGTTGAGCTTTTGTTGCAGGTGTTTCTCTGAGCACCTAACCTGTGTTCCTAACCTGTGCCGGGGGCTCTGTTAGCTCTTCCATGTGCTCTGCTGCGTTTTTCTCACATTCACCCTTTCCCAAGGTTGGAGGCCAGGAACTTATCCTTTCA
>NW_011888782.1:17003658-17005915 GCF_000151845.1 Pteropus vampyrus
TCTCCCATCCAAGTACTAACCAGGCCTGACCCTGAGTAGCTTCCGAGATCAGACGAGATCGGGCACATTCAGGGTGGCGTGGCCGTAGACTATCAGGGTACTTTAAATACCAGTCATCAGGTCACCACTTTTCTCCAGAGCAGACATCACTAATCAATCGCTTTCTGCACTCTTCCCTAGGAAACCCAGATTTGGCCTCAGACTCCTCAGTTCTAAGTGGCCATCACTCAACAGTCAGCTTGCGTGCTCTGACTGACATCGCCTGCCCAGATTGAGACCCTCAAATCTCAAATGTTTGATTGGATCTGTTAACATCGAGCAGATGATAACATTTTCCCTCAAGCCCCGTGCTTATTGGGTGTTCTGTTTTTGTTTTTGTTTTTTCCCCTTACCGCAAAGTGTTTTTGACGTTTACCCAGCCCTTTTCCCTACTGTCATTTTCCCCAACCCACCTGCTTCTGGTCTCCCTCGAAAGCCCTGCTTTAGATCATGGGAGCTAGTTCAGCAGGTCCTGGTCTGCACATCATGGAATGCAGTGCTTCACTGGATTGGGTACGATTTGGAGAGGGGAGATTTATTTTGTCTCTTGACGTAGGGCTTTCACGACTCTCAGCTTAGGAATGATATTATCCTTGCTTGGGGATGACTGAGATTACAGTAAGAGCTTTGCCATCCCTTTTGCCTGCTTGAAAAATGAAAGAAGGAGTTTTTGTCATAGGATGGGAGTTCCAAACCCAAGGGCTTGCCAGGGGCCTGACAGGACAGGACAGGAGGGAGCAAGCCTGGCTAGGAGACAGTAGGGGCAGAGGTGAGTAGACACTCGCATGTTAACACCCCCCTAATCCTGCACATAAACCGGCTGGGCATTGCTCTCTCCAACCAGCTCTTGCTCTGGAGGAATGTCAGCCTGTTATTTCCATGTCTTATGATTTTTAATGGGAAACCAGTTTGGTAAATAATACAACAATGGTATAAGTAAAAAAGTTTGCTACTTCTGCTTACCACTGAGGAAGTTTTAAGAAATATTATGGACATAGGCTTGGTTGTCTCACTTCAGATATTGACTTGGACACCAGCTCTGTGCTAATTAATAATCAACACATCTGAAAACAGGATGGTGTGCCAGTTTATTAAGTTCTAGTTGGCTCCAGCCCAGCAACCTTTCACACTTATGCCACGTGATGCTGGGGCTGCCCCACTTCAAACCATAAATCTGAAAGTGGGAAGAAGGGACTAGCTTTTCCTTTTCACTTGCTGTTCTTATCAATGACATCATTTCTCTGGCTACAAAAGTTGGGTCCAATTTCCACCTTTTGCCACTTGCAGAATGAGCTGAGCATGGCCCCTCATCTATACTTCTGAGTTCTTGGAACCTCCACTTTCTTGTTGTTCTCTCAAGGCCAGGGCGTGGTGGCTGCTTCTCACAGTGACTATCTATCTCTAATCCTCAGTGTACCCTTTGTCCTAGGAATTTCCCAATTCTTGTTTAACCAAATTCCCTACATTTAATATCTCAGTTTAAATCTGTAGCGAGGTTTCCGTTTTTCTAAATGAATCTTGACCAACAAGCTGAGACATTCAAAATCTACCAACCCCATTATGATATCTGCTTAATATGCACACTTACTTGGTTGGTCATTCTAATTTTGTATCTTAGGGATAATTTGGATATATCCATCTGCTTCAATTTGTTGGCTACTGTAATAATTTCTTAGGGCTGCTACAAATGACCACAAACTGGGTGACTTAAAACAACAGGAATCCATTATCTTATAGTTCTAAAGGCTAGAAGTCCAAAATCGGGACGTCAGCAGGGACACGCTTCTTTTGAACGGTTCTAAGAAAGAATCTTTCCTTTTTCCTAGCTTCCGGTGGTTGCCTTGGCTTAAGCCTGTCTCATTCCCAGTTTCAGCCTCTGCCTTCACTTAGCCTTATGTGGAACCAATCATTGGATTTAAGACTCACCCTATTCCATTATGACCTCATCTGAACATCTGCAAAGACCTTATTTGCCAAGAAGTCACATTCTGAGATTTCAGGTGCTCCTGAATTGGAGATGTGGGGCAGACAATATTTAATCCAGTATAGTTACCTAGTGCCTTGATAAGCATGGTTATGGCCATAGGCGTGAGCAGATTTGAAATGTATAGATTGTTCCTGTTACAACCCAGTGACTCAGTACCATGGGCTATGTACTTAGCCTCCACTTAGTTTGATATGTATAGACACTTGGGACAGGATCATGAAGATGGAGCAG
>NW_011888782.1:17006895-17031823 GCF_000151845.1 Pteropus vampyrus
GAATGTGATGGATCACCACCGGCCCACAGCCATTGTACACCCTCACATGAGGGGTGTGCCCAGCCTGCAGGGTTTCCCCCAGGCGGGGGTGGGGGTGGCCAGAAAGTCCTTGGAAAGCTCCTTGTGTGCCCGGGCTAGTACAGTTCACATCTGATCCTCATTCCCAGCTTTCGGCTGTGGCCCAGCTCTACCGATTTCACTGTGTCGGAGTATCTCTTAATAGTCCTGACATTCCCTGTGTAGGTGCCATTTCTCATACAAGGAAATCCAGCGCTTGCCAGCAGCTCCTTCAGTTACATGTCAGACAGATGCCATTCTCTCTCCCTAAGTGTCTGTTTTCTTTCCAAGGAAGTGAATCAAGCAGCCTGGGGGCCCAGAGTGTTTTGCTAGCTTTTTCAGGTCTGGAAAAAAGTAGACTTTAATGTTTTGTCTGAGTAGTGAAGGTCCTTCTAAGGCCATATGAGTTTTTTTTCTTTTGGTTTTCCAGCTGAGCATCGAGCAGGCCCAGACGGTGGCAGAACAGGTGGAGATGAAGGCAAAGGTGGTACAGTCGGAGGTCAAAGCTGTGACTGCAAGGCATAAGAAGGCCCTGGAGGAGCGGGAGTGTGAGCTGCTGTGGAAGGTAATGGGGGGTCGGGGGAGCATGCCCAACCCCCACTCTGGGCCTCCATGAGGCCCGAATTTCTCCATGAACCACATGTCAGAGCCTGGACCCCAGCTCTAAATGTAGAATACTTGGTAGTTTTCCAGAGTTTGTTGGCAGAAGAATTCAGGGGTCCCTGGAACCTTGTGGGTGCTCTCCGGGCAGTAAAACAGCCTGAAGCCTTTTCAGAAGTAGTCGGGCCCCAAGACTGGATGGAGTCCCAAATTTTGTTGCTCACACGTGCTCAGGAGAAAGCAGAAAGAAGGGAGCACAATCGAAGCCATTGTTATGAAAGCAGACCGGTGGGAAACATCCTTATTTTTGGTGTCCTGGCTGGCCGTACTTCCTGACCCCTTGTGGAAAGCCAGTTTTCCACTTGTGAGGGCAGCGAGCGTGTGCCCTTTCTTCCTGTCGGAGCAGGAAAGAGTGCTGAGCACACGGGTGTGCTGTTTAGATAAAAATCAGCTGGAAAGATGACTCTCCCCGCCCGTCACCATCCCAGCATTTTCTTCTCTGATTTTCTGCCCTCCTTCAGCGGGAAGAGGGGAACGTGCCTGTGAATGGCCCTGCGCCCCACCCACGCCCATCCTATTGTAAAATTAACATTTTTTGAACACACGAGTAAGGCCGTCTACATAGCTGATTAAAAAAGCGGGTGTGTGTGCCTGTTTCGATCATCAAAACTTCTACCATCATATAAGTGTCATCTCAGTTTTTGGAAGTGACCTTCACCAATCACTATGCCCTAGAATGTTCTGGAAAGCTAGGTTGGATTTCGCATTGCACTTCCCATTTAGTTAGCTCCTAACTAGCTGCTTTCTACTTCTGATCTCTCAAGGAATATGGTTCAGCTGCTCTTTGACAAGAAGAGAAAAGAGTCCTTGGGTGGAAGAAGTCCAAGATTTAATTCGGCACATATTTTTTTTTAGGCACCTTTGTGGGTCTGACGTGGTTTTCAGACAGTCAGATGTCCCCATGGTCTGTCAGTCTCATGCCACCCACGAATGTTAATTATAACTGAAAGGGGCCCACCTCTTGCAACCCGAGAGCTCTGTGGTGAACTCTGCCACAAACTTGCTCTTCTGGATTTGCTGATGAAAAGGCCTTTGTGCATCTCTGCAGATCTCACCTCAGTTATCCTCACTCCCGTGAGGCTGACTCAAAGGCAGTTCTCTTTTAGGAGGACTAGAAAGCAAGTGTTGAGGAGAAGCAAATTTGGAAGAAGAGTCAATTTCTTCTTCATGCAATACACTTCATTTCTATTTGCCTGAAAACTCTCAGATTCCTCCAGAATGAGCTCGCTCGTTCTGGACACAACTCAATCCCGTTTCTCTTTACTTTTTACTGTGGTACCTCACCCCGAATCCTGTGAGAATCCCCCTCTCTTTTACTAATTACTGATTTTTCCGCTCCCGCCCGGCAATACTTTCCTTGCCTATCTTTGCCTGGGAACCTCTTTGTTATATGATGTTTGGGGGGTTTCTTTTCGCCCTTCTGGTTATTGAACATTGAGACACTTGAGTGCCCAGTGACCCAGCTTCATGTATCTGGATGTACCTTTGTTGCTGTGGCTTATAAATTTCCAGGGGACTTAGCTTCCTCGTAGGGTTAGCTGCAACCACCTAGCTGAGGGATCAGAATCAAAGCCTCAGGGGTTTTTAGTCCAGTGCAAGACCAAAGGACAAAGCCTCTCTCTGATCTGTCCCTACACGGGCCTCTCTGTACACGCATGTCCTGCTTCCAGAGTAGACAGATGAAAAAGCATGAATGGGTCAGAAAGCACATCATCACTCCCTAAGGGAAAATCCGATTAAAATCTCAGCTTCCCAGCAGTGGACCCTTATTCTGAAATAGGCCTTGGAGCACTCGGAACTTACGATCCTCTCTGCAGAACAGCGTGAACTAGTTGGGGGACCCGTGTATTATTCCCTTCATAAGGGGAAGTCGCTTAAAAGTTAGAGGACTTTTATTTAATGCAAAAGAATTAGAGAAATGACTCTCTTTTTGCTGGTCATCCAAAATCCCTCATTCCCAAATAGCGTGGTTTGAGAAACTCAGACGCAGAAGTTATTTTGGCAGGTCAGAATTCACATGTATGTATTTTTTTATAGCATTTTAGATTTAGAGGGCTCCTTTGGAAATGACATAGGCCAGTGGTTGCCAAAACCTTGGTGTCTCCACGTTTGAGGTACAGGGCTTTTTTTTAGGCTCCCAGTTGAAGGTTTTTAAAGCCTGTTCTTAGATACAGAGGTGAGGCAAGCGGGTGGGGAGTGGGGGTGGTGGTGAAGGCGGTGGCCGCAGGGGGAATCTTGAATTAGTAGGTCCTCACAAAATCTCTTTACTCTTTCTGCACTCTTCCTACGCATTGGCGGGGGAGGGGGATATCTTTTGAGACGTTTCAGGTGCTCTGTGTAGCTGCATTGATGATGGCTCAGTCTTTTGGGGGCACAGGGCTGGCCTTGTGCTGTAGTGCATCGGGAAGTCTCGCTGGTTCTACCCCTTTCTGCCAGTTTTCTCTCCACCTTCGCAGCCACCTCTGTTGCCTGTGCTGCCATCATCCCTGACCTGGGCGATCGTCGGCACGTGCCCACCTTGAGGTCTTTGTGCTTGCTGTTTCATCCTCTGCTTGGAGCACTCGCCTAATATTTAGCCCTTAGCTTGACTCGACTTTCAAGTTATCAACTCATGAAAGAAACTGTCTCTGGCAATCCTATCTAAAGAGGGCCTCCCGAGTCCCTGTCCCTTGTACCCCGTTTATACTCGAACATCCAGTTACCTCACATTGTTTCTTTGCTTGCTTGTTTAATATCTGTCATTTTAAAACTATAAGCCCTACAAGGTTAGGGACCATATTTTCTATTGGTCACAGTGTATCTCCAGTGCCTGGCACACAGTGCTCAATAAACACTCGTTAGATGGCCTTTTAAAAACTTTTTATTTAATTTCTAAGTTAGAGAAAAGTTGGCAGGTACCAATAATAAAAGAACTCCGTATATCCTTTCCCTGGATTCCACCCATTGTTTGCATTTGGCTCCATTTTCACCATTCTCTCTATATGTGTATTGTATGTATGCAATTTGAGAGTAAGTTGGCGTGTTGGAGACACGATGCCCCAAATATTTCAGTATTTATTTCCCCTGAGCAAGGACATTCTCTTAGAGAATCAAAGTTCCTCAAAATCAGGAAGTTTAATCCCAATACTATTATACTAGTAGCTATAATCTAATCCTCAATTGGTAGCCCCCCACCCCATCCAAGGTCACTCATTGCATTTGGTTGTCCTGTCTCTTTAGTCATCTGCTGTTATCTGGAACAGTTCTTCAGCCTTTGTCTTTAGATTTTGCCATGTTTGAAGAATGCAGATCAGTTGTTTTTATAGATTATCCCTCAGGATGGGTTTGTCTGAGGCTTCCTCGTGACTAGTGTCAGGTCATGTTGTGTTCTGTGCTTGGATCTAAGCCTCTGTGGTCCTCTCTCCACGTTCTTGTCTTTCCCTCCAGGTAGAGAAGATCCGCCAGGTCAAAGCCAAGTCTCTGTACCTGCAGGTGGAGAAGCTGCGGCAGAACCTCAACAAGCTTGAGAGCACCATCAGTGCCGTCCAGCAGGTCCTGGAGGAGGGGAGGGCGCTAGACATCCTGCTGGCCCGAGACCGCATGCTGGCCCAGGTGCAGGAGCTGAAGACTGTGCGCAGCTTCCTGCAGCCTCAAGAAGACGACCGGGTCATGTTCACACCCCCCGACCAGGCACTGTACCTCGCCATCAAGTCCTTTGGCTTTGTCAGCAGCGGGGCCTTTGCGCCACTCACAAAGGCTACGGGTGACGGCCTCAAGCGGGCCCTCCAGGGTAAAGTGGCCTCCTTCACCGTCATTGGCTACGACCACGATGGAGAGCCTCGCCTCTCGGGAGGTGACTTAATGTCGGCTGTGGTCCTGGGCCCGGATGGCAACCTGTTTGGAGCCGAGGTGACCGATCAGCAGAATGGGACTTACATGGTGAGCTACCGGCCCCAGCTGGAAGGCGAGCACCTGGTGTCGGTCACCATGTGCAACCAGCACATTGAGAACAGCCCCTTCAAGGTGGTCGTCAAGTCGGGCCGCAGCTACGTGGGCATCGGGCTCCCGGGCCTGAGCTTCGGCAGCGAGGGTGACAGCGATGGCAAACTCTGCCGTCCCTGGGGCGTGAGTGTGGACAAGGAGGGCTACATCGTGGTCGCCGATCGCAGCAACAACCGCATCCAGGTGTTCAAGCCCTGTGGCACCTTCCACCACAAATTCGGCACCCTGGGCTCCCGGCCTGGGCAGTTTGACCGACCAGCCGGGGTGGCCTGCGACGCCTCCCGAAGGATCGTGGTGGCTGACAAGGACAATCATCGCATCCAGATCTTCACCTTTGAGGGCCAGTTCCTCCTCAAGTTCGGCGAGAAAGGAACCAAGAACGGGCAGTTCAACTACCCTTGGGATGTGGCGGTGAATTCCGAGGGCAAGATCCTGGTCTCTGACACTCGGAACCACCGGATCCAGCTGTTCGGGCCTGATGGAGTCTTCCTGAATAAGTATGGCTTCGAGGGGGCTCTCTGGAAGCACTTTGACTCCCCTCGGGGTGTGGCCTTCAACCACGAGGGCCACTTGGTGGTCACCGACTTCAACAACCACCGGCTCCTGGTCATCCACCCCGACTGCCAGTCGGCTCGCTTCCTGGGCTCCGAGGGCACCGGCAACGGGCAGTTCCTGCGCCCACAGGGTGTGGCCGTGGACCAGGAGGGGCGCATCATCGTGGCTGATTCCAGGAACCACCGGGTGCAGATGTTTGAGTCCAACGGCAGCTTCCTGTGCAAGTTTGGCGCCCAGGGCAGTGGCTTCGGGCAGATGGACCGCCCATCCGGCATCGCCGTCACCCCCGACGGGATGATCGTTGTGGTGGACTTTGGCAACAATCGAATCCTCATCTTCTAATCACATTTTCGAGGCTTCTCTGTATTTGGGGTGTGCGTGTGTGTATGTCTCTCTCTCTCTTTCTTTCCCCCCCCACCCCCCACCTTTTTGAATTGCAAAGAAGAAACAGTCTCAGGGAAATTTCTTTTTCTTTTGTTTAAAGAGAACAAGAAAAGTACAACATTGCTTAAGTCCTACCTCATCTTTATTTTTTTACAGATGAATGTACTTATCTTTTCTGCAGGGATTGAGCCTGTGAAGTGATAATTTTCTATCTACCTCATAAATCTTTACATTTCCTTCTCCGGCCAGGCCCTCTGCCCGCCTCCCACCCTCACTCGGTGGAGTTCGCGGTTCCCTCTTCCCCTCTGCAGGGCGTGATATGCACAAGCCTGTCCTCTCTATGGCTAGGAGGGCCCTGGATGTGTGTGGTGGGCTGTATTCTGTAGATTGAGCCAAGGAAACACGAAAAACTACTAAATGTAAAAAAAACAAACAAAAAAAAAAACAAAAAAAGTATAAAATGTGGAAAAATAGGATTTAAAATGCTTAATTATAGAGTATTTGTGTTCTTGAGAATACTGTGTTTATGGGGTTAGATTGTGTTGTCTGATCTTGATCTTTTTGGAAAAATCTCTCGCTTTTAATGCTGTGACAGAGAACGTGCCTGTTCTTTTACATCTCAGTGCGCTTGTCATCCTGTTCAGCATCTTTTTCTTATTCCTAGAAGATGGGGCTGTGGCTTTGCTAGTCAAGAAAAGCAGACTTACTCATATCTTAGGTATGTCATCTTTGTTTGTTTCAAGGTGCGTGTGTATGTGTGGAGCCATCTTACACCAAACTAGTAAAGCTGAAAATGATACACCACCTCCCAAAGAACATTTTCCTTTCATACTTTTAGTTTCTAAAAATAATAGATGTAGTTTGGGACTTTTGATTTAAAAGTATTCTCAAAAGTTAAGTATTTTTAGTTCACTGTTGGATATAAAGAGTTAAACGGAAGGAAAGAGAAAGTGAACCTCATTCTCAGAAAGAGGGTTTTCGGACGAGGCCTGGTGTGTGGACATGCGTGTGGGTGGACACGCGTGTGCCGAGGTAGAGAGCGTGAGAAAGAAGCAAGTCACCCCCAAACTCTTCCAGACTCTGCAGGAGGGTGGGGGTTCGATCCCCGACCCTATATTGAATGTTGTTCTGTTAATGCTAGGCGTTTCTTTTCCTAAGGAGAGTAGGCAAAGGAATGAACTTTTATTTTAAAAGCACAATTTTTTTCCTGCTTTGGAAGTTCAGGGAAATAGAATGTTTAAAAGTCAGATTAATAGGAACAGCCCATTGCCACATCCTCTGCTCAAGTCTCTTTTCACAGACTGGTCCGGCTCCTGAGCCGAGCTGTATGTAGGACCTCATGGTGAACGTGAATTTCTCCCCCAAAAGCCTTTGAATGTAAAGGATTTTTGTAAACTGAACTGCCCCAACTCAGAAATGTAGGAAGTAATGTCTTTCGTTAAACCTGTATCTCGGTACCAAAGAATGAAAATTGAAGCCAGGCTCTCACTGCAGACTGTGGGATGGCATCTGTCACTTTACAGGGTTGGTTTGTAGTAAGCTGGACTTGGGGACAAAACCTCGTGCTTCTGGGCATTATCTGTCTTTCAGGTGGAAATAAGGTAGAGCTGGTAGATAACCTGTTTATCGGAACTCATGGGCCCCTTTATTTCCCTCAAATACTTAATTTAGGACCAAATTCGAAAATTACACACCCCAGAAGAAAAATGGGCTCTCAAATGGCAGTGTTTACAGGGAGAGGTCTCGTTTAAACAGAAAAACAACAGATCACTTTCTGTTCTTGTATTTAAGAGAAATTCCTTTTGCAATATGGATATAGTTTTAAATGAAAAGAATAAAGAAATGAAGCAATTTGTTTTTGTTATCCCAAGAGAAAAAGAGATGACAGGGACAGTATAGCAAGTCAATCAAGTTGCTTTTTCTATCCAGCTGTTTTGGACATTTAATTTACCCCTTCATGGTACCCTGTGTCTTTCCATTGCTTTAGTTCTAGGGTTTCTGAATGACCAAAATGGGGAAAAAACTCATTTCTTAAAGAACTGCATGCAATAAAGTATCCAAAAATTAAAAAGTAACTTTAACCTGCTGGCTCCCAGCTGCTGTGTTACAGGGTAGGGAGACAGTAAGAAATCTCGTTTTATAAAAGCGGCTTTTCTTTTATTGAAGAACTTAATAGTGAATCCTTCCCCAGTTCCTATTCAGTTGCCTTTTATTTTGCCCCTGAGTTCCAGGTAATAAAACATTTTTATTGGTGGTTTTTTTTTTTTGTTTTTTTTTTTACACTGTGGAATAACTTGGTGCTGATCCTTCCCTCCCCCTCCCCACAACTATCCAACAAATCATCCTTTAAACACCAAAGACAACTGGTTTTAAATGCTTAAAAATATTTTTATGGAGGAGATGGATCTTAAAAATTTTTTAAAACATTGTCAGAAACCCATGTCATGATTATGACTGGGCTGTTATTTCAGGTAGTTACTACCTTTGAAGATCCCATCTTTATTTTTAGCATCATCTTCATTCTCACTTTTTCTTCCATGTTTCCCCATATGTAGGAGAATCTTGGGACCTGAATGGGGAATTTTCTTGGTGAATAGCAGCAACTGAAATGGCTTATTTAACATTTTTCTGTGGATTTGGTTATAAAGCCAGAGTTTCCATGCCTGGCCAAAATGACCGGATCTTACAATTAATAGACTGACCAGTTTGCAGGCTTAAAGCTAGTGGAGTTGTCGTTCCTGAAATGCTTGTGCAGGTGGGCGGTCCTGCCTGCTTTCACCCACGATAGTGGTACATCTCCTTACCTTTCTGCACCCAGAATTGTGCATCACTGCCATTTGTGAAACATGGTCACGCTTGGGAAGATTTGTTTTTAAAACATCGGCCATCTTTGGCTGCCCAAAATTAACTCAACCCACAGGGATTGGTGCAAAGCACTTTGGAGTGTGTTTATTGTACAATGTGGAATGCTCCAAATCAAAGAAAGATAAGAAAAGCCAACATTTGGAACTCCCTAGTGTGAGTGAGGCTGTTGAAAATAGGTGTATTTAAACGCATATCCCCTGCCCATTGTGAGGTGATGCTAGCTAGGTTAGGTAGGAAATTGGGTCAAAGAGAGAAGTCTTTACAATGGTGAGAGGATAAGGTCCTGGGTGCTGGAAGGGAGGATAAAATATTTCTATTGAGTAAATGTGATATTTAGATAATAAATCCCCATGTTGTCTGACGTGGTAGGGCAGGGTGGGAAGCTACCAATTGGATTTGAATATATAGGTTTGGGTATTGATATGGCTAAAGGAGATCTAAATAACAGCACAGATAAAAACCACTTTTGGTTGACACTTAACATTTCAAAAGTGTTAATCTTTTTTCTTTCTTTTTTTATTTTATTTTAAGTCATTCCTTTGTAAATTTGGTCACAAGAAGCAATGCTCTCCCAGAAACCTGTGCCGTATTGTGGCTGGCAGGTGGCATGCGAGTTGGCTGGAGCCCAGGGGCCCGGACAGTAACCCAGGTGCCCTGACTCTTCAATTCATGGATGCCCTTTTTAAGTCTGACTTACTTGGGGAAAGAAATAACAAGGGTACCATAAACAGAACCTGAATTATGTGTTGGGCCAAAAAAGTTGCCAGATTTAAGGCACTTTGTGATAGAGCTGTAAGAGAATAGCTTGAGATTGGCTCAGTCTGTTTTATTCTAGTTAAGCCAAAGCTTAATGATTTGAAGGAAGTCTTTTAGGCTTGAAGCAGCAGAATACTGTTTGTATATGTGTTGTCTTCCTCTGGGAGATTCTAAGATTGCTGTATTCTGGTAAATAGTGAAAGAAATGCCAAAGTTCTAAGGCTTGTTTTTCTGTTTAAAAAAAAAAAAAAAAAATCCAGTGGTGCCAAAAAGCATTTAGGGTATTTATTGACGACATCACGTTTGCGTCTCCAACAGTCTGGGGCTGTATAAAAGTCAAACTCTACTACTTGCGTGTGATGATATCATATAGCCACGACCTCCCAAGGATCTTTAGCTTCCTCTGGCTTCCTGCAGGCCAGTGACCCAGGACACACACACTACTCCACCCCACCTCACACCGTTTGCTTTTGTTTAGTTTCTACCTCACTTTTGGCAAAAGTTATCTACCTCAAGTTAGCATCTGATGAATCTCTGAAAAAAATAGTATTAATCCGGTGGGGAGTGGGGTGGGAGTGTGGGAAACTACCTCTAGAAGAAAATGTTTTCATAAATCCAGAACTGATTTCTCCCAGAAGAACTGTTTGATTGACCTTGAAAAAGAAACTTTGAAACCAAATATTCCTGTACTCAGGCAAACATAGTCAGAAATCCAGGTGTTTCTTACTGATCTGGCTTTCTTTCCCACTAGGAATTATGCACACTGTTACCATGTCATTCAGTATTAAACTACTGGTTCAGTTGACTATTTGAGGACTTAACTGCAAAATAAAGGCCTTTAGGTCTCTTTTTCTCTCTTCAAGAGAAAAAACTATTTTATCTGGATTTTGAATGTCTGCAGGTATACCCTTTTAGGAGCAATTCTAAGGGTCTAGTGACTGGAGACATCAAATTTTTGAAGGGAATGAGAATCTTTAGACTCCACGATTGTATTTGTAGCTTTTCTGGACCCAGCAGGATGTTTCATTGAGCAGTGACTGGTAAAGTGTGTTTTGCTCTTTTGTTTTGTGTTTAATTTTTTTTTTTTCTACCAAAGGTAACATGTTTGACGGGTTGTTCTTTTTTCCTCTGCTTGTTTATTAAATACTTGATAAAAGTTGAGAAGCACATTACCATGATATACTGTATTGCCTCTCCACCTCTCTTCTTCCCCTAGTTAATTTTTGTTTTGGTTGGAGAAGAGGGTCCTAAGACCACTGTAATTATTGTGAATTGGGTTTAAAGTGTCATGGCGAAGAAATACCTCAATGATGTCTATTTTTAAACTGATCTTACGGGTTAACAAGCCAGCCTGGTGGGATGTTTTCCATCATCATTTAACCAGTAATGGTTCTAAAAGCTTTGTGTATCCACATGGTCTTAGACCTCCTTTTAATGATTGTATTAACTTGCAAGCTCAGGTAGTATTTTCTTAAGGCTCTATCTCAGAGCACACTGACTGAATGTTAACGTGTGTAGCAAAGTGTTTACTTTCTTTAAATAACCAGCTCTGTAATAGTTCTTTATGTTTCTAACAGTCTGTATAGTTGTCCTTCTTCAGACAAAGATTTTTCACATTTCTGGGATTTTCTTGTTTTTAGGGTGATAAGGTTTCTTTTTTTTTTCTTTTTCCCTAAAATCAATGCAGGTGAGAGGGTGGGTGGGTACGGGATGTTTTTAACTAGTATGTTAGGCATATTTGGGTGGGCGGGAGGGTTGTTAGTATTTTTTATGAATCTCGTTTAATACTGTCCATTAGCTGTCATGCCTGGTCAGCAAAATACTTTAATGTTTAAGTGTAGAACATGTGACTCAGTTGTTTGTTTTTTTTTCTTTTTCTTTTTCTTTTTATGGGTGAGAAAGGTAAATGCAGAATTGGAGAAATTAACATGGGCATGTTGCCTGGTATCTAGAATGACTAAGACCTTTTATTAAAAAAAAAAATTTTTTTTTTCCAAGGCAGGCATGAGGGTAAGGAATATACAACCCTAGAATTACTCCCCAGGCCACAAAAACCATCTGCAAACGCACCTGCGGTGCTACCCCTGGATGCTTTTTTTTAAATGGGCATTGCAGTGGTGGTGGGATCCCATCAATTAAGTGGAGAATGGGGAAGCCAAGGTTTTTCCTCAAACCTTTAAAGTGGATTTTTGTTTGGGGTGTGTTTTTTTTCCCCCCTGTGAATTTTAATTTTAAATCTTAAATGTTATACTGCAGGCCGCAGGCATGACAAGCAATGAGCAGGTGAAGAACCAGTGGAAAAGTGTTCAAAAACTCCTGTGTTAGCTAACAGGCTTCTGAATGTATCGCTGTGGTCCACAGAGAAGGCTGGTGAAGGTAGCAAGGAGATGCTGTATCAGCTACTGCAGCCTTAAAACAAAGTTGGTGTCTCTTTGGACTTTAAAATTATTCCTATGCAGCTTATTTTATTTTTGTTTAATCAAATAAACAAGAGGGTTTTTCCATGGAAACATGTGTCTGTGTGATCCTTTAATCCAGAATAAATAAAGGTGTGGGTGCTGCCCTTCGATTTCTGTGAGGAAGATGGCTCACGAGTTGCACTCTGGCCAGTGGACCAGGTTGGGTTCATGCAGCATTTTCAAAACAGGTAGATATCAGCATTTAAAATAGAGGAAATGTTAAAGCACCTAAATGTTTTAAAACCTGGACCTACAGAATTTGGAGAAATTTTAGATCTAGTAATCACAGGCCTGCAGGAGCTGAGTAGCAGATGTCCCTTTAAAGGGACAAGTATGATTTCCCATTTAGCACAGGTCCCTCTCCCCATCCACCCCCTTTTCTCATAGACGTTAGCACTGTAGTGGACACTTGCCATATACACACACACACCCCTCAGCCTGGGGTCAGGGGGACCAACTTGGGCCTAACTTTTGGCTGGGTACCACAAATGCCTGGTAGATGAAGAGGACCGTTTTTTGGAGCTCACCGTGTTTACGGTTTAGAGACTTTCATTTAAACTAAAATTACCCCAACTTTGCTCACTTTGTTTTTCACATCTCATCACACAGCCTAACTTTAACCTTTGAATGAAGGGTCTGGCAAACTAGAAATGACTAGCACATTGGATTCCACTGTTTTCTGCCAGTGTCCTCCTGTTCTGTGCCCCTTCCCTGGTGTGATAGGTTTACAGACTCACTAGAGGTGGAAGCACCTTTTTTCAGTGCCGAGCATCAGTAGCTGGCATAGGGAACCTCTCCTCTTTTCTCCACTGGATCCCATGTCGGCATTCAGCATTTAAAGTGGCTTTTGCCCCATCCATGCCTTCAACTTCAAAATTGTGACACATCCTAAGTAGCAGTTTTCCTAACAGGTTCAAGATGGGAGTATACACTGAATGGACTCAGAATCTCAGTCCCATTTTCCATTTACTGTTCCAGTCCTCACTTTTATTTCCCTTTGCCCCTTGTTGGAAATAATGGGAGACTTTGCTGAATGAAGCAGGACCATTGTCTGAGGGAAGTGCAAAGAAGGGAAGAATCGAGACCTGATCTTCAAACACCCCCTCCCCCCACTTCCCTTTAGCCTCTTCCATTAGAGTGAGGCCGGCCAGCTTGGAAAGACTCAAACATAAGCTACACTCTTGTAGTGGGCCACTGAGGCTGCCCTTAAACGTTAACAGCCAGTAATCAAAATTACAATATGTGGAGTAATTGGAACATTCATACATTGCTGGTGGGGTCATAACATGGTATAAACTATTTGGAACGCAATCTGGCACTTCTTCAAAGTATTAGGACCCAGCAGTTCCATTCCTAGATCTATACTTAAGAGAATTGCAGACATCGCACAATAACTAGAATATAAATCTTCATGGTAACATTCTTAATAGCCAAGAAGTGGAAACAACCCGATAGACCCTCAACTGATGACTGGTTAAACAAGATGTGGTATACTACGTCCTTGCAATGGAACATGCAGCCATACATAGGAACAAAGTACTGTTACATGTTACAATGTAGGGGACCTTGAAAATGTAAGTGAAAGAAGCCAACTACATACCTGATTTCACGTACATGAGGTATCCAGAAATATAGAGACATAGAGACAGAAAGTAGGTTAGTGTTTTCCAGGGGCTGGGAGATTGGGAGGAATTGGCAGTGACTTACTGAGTTTTTTTTTTTTAACTTTTATTTTTTTATAAGACAATGATTTTACATTCGCAGCAAAATTGAGAAGAAGGCACAGAGATTTCCCATATGCGCACATGCATAGCCTTGTATTATCAGCATCCTCTTGGGGTTTCTTTGCGGGACAATGGGAATGTTCTAGAATCGGATACTAGTGATGGTTTTATAACTCTGGATGAATTTTATGGTATATAAATCAGCTCAGTATGAAAAGGCACAGGCAACAGGTAAAATCGGTACATACGACTACATTAAAAACTCCTGTTCAATGGAAAATCTGACTACATTTTCTCGCCTCCTTGTGCTGGGAGGGCGCCATGTGACGAGTTCTTCCTGGAAGGAGGTGAGCAGCAACGACAAGGTGCCGCTTCCCTAGCTGGAGTGTGTCTTTGGCAGGGTGAGCCTTTGCAGAGCGCTGGTCCCTCTCCCATGGCCACAGGCAACATTCTCATCGGCCAGGAACTAAGACACACGGCATGTGATCAAAATGTGTACAATTATTTTAAACGGGTTTTAAATCTGTCCAATGAACAATATGAGAAAACAAGCCTTAGTCTGGGAGAAGATATTTATAAAGGTATAACTAACAAAAGATTGATAGCCAGAATATTTGAAGAACTACAAATTAAAGAAAACAACCTAATGAAAAAAAAAAAAACAGGCAAAGGTTATTATTTACAGAGCTCAACTGCACTAGAATTCGGGGAAATACAAAATAAAAAAACAAGATACAATACGATATCTATCGGTTTGATAGAAATGTAAAGGTAATTGTAGCAAGTGTTGGCGAGTGATAGGAACTGGCCCACACAGCTGGTGGGAGTGCAGAGCGCATCCCCTTTACCGAGGAAGTTATCAGTATCTAGTGAAGTTGGAGACATAGGTGTAGCAATTTCACCTCCAAGAATATGCTGTGGAGAAATTTTAGCACACGACATGCAATGACCACTGCCCTTTGCCTGGAATAGGTCACACCAACTGACTTGTCAGTGGACGGATAGAAGAGTAAACGTGACTTTGACAGGAGTTAAAATGAATGGGGGCTAACTGTAGATTCATCTAAAAATCGTAATGTTGAGTGAAAAGAGCAAGTTCCAGAATGACTTTACAGTAAATGTTTAACATGTTTGGAAAAAGCACAAAACAATGCTACAAATTTGTTTATAGATCTGGTTTTTGTTCAGTGAACATTAAGTGGCTTGGTGGGTTGCAGGTTGGCTTTCTTGGCTAGATGAGGGAGTTGTAAAATTGAAAGCAACCAATCCCCTAATGGTTATTAAAAAAGAAGGGTGACCAAGAAGGTGAAGAAAACCCAAGAATTTCTGTTTTCCCTTTCCTCAGTAAAGATTCTGACTTGCTCATAAAACATGATAATAGGAGACAGAAATATAAGGACAATGATGACAGAACTTTGCATTTCTAGAAAGAATAGGACATAAGGTATGTGGCTCTAAAAAATTTCCACGGGAGACATACAGTGGCTCCCCCTAGGCAACAATGCTAGTTGTTAAAATATAACTATGAGTACCACAATAAATCACTGTACGCATATATTCCAATGGAACATTTAGACAAGTTAACTTTTAGAGACTAGCACTTTTCATTTTATAAAGTCAGGTGTAATTTACATGCAATAAATTTCACCTTTTGGTGTGCATTTCTGTGAGTTTTGACCTACACATATATAGTTGTAACCAACATCACAGGTAACAGAGAGAGTAGTTCCGTCACCCCCAAATTCCTCCAGTATCTCTCGTAGTCAATCCCTATACCACCTTCAGCCCAGACAGTCTGTTTTCTACCCAGAAGAAATTTTTTTTTCTTTTTTCTTCCTGCAGAATGTCACCTAAATAGAATCATTTGACTCAGGACTAGCACTTTTGAATTCACAGTAGGTCCACGGCAGAAATAATAGTTTAGGCGACCATGATGACTTTTTGTTTTTATATTCAGGATGAGCCTAACAAAGTATAATTTTCAGAGTGAAATAACTCAGGCGATGTAGAATGTGCTCGTGGCAAAGATTCGTTCGACTCATTATAAGGGGAATGGCAGAGTGTGAAAGCTGGTTCCGCAGAGGATAAGCAGGAGTGGTGAACATAAGTCAGTAGGAAAGGAATGCTGTCATACAGTCGCAGTTGGTGGTGCATGTTACACCTTTGAGCAATTCCTTCAGAAGATCAGGTATTAAAACCAGTATCACCGGGAACCTTGAAAGACAAGGGGGCCTCTTAGGTTCAAGGACCATGAAGCAGCCCTAAAAATTTTAAAAGATACAATTCGAATCCTTTTAAATACTAAATTCACTTATCGCTTTCTTAAAAGGTGCCTCCGTCCTGGGTCCCACCCTTTAGAGGGCTCCACTCTGGCCCTCCTCCAGCCACGCCCCGCATCACTGGGCAAGGAGTCCCAGTGGCCAAGGACGGACCGTCCCTTCTAGACCATGCTGCAGGTGCCTGGGAGGCAAAAGTTCTCTGCTCAAATTACCTTAAGCCTCCCCTTTAGGACAGTGCAAGCCTGTATCTTCCTTCACAAGGCAAATGGAGGGGTGGCCAGGGGGTGGCTCTTTGCAGGAGTGGGGGTAGGGAGCTAGGATATGGGCCGAAGCATCCATATATTGTGAGAATATGGCCCATTACAGTAGAGGACAGCCATTTCTCCAAGGAGCCCTGGTTCCTTGTTCTGCAGACTGGAATTTACAAACAAAAATCTGGGTGCTGTGTGTACTCATTGCTGCTGGAGTGTCATTGCTTTTAGGCCCTCTTAGCAGACAGAGCTAGGAAATACATGTATGTGTACATATACACATCTACATCTGTAATATACTGAAGTTCATATCGATACTTGTGATTCTAATCCAACATCGTAGTCTTATCCCTTTCGTTGTGTGTTATCAGTTTCTTCCCAAAGAGAAAACTTGGACTCATTTGCCCAGTCCTAGAATTCACATATAGTAGTTTCAGAAATGCTAACCCATTTTCTCGTGAAAAACAAATTTACTACCTAATATACCCTGTTTGTATACAGTTCTTTTTATCTTTATCTTTACCACTAGCCGTACAAAACACTATCTTCCAAAGTTTCTTAGATTATTTTCTTCCCCAAGTCTTTCGATGTATTAGGTTATTTATAAAACAGATTAATTTGCTATTTTTTTCTGTTTTGAGTTTTCTCCCACATCCTGGTTGAGTGCAATTGTTTCTTTTTGGGGGTTATGTAAAACATTACCACGGTTCTAAAAGTCAAAACTATACCAAAAAAAAAAAAATGTATATTGAGAGAAGCCTTACTTTTCTCTCATCCCTACTCTCCCAACCCCATTCCCCCATTCTCTCCACCCTGCCCCAACCCCTGGAGGTAATCATTCTTATTAATTTCTGGTTTATCCTTCCTGAATGTCATTTTTTTTTTGCACAAATGAGCAAATACATAAATATTCTTAGGTTCCCTTCTTCTTTCCACAAAAGGTAGCATAGTACAGATACTGTTTGGCACTTTGCTTTTTTTTCTTTCATTTAACAAATATCTCAGAAGTTCCTGCAGGTCAGTTCATAGAGATCTTTCTCATTCTTTTTTTTACAGCTTCGTACATAGTGTGATCAACCACAGTTTATTCAACCACTCCTGAGTGGATAGCATTTAGGTATTTTCGATATTTTACAACTTCTAACAGTGCTGCAGTAAATAACCTTGTGCCTATGTACTCCTTATTGTTGGCGGTGTATTTTAAGGGTTGATTCCTAGAATTGGGGTGGCAGAGTCAAAAGGTAAACGGGTATGTAATTTTTTTTAAGCCAGAAGAGTTGTACTAGGATTCTGACTACTTAAGATACTTCATATGAGTGGAATCACAGAGTATTTGTCCCTTTGTGACTGGCTTATTTTACTTAGAATGTCCTCAGGGTTTATCGTTGTTGTAATATGTGCCAAGATTTCTTTCTTTTTATGGCTGCATAATATTCCGTTGCATGTATATATCATTTTTTGTTCATTCATCCATTGACAGACATTTGGGTTGCTTCTTCTTCTTAGATACTGTGAATAATACTTCAGCAAACACAAGTGTGCAAATATCTCTTTGAGATCTGCTTTGAATTCTTTGTATATATACCCCGAAATAGGAGTGTTGGATCATATGTAATTCTACAGGAATTATTATACTGTTTTCCATAGTGATTGCACCATTTTACAATCCTACCAACAGTGATTTTCTCCTCGTCTTTCCTTTTTCCTCCTTGTCTTGTTCCTTTCTCTAATTCTTTAAACTTTTATTTTGAAATAATTTTAGATTTACAGAAAAAGTTGCAAAGATTGTGCAGAGAGTTCCTGTATACCCTTCACTCAGCTTCTGCTAATGTTATCATATTTATGAACACTAAGAAATTAACATTGGCATAATACTATTAAATAAAGCATAGACTTTGGATTTCACCAGTTTATCCAGTAATGCACTTTTTCTGTTCTAGGATTATTAGTTCGATGATTAGTCATTATGTCTCCTTAATCTGCTCTCATCTGTGGCAGTTTATCAGTTTTTCCTATTTTCACTACTTTGACACTTGTAGGCGTGTTGGTCAGGCATTTACTCAATTTGGATTTGTTGGATATTTTCTCATGATTAGACTGGTGTTTTGGAGTTTGCGGGAAGAATATCCCAGAGGTGATGTGCTTTCCTCATTGCCATTGTTATTGTTGTTTTGCATTGCTAACAGGAGGCATACGTTATCAACATGACTTATCGCTAACCTTGATCACTTGGTCACGTTGGTGTCCATGAGGTTTGTACTTTCCTTTCCATGATCTATTTGTTAGAATATTATTTCCATTTAAAATATAAGGTATAAATATAAGGTCTTGACTTCACTCATAAAAATTGTGATCCTATGACATTATCTTTAATAGTGGGTAGTCTGTTTTGCCTATTAACTTTCTTACGGGCTGTGTCATTAAACCCGGAAATTCTCTATAAAATAACCAAAATTTTATCAATATTTTAATGTATGTGGACTTGAAGTCTTCATTTCATGGGAAAATTGCCTCTAAATTTTCATTGGGAAAGGAGTTATAATAACTGTTTAGAGAAGAATTATATTTACATAATGGCTTTAAAAGTTTGTGCTTATTTTAAAAATTGTGTACAGATTTTTCATGGTGTATCCTTGCAGTCCATCACCCAACAAACATTAGTGAAATCTTGAGTACAAAATAAAGAAAAAAAAAGTCTAAATTTCTTTTTTTATACCACACTGCCCAAAAGAAATACAGCAACACAGGGTGAGATGCCAGGGTCCTCAGTGGCTGAAGGAGAGATAGTGGTGTCCAAATATGGAAGAGCCTCTGGCTTGGCATTTGAACTCAGGAAACTGGCTTCTCCTCATTGCCTCACTCCTCAGCATCAACCATTCATTTGCTTCCACTCAAACTCACAAAATGCCATGTCATTAATTATAAAAAGTCAAAAGTCAATTAGTTAGTGGCTTTATTATAGAAATATGTTTTTAATCTTATTTTCTTGATTATAAAGAACCATCAAATGGAATCATCTTTCTTCAAGCTTAATTTTGACTATTCATTGAATTAACATTGCCCAGAGGTCTTCTCTGAGCAGCTCCCGCAGAGACCTCCCCCGTGGTTCTGCCTCATGTGGACGAGTACTGTTGTCTTTTTGTACACGAATTGGTGGACTTTGTTTTCTCATTTTGGACTGTCTGTATTCTTCCACAGTGCTCTCTACTCAACACAAACACTTCATCCATTCAGAGTGAGGAGTGAATATTAGTTGGTGTGGAAAAGTAAACTAGGTCCATGGGCATAAGCGAAGTCGATCTGGGGACTAAATTCATGGCTGACCTCCAGCTATTTCACATACAAGCTGGGGCCTTGTTCCCATCTGCTAAAGGGTTTGGGGTGTGTTCGCTCATTCCTTCTAATAATTCATATTCAGGGAGTGGTAGTTTAGGCATTTTCTAGGATGATTTAAAACCAATCATAGTCTTCTCAGTTAACTCATCATTGCCAGTGTCGATCTTTTTTTCCCAACTAGATAGTGAGGTGTGTGTGTGTGTGTGTGTGTGTGTGTGTGTGTGTGTTTAAAATATTCGTAATGTTAACCACACACCTGGAAAAAATGAGGAGGTTGGGGAGGCAGCCCTTTGGTGGGGAGGAAGACGATGTATGGAATTTGGAGCTGAGTTTGGGAAAGATTACTTCCTGTAACACTGACAAATGTGAATGTGACCTTTTAGTCCAAAGTCATAGAGGCACATGGTTTGGGCTGGATAGTCACACACCTTTGCCTAGTGAGTTCTGTGATGTTAAAGTACTTTCTGCTCAACCAAATCCTTTTGGGGCCTGCTAGGACAGGTGGCCTGACCACAACTTTTGCGGGGAGGTGGGGTAATTTCTTGATGTTTTACTCAAAAGACATCAACTTTACTTTTGGTGATTGAGGTTTATCTTGGCAGCTTTTACAGTCAAGCATTCCCAATTTGTTTTAAAATGGTTCTCACATATAAGATCTAGAATTCGTGTCTAGTAATATGTGCTATCCTTGCGATAAAAGGCTAAAGACAGAGTATGTTCTCTGAACTGAGCTAACTAGCATTGAATCTGAAACTTTTAACTTTTTACACTGCGTTCTGGGCCAGGAAAGGCCCTAATGCATAGGGAGACTTCAGCAGCAGCCTGGACCACCTTCTGCCAGATGAGTTGCTGGTTATCTGTGAGGGGCTGGCACCAGGACAAGGGCTTAGTAGGAAGGGGATGGGGTGGGGTAGTGACTGGAATACAGCCTCTAATCTGCACTGAGAGATCTTCCCATCAGTTTCGGGAACGCAGTTTAGGAACGTGGCCACACTGTTAGGCCTGTGATGGGAATGAGAAGAGAAAGGCTGAGAGATCCACCCAGAGCTCACTGTCCCACGCCTTCATGCGAGGAGGCTGTGCGGGTGCCAGCATATTGAGGTTCCCCGCCACGTCCAGCAGAATCTCTGAGAAGCAGGCTCTGTCGTGATCCTGGTCCCCCTCGTTATTGCTACGCCTTCCACAATGACAACATAACCGCTCCTGAAAAGATTTTCCTCCAGGACATGTTTCCTAAATCAAGGCAGACAAAAATACAGGCAGAAGTCCACTTAAGGAGAGCAGGAAATAGTGCTGGAGACAGAGGGACGGCCCAGGGTGTGCCTTTTGTGGGTGGGGCAGTTTGCCCAGTTGGGACACAGGCCAAGTAGCTCCCCCTATTTTTTGAAGAGCCACTCCTTACTCATTTGGGTTCTTTTCTCTTCTGCTTAAATATTTTTATTCTTGATCATGCCAGGTATGCATGTACGTGTATTCATGACTGTGAACAGGAAAGTTTATTTTTGTATTTGTCAATTCTCCAGGAATCTCTGCCACCACCAAACTTAACATGCTGAACCCATGTTTTCTCTTCCCTGCCAACAGACTTCCCTTAGCAATCTCTTGGCTTGTGCTTGCTGGAGGCACCTCCAGTGTTACATTCTCAGACTAGAGACTTTGGCAATGCCACTTTATTTATTCACTAGTTCATTCAATAGTCAAACAGTCAAATATTTATTGAACATTTCTCTTTGTTTTCTTTCTCATTTTTTTTTTTTACTAGCATTTATCATTAGCTTAAGGTATCTTGTTAATTGTGCTGTCGTTTTTTATCTCCTCCCCCTCTGCTGAGCTCATACACGGCTGTACTCTCGGTGTCTAAACAGTGTCCAACATGCCCAACACTCAAAACATATTTGAAAGAAACAAATGAGCAAATTTACGTACAGTATTTAGAATTTCATAAGCAATACAAATTTCAACAGATTATGTTTTGAGTTTAATACAAATTTCAACAGATTATGTTTTGAGTTTAATCTGCCATCACTTTATGTTTTGAGTTTAATCTGCCATACAAATTTCAATACAAATTTCAATACAAATTTCAATACAAAGCAATACAAATTTCAACAGATTATGTTTTGAGTTTAATCTGTCATCACTTTATGTTTTGAGTTTAATCTGCCATCACTTCACTCTATGCCTTGTCTGCTCTGGCACAGATGTTTCTGGAATGCCTCGATGAGCCAAGCACTGTTCAAGGTGCTTGGGATGCTCCTGTGACTTTCACGTACTGCAACCCATCATCCCTTCCTCATCATTTCCACTCTGTGGTCCTTCTCCCTTCTCGTGTAGGTCATCACAGCTTCTTTGCTCTCTGCTGTCTCTAGTCTCCCAGCCTCACCTTCCTGGTGCCCGTTTCCTCCTGTGCTCTATCACCACACCACAGACCTGGCCTCGAATCTCAGGTCTGTCCCGCACGAGCTGAGGGGATTTAGGCAAGTGGCCTAGAGCCTGAGTCTATTTCTTCATCTGTGTAATCAGGATGTGTAACAGACACTACTATTCCTCTTCCATGTCCTCTGAGATCCCCTTCCCATTTCCTGGCATAGCTGGCCTATGTCTCCTCCCAGTGTCTCTTTGTTGGCGCTTCCTGAGCTTAGCCATATTGTCAGTCACCGAATGTGCACCAGACTCTCTGCTGTCTCATGTATGCTCTTATCCTCAGCAGCCTGCAAGGTAGATAACATCAGCCTTTCTTGGGTTTGGGCTGAGTTCCCCAGAAGCAGACCATAAATGAAGAATTCTGTGAAAGTGTTTAATCAGGAATGTTACCAGATGAACACAGGTGCAATATCCAGAAAAATACCATCGGGAATAACTTTGACTTAATCCACAAAGGAAAGCATTGAAGAGAGTGTAAAGCACACCCAGGCTCGTCCCAAACAGGAGCAGGGAAAACGGGATATTTACACTCTGTGCCAGTCAGTCATTAGTTAAGGAGGCCATAAATTCCAGGCACTCTTGGTTCTCTGTGCTTAGTGACCAAATGACTTCTGTCACCGCCAGTGAAAACCCGGTCATCAAGAGACTTAAGGAGGGAAACTTCCGTTTATTGTTAAGCACCTTACAAGTATTTTCTTGTTTAAGTATCACAATAGCCAAATAAAGCAATAATGTGCTCATTTTATAAGTGAGGAATCAGAATGGTAAAGAAACCTGCTTAAGGACACAGAGTTAATAAGCGACAGAGCCGGAATTCTACATTAGTTCCAGCTGACTCCAAACATGCCGAGTTCTCCCTGTCACCAAACAAAACGAATTTCTACTTGGAGATGGCAAGCAGGCCAGAAGTACAAGAGAGAGGTGGAGTTATCTGGAAGTCATCTTTTGAGGAGAGGAAGTTTGCTGTTCTCTACGTTTCTGGAAGGAGTTTATATAAGAGTAAATATTAATGAGCCACCTTAAATTTGTATTATAGTTTTAAAAAAGTACCTTGCATATAGTTTTCTCACTTTTCTTTTTGTCTCTACCTTTCAAGATAAGTGTAACAGCCCACCAAAGGCAGAGAGAATCCAAGCCCAGAATGGTGACTTTCAACACCCAGACCTGGGCTGCAATTAGGAGCTGGCTCTGGATTAGGAGAGATTCTGGAAAGGTGTAGGGCAGTTTATGCAAAGAATAGGGTGGGATGAGCTCATTTCTGGGGGGAGCTGTACGCGGGGGCGAGGAGGGGAGGGGACAATTGGGTTCCGAGAGATGGGAGGGGGGCCTTGGAGCTTAGCTTAGTGGTTTGACTTCATTGGGTGGGATGATAAGAGAGCAGGGATGGGCCAAAAGTTGGAAGACTCATTCTATGGCAGGCACAGCGGGGCAGGGTGAGGGATGAGAAGCAGGATACAGGCCCAAAGGAGAAACAGGGAATCAGTGAGGAGAGCTCAAGCTACGAAAACCTGAGGGACGCACGTGTCGATGGGCATCTGGGAGGCTGAGGGACAGGCAGGACTGAGCTCATGTGTCTCATCCGCTCCATGCTAGGACACTGGACTGTCTTGATTTCCCTGGAAATCATCCTCTCTCCCGGTTCTCATTTTCTCCTTAATTTGCTACTTCCGAGCAAACCAAGAAACTTTGGGCAAGTCGCCGAACCCGGCCCTGCCTCACACACAAGATTGTGGTGGGGCTCAAACAATGCAGGGGGTGGAAATGGCCCGAATGTGGCCACATGCTCAAAGTCCAGAGTCGCTATGAACTCTGCTTCACAGCTAATGAACATCAGTAAGAAGGGGCAGAGGAGGCCCTGGCTAGCACTTGGTTTCAAAATGCTGGTGTCACCACTTACCAGCAGCGTAATCCTGGAGGGTTGTTTCACCTCTCTCAATCTCAGTTTCCTCAACTATAAAATGGGACTTCCAGTAGCTGTTGGGCAAGACCACTGTGAGAAATGAGTAAAATAATGGATGGGAAGGACCTTGCTCAGTGTCTAAACCCTCGATGGATGGGAGCCAGTGTTGACAGTGGTGGCTCCCTGTCTTAAGGAAAGATATTGTTCCACTCTAGGTGTTCGTAATGGGACAACCACTTTGCAAACATTAGGTTTGTAATTCATTCACATACAGGAGGCATCTTTTAAGAATGGTGTTGGTTTGATAGACTGGGGACTCATTTCACCCCTGACCCCTGCTGGCTGCATCACAGATCACAAGGGCCCATTCACTGGTCACTTGGGGAATGAAAATAATCGGGCTTCTAGAGTCCTGGAGTTGACAGTCATTACACTGTGGTGATCCAGTCACCAAAGTAGATATACGGATGGCAAATAAGCATATGAAAATATGCTTAATATAATATCTCAATAGAGAAATGCAAATTAAAACAACAATGAGAGATACATCTATTAGAATGACTACAATCCAAAACGCTGTCAAATGCTGGCAAGGATGCGGAGCAACAGGAACTCTCATTCATTGTTTGTGAGAATGCAAAATGCTATGGCCACTGTGGAAGACAGTTTGGCAATTTCTTACAAAACTAAGTATACGCTTAGCACATGATCCAGCAATTGTGCTCCTTGGCATTTACCCAAAAAGGTTGAAAATATGCCCATACAAAAACCTGCATGCGAATGTTTATAGCACCCTTTTCATAACTTGGAAGCAACCAAGATGTCCTTCGATAGATGAACGGGTAAAGGAAAAGTGGTACACATCCATACAATGGAATATTACTTAACAATAAGAAGAAATGAGCTATAAAGCCACAAACAGACATGGAGAAACCCTTAAATACCTGTGCTAAGTGAAGAAGACAATCTGAAAAAGCTACATACTATATGATTCCAACTGGAAGTCAGTGTTGGATCTAGATTTGTGGGTCTGAGCCTTATTCAATTTGAGGGTCCTTTTTAAGAGAAAAAATGCAAAATTACAAATACAAAATTAGGTTAAAAAATATTTCTTTAGCACGATAAAGGAAATATAATGATAAATTTGAAAAAGCTGAAAAGACAAAAATCACAAAATCCTAAAAAAATACACAATTTATGTTGTCTACTACATCTTTATGAAAGTGTTCCCCCATGTTTTCTGCTGCATATACTCTGATTCTTTCTTCATATAACAACAATTTAAAAAATGTTTTCC
>NW_011888782.1:17031873-17037611 GCF_000151845.1 Pteropus vampyrus
GAAAAGTGGTACACATCCATACAATGGAATATTACTTAACAATAAGAAGAAATGAGCTATAAAGCCACAAACAGACATGGAGAAACCCTTAAATACCTGTGCTAAGTGAAGAAGACAATCTGAAAAAGCTACATACTATATGATTCCAACTGGAAGTCAGTGTTGGATCTAGATTTGTGGGTCTGAGCCTTATTCAATTTGAGGGTCCTTTTTAAGAGAAAAAATGCAAAATTACAAATACAAAATTAGGTTAAAAAATATTTCTTTAGCACGATAAAGGAAATATAATGATAAATTTGAAAAAGCTGAAAAGACAAAAATCACAAAATCCTAAAAAAATACACAATTTATGTTGTCTACTACATCTTTATGAAAGTGTTCCCCCATGTTTTCTGCTGCATATACTCTGATTCTTTCTTCATATAACAACAATTTAAAAAATGTTTTCCATAGCAAGAATAGAGAGGCAATTCAATCTTCCTTCTAGCATGGTTTAATCAAAAATTTTTCTTTATTATTGATAGTTGAGAAAAAATTTCTTTAAGCACCACAGCTCATTATAAGAAGAGTCTTGCAAAATTTTAAGACTGTCGTGAAATATGAGAAAACTTATACGATACTTCTTTGAGGGGTAAGATCTGAGGATCCAGTAATTAATCTTAAAAATTATTTATGTTGGTGATACTCAATGCCTAATTGATTGTTGATGTTGCCATGAAATATTGTGAACTTTGGGTTGAGTCTTGCACCTTTGCTTCATGTTAGGTAAGTAGGCGCAGATGGCAGTAGGACTGTTACTAGAAGCCATTCCTGTACCATGACAGTTAACAGTGACTTAATTATATTCAGAAGCAATTAAGCACTACATAAATATATCCTGCGAAATCCAACCTAAGTGTATTGCTACCTCAATTTTCCCTATGTCAGGTTTCCCAAAATATTTACGGCAAGCCCTGAGCCTCTTACATGAGAAGTATGTGTAAATTCCAAATGGGAAAAGAACAGTTTTAACTAATTACAGTTAAGCTATTTACTTTTGTTAAGCATAAGATTGTTATTTGTTAGCACATTGTTGTACTATATAGAAAAATCTGCTTCATAGAAAGGTATTGATTACAACACATCTTTGGCATTATCTGATTCTAATTCTATGGGAGCTATTTAACGACTAACTTATAGATAACTGATAGCAATGCAAAATAATTCTCATATGTAGAAATGCAAACGAATTCTGCCCAATGGAGGGACAACTCTCTTCTCTTTGGGAAAAATCAGCTTTGTCTTCATTTGCACATTCATTTCAATATTCCCAATCTATAAATGTGTCTGTTCTTTGGTTTTTCCCAGAACTGGTTATAACCTCTAACTGGTTTTCTCATTATGCTTAAAATAAAATCTTTAACACATGTATATTTGATTTCTGTATGAAAGTCATAATTTTACTTAAGAAAATTATCTTTTAAAACTTCCCTCCCCCAGGGCCTTCGAAGGAACCCATGCAAGTGAGAGGCCTTAAAGGATGAACTTTATGAGCTTCTTGGTAAAGCTTCCATTGGAATTAAAAATTCAAATAATGTGTAAAACATGAGAAGAAAAAAGATAGGTAGAAGAAGCAAACTTTGGGTAGAGAGGAAAACCAAGAGAGATCAGTACCTTGGAAAGCAAAGGTGTGCAGATTTTGGAGAATTAAATAATGAAAAAGTGTAAAATGCCCTGAGCTCAAAGAAGAACCTAGAGGTGACAATTTGATTTCAAAATAAGAGACCGTAGCTCTTTTGTTTATTTATTTATTTTATTTGTTTGTTTGTTTGTTTATTTTAGGTGAGGCAACCCTTGGCTGACCTCACAGATTGCAAGGACCTTGTCAGCTTACGATCCCTTGTTTTTTATTTTTTACGCCTGCAGCACCTGCTCTTCCTAGGTGGTCTCCCATCCAAGTACTAACCAGGCCTGACCCTGCTTAGCTTCCGAGATCAGACGGCATTGGGCTTAGTATTTTTTAAACATTTTTCAATTAGTTTCAAGTATACAGTACACAGGTTAGACACTTATATAGTTTATGAAATGATCCCGCTGATTATTCTATCTTCCCTCTCATTTTACTTAATGAGAACAATATTAGGACAAGAATGAGGAAACAGCCTTGGCATGAGGAGTCAATGGAAGTGGATAAAGTGAGTACAGCGAGCATGGTCTTCTATTTCAAAGAACTTGACGGTGAAAGGAAGCACCGAGATATCCTGGTACATGAGAATAGACCTCAGAGGGGTTTCCCCCAGGGACATTTAATATCATCACTGAAATTTTCAGATGTCTAAGGATATCTAAAAAGAAGTTATAAAGAAAAAACAGCTATAATTGACAAGGAGATAACTATCGTTAAGTTTCCACACAAAAATATTTATAATATATAAAATAATAATGCTCATTATATATATGTACATAAAAATGACACAAATTTAGAATCATATTATATACATTGTATAAGAATATACTCATTACTGGGAGAATGTTATCTTTAATAGCTTTCCAAATCAGCAGCTTTAAGACTGTATAATATTCTACGTTGTGGGTGTTCCATAATTAATTGATTCAATCTCATAATATTTGGTCTGGCCTTTAGATTATTAACAATTTTTCACTGTTTCAGTAATGCTGCCATGGCTTTCCTTTACATTATTCTTAATGATTATCTCTGATTCATTCTCAAAGAAAAATTACTTTTAAGTAGATTTCTTGGGTTAAATGATATGTGTTTTTGGCTGTTAATACACATTCTCAAATTTCTAGGTCTCTCACAAGTGTAGGAGTACCTGTTTGCCTATACCTTCTTTATCAATGAGTATTTTCATATTTTAAGAATACTTGCCAATTGGCTAGGAAAATATTAATGTATGATTTTAGTGTGTTTGATAGAATATTTACCATAAGTTTTTCTTTCCCTTTTTCCATCAGCTAAGATTTCATTGTTTCCCAATTTTGCTAACCAACCATGTTCTTACTTATTCGAAAATTGATTTCGTATTGGGGGAACATGGTGGTGGTTGGTGATTTGTACAAGAACAAAATCAATGAAGTTGTGGAGATAAAGAGAGAACGGCAGGTGAGGACCATAGACACAGACAACTCTTCTGAAGAATTTTGCTATAATGGAAAGCAGAGATATTGGTTGTTGTAGCACAAGTGGAGTATGGGGTCAAGGAAGAGTTGGGGATAATCTAGCAGAGAAGAGAGATTGAGCAGTTGTTGACCTTAGTAAGAGCAAAGGAGGGTCATGCATTTTAACAGGACACGATGTGGATGCATTGCAAGTAGGTTAGAAGGTTTGGAAAGTTAGGTGATTCTGATTCTATTCTAATACTCAGTGAATCGAGACATGGTCAAAGGCTGAATGGAAGGAATGCTGGAATTCTGATGTGAAAAGAGGTGTGAAATTGATTGGCGAAATCTATTAAGATTGCTAGAGAATGGCAAGAGCCCACGTAAGATTCATAGTTAGAAACGAGATGTGAGATCAGTCTACGCATGTCTAGTTTATTTTCTCCTATCACATTAAACTTCTCAGATTCGGAGGACAAGTAAGTAGAGAGTTGAATTTACTGTGTTTGGGATTCTCTGGCTAAAATGATTTAGGAAGAGAGGATAAGGAGTTGACGATTATTGAAGTGAATTGTTACAGTGATGGAGCCATAGCATCTAAGCAAGGTGGAAGGAAAGCAAAGAAACAAAGGGGGCTGTGGGCAGCAAGAGCGGTGAACTAATCAACTGGAGGCCTCAAATGGATCAAGGGATTATTGGAGAAGAGCTATTAAGACAAAAGCGTTAGGAAAATATAGAAGGTGATTTTTGGAGAATAGGATGCTTAAAATAAATATGTGAAAGGTGGCAAAGTTGACAATGACCAGGTGAGATGCAGAGAGGATTGTCGAAAATGAGGTTAAGGAACTGGGTCCAGGGTACTGGAGTGGACATCAGTGATCCCAGTTAAAAGGCATGATGGGGAGTAATGTAATGGAGAGTAAGACCGTGAGCCAGGTGAAGAGTCCTCAGTGAATGAAGGAATTGGCGGATCGTGGGTAGTTAGGACTGTAGTACAGAGATGTAAGAGTCTGATGTATTTCAGAGGAGACGAGATTTAAAGGAAGTGAACACAGACACGATTGGGGAAAGAAAATGAGCAACAAGGAAGCCATATTTTCTCCTCCAAATCTTTTATAATCAAGAGTGTTTGAAGGTACTGTAGGCGTAGAAAATAAAAAATAAGGGATTGTAAGCTGACAAGGTCCTTGCAATCTGTGAGGTCAACCAAGGGTTGCCTTGCTTGGAAAAAAAAAAGTGTTTGAGAAAGAACAGTCATTCTAGAGGAGGTTAGAGAAAAATTAGTGTCCTCCAGGGAAAGCCAGATTTTAGTATTTATTTAGTACATAGTATTTTGAAAGTAAAGGAAACAATGAGAGAAATGATTGAAGACATAGAGGTGCAGGGTGGGAGAAGGTGTTCCTAATGAAAGACCATGAGGTCCAGAATGTACAGTGAAACGGTTTGGGAGTATTAGGCTTTTTCCGAGGTTGAGTTGCCCTCCCTAACCCTATTTTCCACGTAGGGAAGTCCAGCCTGGTCCTCTCATTTTAGAGACAAGGAGGGTTTGACCAAAGGGGAAAATGCTACAGAACTTGTTCCTTTCGTGGTCAAAGGTTCTGAGTCTGGGTGTGAGTGGTCTTCCTGTCCAGCTCCACTTCGGGGAGACCCCTCCTAGTATGGGGACCTCATCCCCTATCCAAGCCATTTTCTTCATGTTAAAGAACATCTCCTGGGGCTTGTATTCACTAGGCACAGTTCTACCAATGCCATTGAGAGCTGCCGTAAATCTGGAAATGCCTATATGCTAAGAAACTTTTAGGTAACAAGATGCTATCGCTCTCTCTCCCATTTCTCAGCTCCTGAACTCCTCTCATTCTTCAGAAGGTTAGGAAAATGACAAGACCTGCGCTAGGTTTATACTCCGCTTTATCCAGTAACTCAAATGGAGGCTTTTTTCATCTTCCTCTCTTATGCAGATGAGAAAGCTAATCTCAGAGGGGTTAATTCTTCCTCCTTGTGGCCACACAGCATGGAGGTTGTGGAACCTGGCTGTGAGTGAAGCGAGGCCTTCAAAGCCCCTGCAAGTCGTTATTGTGCAATTATGCCTCCTCTTCCGGGCTGTACGACAAGCTCTTAGTCTCAGTGGGGAGGGACAAAAGCAGGGCAATCTCAATATAGGATGACCAGGGCTGGACAACACCAGGTCAGATTCTTCCAGGTTGGCGGAGGCTTAGAGGAGAATGTGGCACTGAGTTGGCCTTTGAAGGAAGAACTGGAGTCAACAGGGAAGGAAAGCAGAAGGGCATTTATGGCAGAGGTTACAGTGCGAGACCTCTAGATGTTCCTGTTGCTCTCACCCCAGATGAAGTCCCAAGACACGCCTCCCTTTCTTGGCCTTGACTGGCCACAAGGCTGGTGCCCCTATATAGGTCATTCCTCCAGTGCTCTAGTTGCTGCGTTAGCCCTGTTGGACTGAGGAGGCTCAGATCAAAAGACACAACTCCTGGAGATGCAGCCTTGGAGCTCATTTGGCTCTGATTGGCTGCGAAACTCGTGCCTCCAGGCAAGCCACTCAGAAGCGTCCACCAGTTCTCCCTTGCCTTTGATTGGCTATGAGTTGCGCGTGCTCGGACACTCCCCTAGCTGCAACCGCAGAG
>NW_011888782.1:17038886-17046639 GCF_000151845.1 Pteropus vampyrus
CATTTTCCATTTTCCATTACAAGATTGAAATTGTTTCATCATGATTTATTATTAATCATTTATTACTAATTGTATTTCCTTTTCTGTGAGTTATCTTTTTTCATGTTGCCCCATATTGGAATCTTTTTTTCTTATAATTTTATATAAACCATTTATGTTTTACAGATGTTCACTCATCATATAATTATGAGGTCCTATCTGTATGATGCTGTTTTAGGTGCTAGATATAGTATTTGACAATCAGGCAAAAATCTTAGTACTCATTTAGCTTATATTCTAAAATGTGAGATAGAAAAGAAATAAGAAAATAGAATATTTACTATTTTAGATATTAAAAATGCTAAGGAGAAAGAAAAGCAGAATGGGGATTGATAGGATATGTCAGAGGGGGTTGAAAATTTCATTTGGATAACAATGGAAGTCCTAATTGGGAAACTAATTTTTTGGCAAAAACTTGAGACTGAGAGAATTTCCTGTACATATCTGAAAGAAGAATATTTGAAACAGGAAATGCCAAATGCAAAGGACTGAGGTGGCAACATGCCTGGCATCTTTGAAGCAAAAGCTGGAGGGGAGAAAGGGGAAGATAGTAGGAAATGAGGTTAGAATATTAAGGGTAGATCATATGGTGTCTTAAAGTCATAATAAGGGCACTGACTTTTGTATACGTATAACAGTTTCATTTAGATATAATTCACATACCATAAAATTTACCTTAAATTTTTATAAAATTTATTTTTCAATTACAATTGTAAAATTTGCCTTTTTTAAAAATGTACAATTCAGTGAGTTTTTAATATATTCACATATTTTGCAACAGTTGTCACAATTTTAGAATATTTTTTTCACTCTCAAAAGATACCCCATACCCGTAAGCAGTCACTTACCATTTTCTCAGCCACAGCCCTAGGTAGCCATTAATCTACTTTCTGTCTTTATAGATTTGCTTATTCTGGATATCTCCTCTAAATGGAAAAATATCTTTTTTTTGTTAATGGCTTCTTTCATTTACCATAATGTTTTCAAGATTTATCCATAATGTAACATGTACTAGTACTTAATTCCTTTTTACAGCTAAATAATATGCCATTGTATGGATATGCTACATTTTGTTTATCCATTCATCAGTGGATGGACATTTGGATTGTTTACATCTTTTGGCTATTATGTACAAGTTTTTGTGTCCATATATGTTTACATTTCTCTTGCCCTATACTTGTTTGGGGAACTGTTTTCCAAAGTGGCTACACTGTTTTACATTCCCACTAGCAAGGTATAAGGGTTCCAATTTCTTGACATCTTTGCTAACATTTGTTATCTTTCTGTTTATACAGCCTTACTAGTGGATGCAAAGTTGTATATCATTGGAGTTTTCATGGCTAATATTGTTCAACATTTTTTCTTGTGCTTATTAGTTGTTCGTATCTCTTCTTTGACGAAATGTCTGTTCAGCTTTTTCTTCTATTTTAAGTTTGGTTGTCTTCTAATTGAGTGGTAAGACTTATTATCATTCTGTATATAAGTCCCTTATCAGATATATGAATTGCAAATATTTTCTCCCATTCCGTGGGTATCTTTTTATTTTCTTGATAATATCCTTTGAAGTACAAAAATTTTTAGTTTTTACAGAATCCAAATATCTATTTTTTTTCTTTCGTTGCTCGTGTTTTTGTGATAAATAAGAAGGCGTTGCCTAATCTAAGATTACATGCGAGAACTCACAATGTCATAAATTCTGGCCAGGATTAATTTGAATATGCTGCACTATACTGTCTGTCACCTGCTGGCATGATCTATTACCCTAATACTGCAGTTTTCAAAGTGTGGAATGTAGAGGGAACCAGAGATGCTTTGAGGGTGTTTGCAAGTTCAAAACTATTTTCATAATATTAAGATGTTACTCGCCTTTTAAAATTTACTGCTTTGATATCTGAACTACTGGTACAAAAGCAATGACAGATAAAACCACTGGCATCATCATTTATATATGATTATATAGCCTCTGGGAAATTTCATTGTACAGTCTTTAGAGAGAGAAAAGTTAAAATTATTTAACTTAACATTATTATTAATAGTATTACAAAACTAGTTTTGACCCTGTGGATCCCTTGAAAGAATATTGGAGCCCTAGTACCACACTTTGAGAACCACTATACTGCCAAACTATACTGCCGAAGAATTATTTGAAGTGCACTTTAAATTTTTACCAGTATCTCTTACCTGTTAATGAATCTTTGATCTAACCTAATATTAATATTTAACTTAATTTAATTTTCATATATGACTTCCAGTTTATTTTAAATTAGTACATCGTATCTGTTTTCAACTTTTTAATTCTAAACTCAGTGATGAAAAGGCTGCACATGTATATAATCAGACTGTGACTCTTAAAATAACTGAAACATTAAATTCTAGCTTGGGTGTAAGAAAAATAGTAAAGATCTGCCCTACGACATAACAATTGGGTAATATCTTTATCACAAAACTAATTTTGTGAATTTCTGTAGATTTTACCTTACGGTAAGATTTTCTCCCCAAATATTCTAAGCTCTGCAGTAATAAACTGATTGCTAAACCAGAACATGTGGGGGAGTAATATTGTTGATCATTTTGAGCACATTCATCTGTAAGAATTCTGAAACTTAGCTCTCAGTTTCATGAGAAGGAATACATTTTCAGATGCAAATTTTCTAGTATTTAAGAATATTAATATTCGTTGGATCTTCCAGATTAATTCTGAACTTCTGAATTTAAATGTTAAATGTAAAATAAGATTGAACTGAAAAGCCGATTACGTTACTTCACAGCATATGACCCACGAAAGGCCCTAGTATGCAGATGATGATGTGACAGTGAGTTTGGAGTGGCACACAACTTTAGAGGCAATAGAAGCACCAAACAGAAACTCTTTAGAGAAGCTGAAAGAAGTTAAAGCATTAAAAATAATATTAACAGGTGAGTTTAAATACTAAAACTTCAATTTGGTTATTTCTTTATTTGTAAAACCTACTTACTTATAGATTTTGCTCATGAATAAATGATGTAAATTACACTCAAAGTGGAAAGTGGAAAATGCATTTCTTTGTTTCACTCTCATGATTCTAAAATCAGTTTTGTATATTAAAATGTTTAATGTGGCTTGACTGACAGTTTTGACCAAATGATCCTACTTCTTAATTATATGCAAGAGTGATCCTTTCCCAGCACTTAGTAATTGATCACAACACCTCTTCTTTTTCTCCTTAAATAAACCAAAAGATTTAAATAAACACATCTTGGAACTGCTAACAATGTGTGCGTGTTTAAAGTAAAACAAGCCCAGTTTCAAAAAAGGTATGAAAGAGCAGAGCTTTTACGATCAAGACATACTGTTGTTACCATGAATGCACTTTATCACGTGAGCTTATTACATCAGGGCATTGTGTAAGTGTGAGTGTTGCCCATGTAATAATTTTTGCACCCAAAAATATATGTATAAAGGCACACACGTGCACACACACACACATACACATTCTTGTTTGATAACATCTTCACAGTATCATTCTGTGTTTCATTATACAAAGTTTAAATAGTTCAGAAAAGAGCAAAGTCAATTGTTTCTGCGTGACATTTTTAAGTACTATTGATAATATATGAGAAATATTTTTTTGATTAAAAATACATTTATTTCATAATAGATATCACTTCTTATCTTGGGATGTTCCCAAGTATTATGGCATGGAAGAACCATGGTGGCAATGTGGATATAAGGTAAATGCTCAGTCTTTCCTATTTCATTTCTTTCTCCACATTGACTTCTGTCACTTAGGGAGGCTTAGTACATCCCAGCCCTTAGCCCTGTGGTGCTGATATTTAAGCAGATTCTGAGTGTTGATGTGGGAGTGTCAGGGAAATGGTAGGGCTGGAGGAGGAGGCTGGGGGAGAGGGGAGGAGAGACAGCATTAAGGGGTGGGAGGGTCAGTGTTTGACATCTGGGAACACTGAGCAGGCAGTAGGCCTAAGAGGATAAGGCCCAGGGTTTTCTCCCACTGCTTCTGGGAGAAAGCAGTTCAAGGCCCTATTATTTGGCTCATCATGGCTCCCTCATTTTCTGACAGAATTTTCTCCTTCTCCTTTTCCTCTAGACCAAAAAAAGATGGCAGCAACAGAGCCTGGTGCACCTCTGCAGTCTGTCTTGCAGTCTCCACAGCCACCACCTGCTTCTGTGGGTCCTACCCAAGGATTCTGAGAGCTGCAGGACTATTTTTTTTCTAACTTCCTTCCTCGTGGTGACTTGTCGTGTCACCTTCTTGAGGGCTGTGGTAACTATTTCTCTCTAGTAAAAGTACTGTGATGTTCTTTTCTCTACTGCCTCTATCACATATACAATAAAAAATGTGCTCCTCAGATACACAGACTTATATTTGTGTATTTTTGGTCTCTAACTGCGTTTAACAAGGAATGGCTAGAATCCTGGGTTAAAGAGGGAAGAAGAACCTCAGCCAGGACTGACTTAAAGGTACGAAGTCGGAGTTGAAGGGAACTGGTTACTCCAGACAGGATCTGGTGGACTGTCTGTGTGTTGGGAGGAGGATGGGAGTGCGCAGAGTAAATCTGCTGAGGGGTTGTAACGTTTGGGTGATGGAACGTGTTGGTATCTCGCAGTATGATAGGGACTCCTTGGACTCGTTCCATGGAGACTCTGCTGCCCATCAACGGTCTCCCATACTTTCTAATACTGCTTCCCAGGGTCAAACAACTGCAATTTCACCGATAGCGCCACAATCTGGGAGTAGGGCAATATTTTCGGGGCTTCTTAGTAATGTAAAAAAGTCATTGAAATTGGCCTCCATGGTTGAGGAATAAGTCAATAAACCCGTAAATCGACTTGTTACATATATGTTTCCATTAACTGGGTGCAGCAAGGATCAAGAGGCAGGAGCGTTTCCCCGGCTCTACTCCAGTCTTTGGCAGTTTTTATTGTGGGAATTTGAGGAAAGGAATGAACGATGTTCTGAGATCAAGTGCAGATCATCCAGACTCTCCCATGCAGAAGTGAGGGCAATGGGACGAGGAGCTCTACTGCTGGGAGCCGCTGTAGGTGTATCGCATCTCCTGCTCCCGGTGTTGAGCCAGTAAGGGGGCAGTGAGCCGTGACTGGCTGCCTTGCTTGCTCCGCCTGACAAATTCAAGACGGCCTCATATGCTTCCTTGGCTCTGAGAGGCTGATTGGCTCACGTCTCTCCACGTGCCACTCAGACACGGCCCTCGTGAGCCGAGCCGAGGATGCAGCGAAGCCTTTCAGTCTTTTCCCACTGGCCGCTGTGTTTTCTCTTACTTTCTCCTGGCTAGGCCGCTACTGGGTTTTGTGTAGGGGGAGGGGTGGTGGAGATGGGGTTCAGGGTTCAGAGGGAGGGCCCGGCCCCACTCTCCTCAGAGCACCAGGGTGCACCCAGAAAAGTATCTTGTGGCGGGGCATAGAAATACCCCCTGGCCAACTACCCGGGGCAGTGAGTCTCTAACTGTAACTTGGGGACAGGCTGGGTGGGATGTGGTTGTAGGGGTCAGGTCTCTTCTGGTGTCAAAGGGTGGCGCCCAAGAGGACTAAGATATTTAATCAACCATCAATCTCCTAGAAGTGATTGAATTTGTTCTTTGATGAACACTATTCTCCTCTTGACTTCATACTGATCATTTCAGAGTTTGAGAAAAGGTACTTCTGTGTGTTATATATAGTTCTTGGATGCTGTATGGAAATGAGCTGGTGTCTTTTATCGTCGCCTGATTGGACGGAAGAATTATCAGGATTAAATCCGAAGAAGGGGTGCTGCAGACAGGCTAAGCTAGCCCTGGTGTGCTTGAAGGAAAAGAAGACTGGCCTTTGGGTCAAAAGAAAACTATCAGGAGCTTAGAAGAAGCGGGTCTTCCTAAGGGCTAACTCCCAGGGGAGGGCTGAGATGCATCCACATTACTGTGCTCAAGGTAGAGATAACATGCGATTTGAAAGAAGAGGATTGATGAGATTATGGTTTTTCTTATTTCAAAGAATGCTGATGACAATGACGACTTCAGCCTATGTCTGATTTCAATTACCATTAGTATCCAGCCCTGATCTACCACACTGAACATGGCCATCTGCAAACAGGTTGCCTGCCCTCGCTCTATTCCTTGCCTCTGACCCCACTGTTTCCCTTGCCTTGCCAATCAGTCCTTACCTCATGTCATCTTCATCTGGCAAATATGCTTGGCAAGTATCAACTATTCTCAGGGGCCTTTCCTCATTCCAACAAACTAGAGCTAGGTACGATTTTTGTTTTGTTATAGAATTGTGCTCAAGTCTCACTTATTCAATATTACACTTTATAAAATCTCTTTATTTTACTACATAATTCTGTGTAGTAAAGACATGAGATAGGTATGACAGAGTAGAATATATAAAATATTGTCTCATCCACTGGACTGGTACCTTGAAATGCTCACACTTCATCTCGAATCCCCATTGTCCAGTACGTAGAGATGTGCAGGAAATCTTGTTAAATCATTGGATGAATTTTCATGTAGGAGACTAGGTCATAACTTAAATTCCTAGGAAGAAATCTCTTGGTAGAAGGATATGAACAGTTCAACTTTGAAACATATACTGTGGAATTGTCCTGCTAAGAGATTGTTTCAATTTATATTCCAAAACAGAATTTCTCTGAGACAACATAATGTTCCAACAAGCAGCTTTAACTTAATTTACATTGTTGTGATCATGGAGTTATGCCATGCTTTGTTACAGTTGATATGTAACCATTTTTATTTATCACTACCCAGTCTTCATAAATAATTTCCACGCCTGTATAAATGGGTCATACAGTGTTTCAGTTTGCTTAGCTGTTCCCATATTGTAGAATTGCGTTTGTTATTGTTCTTTCAGTACTGCACATAAATTAACCAGTGATCACCTTTATACATCGAGGTGTGTGTGTCGAGGTGTGTGTTTGCGTGCGTGTGTGTGTGTGTGTGTGTGTGTGTGTGTGTGTAGGAGAAACAAACTAATTGTGGGTTTACCAGATCATTTTGCAACTCGATATATATCATCAGTGTGATTACTCTTTTACCTCTTAAAATATTTTGGAATATGATGGGGTAAAATAGTATCTCAGGTTAATTTTTTGCTTTTTTTTGATTACTAGAAATAATGAGTGTTATTTTATGTTCATTTATTACTTATTGTATTTTCTATTTAGTGAACTGTACTTTTTATATATTCTTGTCTACTACTGAAGTCTTAAGTGTCTTTGTTATTTCATATAAGTAATCTAAGATAGTCAGGAAATAATTTTTGAATATTTGCCATGTGTGTAACATTGTTTTAGGTGCTGAGATGTCTTTAGTAATAAAAAAAGAAAAATCCTTGAACTCATGGAATCTAAGTTTTAATGTGTGAGACAGAAAATAAATAAAAAAAAATTCAGTCTTTTTTTGGTAGTGATAACTATTTTTGAATTGAGATACTTTTATTCTTTATGTGATTTTCTTCTATTTAAAAAATTATATTTTATCCTTTTAGATTTTTCCCTTAAATTTTAAACTACAAAATTAACAAATAAAATCTTAATATAAGACTTCAATGTGGAACACTTCAGTTCTGATCACGCTCCTGTTTGTTTTACATTTTATTATCAACAGTATTTAACGATGTTCTGAGATCAAGTGCAGATCATCCAGACTCTCCCATGCAGAAGTGAGGGCAATGGGACGAGGAGCTCTACTGCTGGGAGCCGCTGTA
>NW_011888782.1:17047884-17050634 GCF_000151845.1 Pteropus vampyrus
TTCAGTTCTGATCACGCTCCTGTTTGTTTTACATTTTATTATCAACAGTATTTTAATTCTACCTCATATTTACTTATTTTCCAAATTATACAATTTATTCGGTTAGTTTTTGTTCAGAAATACATGTTTACTAATATTTTGCTCCATTGTTATATCTCATATCTTCCAGGATCATTTATGATATTCATCCTGAAAACTTGACGTTTTATAAATAAAATTCAGAACCCTTTCTCTGTGAATTAGAAAAAAGATGCATTAACTGAGAAGCCTTAAGACAATACACAGATGCTGAGATCCAATTTTCTTTCTTGAGCTCTTCCTCAGAGCTATGATAGAGTTAATAAAAAAAAAAGGCAAAAGAAAGACTGACCTTTAACCTTTAAAATAAAAAAGTGAGCTTTATTAAATTTTAGACATTATTCTTTGCATAAACTCTTCAATTTTATAGTAATTCCAGTTGGCATAACACTTAAATTTCGTTTGGTTTAATAAAACGATAGAATTACTCTTATCAAGGCTTTTTACTGTTTTTAATATTCTAGATGACAGTGAGAAGTAGGTCCAGAGGACTCCTGCATACTAAAATATGATGGTCATCTCAAGAAACAGTTTTTGTATAGTTTGAGTTGTGAGTTTAAGTAACACTTGTATCATGGAATTCTATTGTATGTTTTAAAATATTTTCTGGATTGGGCTGGCGGACTACTTGACAGAAACTTCTTCAGGTTAAAAAAAATTTCAATTGGAAAAAATATTTTTTGAACAGAAATGTTATCTTTGAGCTTTAAAGGTAAAAGTTAAAATTTGTTATGAAATAACTATTTCCTAAATCATGGCCAACGTAAATTGGAAAATGCTGCAGTACCTGCTGCCATCTGCTGGCAGGTTTTATTTTCTGAAAACAGCAATTTTCAAAGTGTGGTCTCACTCACACCCCTGGGAGTGAGAGAGGGTAGGTCCCTGTGACCCTTTCCGGAGGATCTATGATATCAACACTACATTTATAATAACAGTATAACCTTATATTTTTTACTCTGTTATTTGCACTGATGGTGCAAAAGAGATGGTGGGTAGAACTGCTGGGACCTTCAGACAAATTGAGGCAGTAGCACAAAACTGTGCTAAAGACATACTCTTCACTGCCCTGTGCTCTCAGTGCCAGTTTTACTTGAGGTTGTCCTTGATGAGGCAGGAAAAATCGATTTTGTTATCTCTACTCTTGAATTCACAGGAATTCCATTTGATTTGAAAGAATGACTTAGAATTTATGATTATTCAAACAGGTGTTTTGTAGGTATTTTATTGAAAATGAATGAAGTGAACCAGTCATTTCAAGTAAAACAACTGACAGCATTTGTTGCTGGTGATAAAACCTGAGCTTTCAAGTGAAAATTATAATCTTGGAAAACTTGTGTCTGCTGTTATGACTATGATAGCTTCTCGATCCTTAGTTTTCTGATATCAGTGGTGATAGTACTGAATGTGATGTGGTAGATAGAAAAATGGCCCCTAAAGATGTTTACATCCTAATTTCCTAATCTCCAGAAACTATTAATAATGTGTTACCTTATATTTAAAATGCACATTTGATTTGAAATAGGGAGATTATTCTGGATTATCTGAGTAGGCTTAACGTAATCACAAAGTTCGTTATAAAAGGGTCAGAGAAAAGAGAAGATGGTACACTGCTGACTTTGGAGACGGAGGAAGAGACCATGAGCTAGCAATGTAGGAGGCCTTGAGAAGCTGGAAAAAGCAAGGAAACAGATTCTTCCCTAGAACCTCTAGAAAGAACAAGCCCTGCTAGCACCCACTGACAATGATGTCTTACTTCTGATGGCCAGATAATAAACATGTTTAAGCCACTTAGTTTGTGATAATCTGTTATAGCAGCAACAAAAAACTAATACAGTGGCATTTTAATATTGTATAATGAAATGTGGAAAATACCATGTTTTTTAAATTTTCATAATTCATCTAGATTGAAGCTTGGTCAAAATGATCCCACTTCTCAATTAGATGCAAGAGGGGTCCTTTAGCAGCATTCAGTAACTAATAACATCTCTCCTTACTTTTCCCTTTTAGTAAGCCAAAAGACTCAAAGAAATATATCTTGGAATTAACAATGTGTGTATGCCTCATAGAGGAAAATGAACACGGATCCTGAAAAGGTGGGATATGAGGGGTTTTAGGATTGAGCATAGTGTCACACCATGGGTGCAATTTAGTACATGAGCTTAGTACATCAGCTTATTGTGCAGACATAAATATTGCTCACGTAAGTAATTTTTACACTAAAAATATGTGTATATACAGATACACACACACACACACACACACTTGCTTGATAAGATGTTCCTACTATCATTTCGTGATATTATATAAAGTTGTAAATATTTTCAGAGAAAGAAAAAAGTCATTTGTTCTAAATTGAACTACTATTTTTGGGGGGGACCATTAGTATTCCATAAAAAAGGTTTTGTGATTAAAATAAATTTAATTTTACATTAGGCATCCCTTATCTTGGAATGTTCCCAAATGTCGTGGCATGGTTAAATCATGGTGGCAATGTTTAGCCATTCACATTTCATCTCCCTCTTCACATTGGCATCTGGCACTCAGTGAGGCTTAGTACATCTCCACCCTTAGCCCTGTGGTGCTGATATTTAAGCAGATTCTGAGACTGAGTGTTGATGTGGGAGTGTCAGGGAAATGGTAGGGCTGGAGGAGGCTAGGGGAGCAGCAGGGGC
>NW_011888782.1:17050684-17053563 GCF_000151845.1 Pteropus vampyrus
TTTGTTGCTGGTGATAAAACCTGAGCTTTCAAGTGAAAATTATAATCTTGGAAAACTTGTGTCTGCTGTTATGACTATGATAGCTTCTCGATCCTTAGTTTTCTGATATCAGTGGTGATAGTACTGAATGTGATGTGGTAGATAGAAAAATGGCCCCTAAAGATGTTTACATCCTAATTTCCTAATCTCCAGAAACTATTAATAATGTGTTACCTTATATTTAAAATGCACATTTGATTTGAAATAGGGAGATTATTCTGGATTATCTGAGTAGGCTTAACGTAATCACAAAGTTCGTTATAAAAGGGTCAGAGAAAAGAGAAGATGGTACACTGCTGACTTTGGAGACGGAGGAAGAGACCATGAGCTAGCAATGTAGGAGGCCTTGAGAAGCTGGAAAAAGCAAGGAAACAGATTCTTCCCTAGAACCTCTAGAAAGAACAAGCCCTGCTAGCACCCACTGACAATGATGTCTTACTTCTGATGGCCAGATAATAAACATGTTTAAGCCACTTAGTTTGTGATAATCTGTTATAGCAGCAACAAAAAACTAATACAGTGGCATTTTAATATTGTATAATGAAATGTGGAAAATACCATGTTTTTTAAATTTTCATAATTCATCTAGATTGAAGCTTGGTCAAAATGATCCCACTTCTCAATTAGATGCAAGAGGGGTCCTTTAGCAGCATTCAGTAACTAATAACATCTCTCCTTACTTTTCCCTTTTAGTAAGCCAAAAGACTCAAAGAAATATATCTTGGAATTAACAATGTGTGTATGCCTCATAGAGGAAAATGAACACGGATCCTGAAAAGGTGGGATATGAGGGGTTTTAGGATTGAGCATAGTGTCACACCATGGGTGCAATTTAGTACATGAGCTTAGTACATCAGCTTATTGTGCAGACATAAATATTGCTCACGTAAGTAATTTTTACACTAAAAATATGTGTATATACAGATACACACACACACACACACACACTTGCTTGATAAGATGTTCCTACTATCATTTCGTGATATTATATAAAGTTGTAAATATTTTCAGAGAAAGAAAAAAGTCATTTGTTCTAAATTGAACTACTATTTTTGGGGGGGACCATTAGTATTCCATAAAAAAGGTTTTGTGATTAAAATAAATTTAATTTTACATTAGGCATCCCTTATCTTGGAATGTTCCCAAATGTCGTGGCATGGTTAAATCATGGTGGCAATGTTTAGCCATTCACATTTCATCTCCCTCTTCACATTGGCATCTGGCACTCAGTGAGGCTTAGTACATCTCCACCCTTAGCCCTGTGGTGCTGATATTTAAGCAGATTCTGAGACTGAGTGTTGATGTGGGAGTGTCAGGGAAATGGTAGGGCTGGAGGAGGCTAGGGGAGCAGCAGGGGCAGGGGGTGGGGGAGAGACAACGTTAAGGGGTGGGAGGGTCAGTGTTTGACATCTGGGAACACTGAGCAGGCAGTAGGCCTAAGAGGATAAGGCCCAGAGTTTCTCCCACTGCTTCTAAAACAGTCTCATTTTAATTGTTGCAAGCCCTGGATTCTCCAGTTTAGGGCCCCACTTTTTGGCTCATCATGGCTCCCTCATTTTCTGACATTTTTTTTCCTCTTTTTCCTCTAGACCAAAAAAAGATGGCAGCAACAGAGCCTGGTGCACCTCTGCAGTCTGTCTTCCAATCTCCATAGCCACCTCCTGCTTCTGCAGGTCTCACCCAAGGATTCTCAGAGCTACGGAAACAAGATTTTTTTTCAACTTTCTTGTGGTATTTGTCATGTCACCATCTTGAAGGTTATGGGAACTATTTCTCTGTAATTTTCTTTCACTTACTGTCCGCTCGTGTAGAAAATGGCATGTTAAAATTTGTTTATCCTTTTAAAATACCCCAACGTGTGTTTATATATTTTGTGTTTCCAACTGTGCTCAACCCAGAAGGGGTAGAACCTTGGGTTAAGGAGGGAGGAAGAATCTCAGCCAGGGCTGACTTAAAGGTAGAAAGACGAAATTTAATTGGTTATTCCAAAGACAGAATTTGGTGGTTTGTATGTGTTGGGTGGGTGGGGGTGGGGATGGTGCAGAGAATATGCCCTGGAGAATTATAGCTTTAGGTGATGGAACATCTTGGTATTTGGAGGTGAAAAGAGGATGGCTCTCCTCTGGGTTTTAACCCATAAAGTTATATCTTTATGTTAGGTGTGTGTGTGTGTGTGTGTGTGTGTGTGTGTGTGTGTGTTTGGCGGTGGTGGTGGTGCTGCTGATTTTCACATATGGAGCTTCAATCTGGGGAGTAGGGTATTGTTTGGAGAATTTTAAAATAAAAAATGTATTCAGTTTCTCTCCGAAAGTCACTGAAGTTCACATTTGGATACTTTATTCTATTTTTCTATCCCTGCACCAGTGTCACCGATATCAGTCAGGTTGTTGTTGTTGAGGTGTAGTTCTTTACATATTGTGGATAGTAACTCCTTATCAGATGTATGATTTGCAGACATTTTCTCCCATTCTGTAGATTGCCTCTTCACTCTGTCGATTGTGTCCTTTGATGCACAGAAGTCTTAAATTTGGATGTACTCCAATTAATCTATTTTTACTTTTGTTACCTGCGCTTTGAGTGTCATATTCAAGAAATCACTGCCAAATCCATTGTCGTGAAGACTTTCCACTATGTTTTCTTTCAAGAGTTTTATCATTTTAGTTTTTACATTTAGGTCTTTAATCTATTTTGAGTTAATTTTTGTATATAGTGTAAGCTAAAGGTTCAACTTTATTCTTTTGCATATGGATACTCAGTTTTCCCAGCATCTTTTGTTGAAAATACTGTCCTTTCTCTGTTAAATGATCTTGACAATAATACTTTGAAAATAATTCGACCAC
>NW_011888782.1:17054544-17056412 GCF_000151845.1 Pteropus vampyrus
TTTAAACCTATCTTCCTAGAAGTTTATCAATTTTAGTATTTTCAAGTACTTTAATGGGTCTATTTTACTTTCAATTACTGGTTAACTAATTCCTGCTCTTATATTTATTTTTTCTTTATACTCTTTTTGAGTTTATTCCATGATTCCTTTTCCTACTGCTTTCTTTTTCTAGTCGAATAGTTCTCATTAATTTCCACTCTTTCTTCTCTTCTGGCATAAACACTTAAGGTCTAAATGCCTCTCAGGGTCATTTCAGCTGCCCAGCACAATTTTGGATAAGTGGCATTTTATTATTATTCAGTTATAAGTGTTTTCTATTTTCCATTGTGATTTTTTTTGACATTGGTTTTTTTATTTTTTACTTTTTTAGGTGAGGCAACCCTTGGTTGACCTCACAGATTGCAAGGACCTTGTCAGCTTACAATCCCTTATTTTTTTATTTTTTATGCCTACAGCACCTGGTCTTCCTAGGTGGTCTCCCATCCAACTACTAGAGAGGCCCGACTCTGCTTAGCTTCCGAGATCAGATGGGATCGGGCTCGTTCAGGGTAGCATGGCCATAGACGACATCTATTTTCTAATTTTCAAAAGTGCAGGGATTTTAGTTATCTTTTAAAAATCAATTTGCAATTTAATTGTTTTCAATCTTCTATTTCCTTACCAAAATTTTATCTGTTTTTTTTTCAGACCTCCTCTGTAATAAAGTTTGTTTAAATGCTATTGTGACTCAGTTTTAAAGCCTTGGCTAGAGGTTGGTCATTTCCTCTTTTTGAGCAGCTAGGTCTACATCTAATCACTTCCCTTAACAGGTTCTCATTTTCTGGGGCCACTGTGCACCAGCCTTAATTGCCCTAGGGCCACGTACCAGACAACTAGGAACAGTCTCTCCGCTCCAAACCCACAAAATTATTCAAATTAGCCAATCAATAGAGAAACCATGAAAACTAACCCCACTCTCTTGCCACACATTAGTTGTTCCCTACAGTGCCAGCTTGCTGTTACCCAGGTGTGACCACTGTCTCTGGATAAACCACGCTGTGTGGCCCCTGCCTGGCAGCCTTCTCTCCCTTTAAGCTGTAACAGGTCTGACACCAGATCTTTGATGCTTTACCATCACTGCTCTACAACTGAGTCCCTGAGCTCCTTCTGAAGGCTTTGGGAGTTTATGGCTTTCCATGGCAGATATGCTGGTTCCTGTGGGTTGGTTTGGTACCTGTGGCCTGGCGTTTTGGGTGTTGAAATAAGGCTTGGTACACCAGGGGGCGCTGTAGTCTCGTGTACTGTTTTCCTTCTGGGATGTCCGTGCTGTGCGGCGTTCCACCTGGGTTTGGGGGAAGGTTTTCCCAGAGTGTTTTTTGTTGACCTGCTCCTTCCAATGGAAGATGGTGTCCACGAAAATGTCGGGAGTGTAGGTGTTAGTTCTGACTGTGCATCCGGCTGTGTCACCTTGACCATATCACTTCTCTCTAAGTTCTTATTTCCCTTCTATGAAATAGGCATTACTAAAAATGTGATCCTTTTTGGGGGGTGGGATGGAGGTGGTGCATAGTTTTGAATCCCTTACTAGAAGTGAAACCTGTTTAGTGTTTCTCCAGGGCAGTAATATTATTACGTTGCAAACCTGAACACTTTGCAACTTTGAAACCTGAAGCTTTTAACTTGAATGCAGACTCAGAAATTGAATGTGGCCCACTGAGTCTAAGTCCAGATATTTCCTGGATACCTACTTATGACTAAGGGCGAAATGCCAGGCTCAACTGTTTCAAGAGAGGAGGTTATTTCTGTGCATTTTATTTATCTTATTGATTTTCATGGCTGATGTCATTGTTAAGCACCTGTCTCTACCAGGCACTATGCTGAGTGCTTTA
>NW_011888782.1:17056462-17058471 GCF_000151845.1 Pteropus vampyrus
CTCGTTTACTGTTTTCCTTCTGGGATGTCCGTGCTGTGCGGCGTTCCACCTGGGTTTGGGGGAAGGTTTTCCCAGAGTGTTTTTTGTTGACCTGCTCCTTCCAATGGAAGATGGTGTCCACGAAAATGTCGGGAGTGTAGGTGTTAGTTCTGACTGTGCATCCGGCTGTGTCACCTTGACCATATCACTTCTTCTCTCTAAGTTCTTATTTCCCTTCTATGAAATAGGCATTACTAAAAATGTGATCCTTTTTGGGGGGTGGGATGGAGGTGGTGCATAGTTTTGAATCCCTTACTAGAAGTGAAACCTGTTTAGTGTTTCTCCAGGGCAGTAATATTATTACGTTGCAAACCTGAACACTTTGCAACTTTGAAACCTGAAGCTTTTAACTTGAATGCAGACTCAGAAATTGAATGTGGCCCACTGAGTCTAAGTCCAGATATTTCCTGGATACCTACTTATGACTAAGGGCGAAATGCCAGGCTCAACTGTTTCAAGAGAGGAGGTTATTTCTGTGCATTTTATTTATCTTATTGATTTTCATGGCTGATGTCATTGTTAAGCACCTGTCTCTACCAGGCACTATGCTGAGTGCTTTAAAAACATTGTCGCATTAACCTTCCCACAATCCTCATGCATTATCACCCCTTTTGCAGATGAGAAAATTGAGGTTCATGTAGCTAGTAAGTGATGGCACTGAGATCCAAACCCCGACTGAGCAGATCTCACAGCGTTCTCAGCCAACATGGACATCAGAACCCATGCTTTCCCTCATTTGAGGACTGCAATGCCCATCACGTGGCCAAATCCAGCCAAGGGAGCACTAACTGGCTTTCCAGGGACCATCTCCAGACCCACACTGACCAACGATCGCTTGCGGTAATTGGTCCTCTAGATATCACATGTTCTAGAACCTTAATACTCCTACCCCCCAGGCCGGGGTCCACGGTGACTTAGGCAGTATGCTCAGATGGCTGTGGCCAGGGTATGTGCTTTCACACTGTAACCCCCAGCTCTCTAGCTTGTCCTTCAAGGTCTATAATTTCATGGCTGAATCTTCTTCAGGCTCCACATTTCTAGAAATATGTTCATTTTAGAAATTACTCTGCATATTGAGCATAGATTTGCTGGACAAATACATTTTCATTCTCTGCCTTCCTTCCAGAGTTCCCAATGATATTACAATTGGATAGCCCCCAAGAAGTGTTACAGTGAGGAGCTGCATTTCACCAGAACTCAAGCCCGGCATTGCCCCAACTTATTTGACCACAGATCTCTATTTCTTTTTTTTTTTTTGCAGGATGGCTAAAAAAAAAAAAGTTCACACTCCGAGGAACAGGGCTCTAGCTCAGGGTTTCTCAGCTTCAGCACTGTTGACATTCTGGGATGGATAACTCTTTACTGTGCAGGAATCTCCTGTGCACAGTAGGGTTTTAGCAGCATTCCTGGGTTCTTCCCATTAGAAGGCAGTAGCAACTCCTCCCATCTCAAACAAAAATATTTCTGGGTATTGCTTTCTGTGCCGTGGGGGGCAAAGAACCTAGATGAGAACCATTACTCTAACTCATAGAATCTTTTTTTAAAAAACATATTTTATAGTTTTCAGTTACAGTTGACATACAATATTATAATAGTTTCAGGTATACAACACTAATTAGACACTTATATAACTTACGAAGTGATTACCCCGATAAGTCTAGTAACCATCTGACACCACACATAGTTATTACAATTTAATTGACTATATTCCTTATGCTATATTTAACATCCTCATGACTATTTTGTAACTATCAATTTGTACTTCTTAATCTCTTTCCCATTTTTATCCATCTTCCCAACCCCCTCCCATCTGGCAACCATCAAAATGTTCTCTGTGTCTATGAGTTTGTTTCTGTTTTTTTTTGTTGTTGTTGTTGTTGTTGTTCATTTATTTTGTTTTTCAGATTCTACATATAAATGAAGTCATACGGGTTTTGTCTTTCTCTGACTTAGTTCACTCAGCACAATAC
>NW_011888782.1:17059526-17071661 GCF_000151845.1 Pteropus vampyrus
TTCCATTTCTTGCTCTCTCCTCCTTCTGATATTTTATGATGCAAATGTTGGTATGCTTGAAGTTGTCCCAGAGGCACCTTAAACTATCCTCATTTTTTTGGATTCTTTTTTCTATTTGATGTTTTGATTGGGTGTTTTCTGCTACTTCATTTTCCAAATTGCTGGTTTGATTCTTTGCTTCATCTAATCTACTGTTGATTCTTTTAAATGTATTCTTCATTCAGTTATGTATTCTTTATTTCTGTTTTTTTTTTTTTTAATGTTTTCTATCTCCATTTTTGTTTCCTATCTCTTTGTTGAAGTTCTCTCTGAGATCATCAAGCATCCTTATAACCAGTGTTTTGAACTCTGCATCTGGTAGATTGCTTGTCTCAGTTTTGTTTAGTTCTTTTTCTGGAGCTTTGTTCTTTTCTTTCATTTGGGACATATTTCTTTGGCTCACCATTTTAGCTGCTTCCTTGTGTTTGTTTTGGTGTATCAGGTAGAGCTGCTATGTCTCTCAGCTTTAGTGGAGTGGCCTTATGTAGTAGGTGTCCTGTGGGGCCCAGGGGCACAGTCTCTCAGGTCACCTGAGCCGATCCCTTGTGTGAGTTGTATGTGCCCTCCTCTTGTAGTTGAGCCTTGGTTGCTGTTTGGATATCAATGAGATGGATCGACCCTCAGGCTGATCAGTTGTGAGGACTGGCCACTGACTACAGTAGAGGAGCTATTGTGCAAAGGCTGACCTTGCAGAGGAGAATTCACTTTAGGAGAGGTCTAGTGCCTGTCAGTCTGCCCTTTGTATATGTCATTTGTAGAGGTGGTTGTAGGGTGCTCTCATGAGGTCTGAAGCTGGCCACTGGGTGTGTTGGTTCTGGGGCCTCTTGGGGGTAGTAGGCTCTGTTTCAGGTTAAGGTCAGTTGCTGCCTGCTCTCTGCCTGGGGCCATTTGAGATGAGCTACAAAATGATCTGAAGATGGTTGCCTCTTGTACTGAGCTTGGAGGTACCTGAAGAGGCTAAGGTGTGAACAGAGGCCAGCTGCTACTACTGCCGGGCTTGGGCTGCTCAGCAAGAGGTAAAGGGCACGCTGAGGCCAGAACCTGCTTGCTTGGGGTTTGTGAACCTTTGAGAGATTTTAGGAAAGTCCATAGCATGAGCCGAAATAGGCCATTTGTATAGAAAAGTCACTAGAAGTGGCTTGGGTAGGCCAGCAAGTTGGGTGGGGTAGAGTCTCAGGGAATCAGATGGCTGAGGAGAATAGTGTTAGCCAGGTTGATGGAGACTCGGATATGGCCCCCACCTACATCTGCACACTGGGTGGAGGGATAGCTCAACAAAGGAATAATGGCTTCTGCCAGCACTTCTGTCTGGGAGAAAGCTGCCCCTCCGGCCCTCACTATGAAGTCAGACAATTCAGTTTCTCCCTATATGTCCTTGGCACCATTAGCATTGCTGCCTCAGTACTGGAGCTCAGAGTAAGTGAGTCTGTCAGGGAGTAAGTCCGTTTGTGGGCCCTTTAAGAGGAATGCCTGGGACTCCAACTGCCCTCTGTCTCACTCAGCCACAATCTCCACTGTTTTTCACAGCCAGAAGTTATGAAGACTTCTCTCTCCAGCACTGGAACCCTGGTCTGGGGAGTGTGGTGTGGGGCTGGGACCCCTCGCTCCTCCAGGGGAACCTCAGCAGCTGAGATAGCCCTTCTGATTTTTAACTGCTACATGTGGGTGAGAGACCAGACCGTTCTGAGTTTCTGCTCCTTCTACCAGTCTCAATGTGACTTCTGTAAATCCTTAGTTCTAGGACTTCTGTTCAGCTAGACTTCAGGTGATTCTCAATGATGATTATTCTGTAGTTTAGTTGTAATTTTGATGTGACTGTGAGAGGAGGCGAGCACAGTGTTTACCTGCTCTGCCACCTTGACCAGACTCTCACGCATTCTTTTTTTTTTTTTCCACACATTCTTAATAGAGGCAATAGGGAGGCAAAAATTTGTTCCTGGAGGTGAAAAAAATGTTACTCTTTTTACGTGTAAAGCACATATATACATACACAATATGGATATATATATACAGTTTATCTATGGTATTACAAGTTCATGGGAAGGCGATTAGGAAAAAATCTGAAAAGACTTCTTAGGATAGGTGATAATGAAATAAAGGTGATAAACACAGCCCTAGTTCAATTTTTTAGTTTCTATTCATGCAACTTCCTCAGAAAGAATGACATGTGTGGCTCTTTTAAACGAGCCACAGAACTAAGCGACTTTATACGTATAGAGGGAAAACATTTGGAAGCTCGCAGAAGCTGAGGATACAATATAAAAGAGATTTAGGACTAATGTCAGCCCCTTGGCTATAACTGCTACACAAACTCAAAGGGACTCAGCCAAGATCACTGTCAGTGGAAGCACCACAATTTCTAAGTAGAAGGGGCTTGGGGGAGGGGTCTTCCTGTTGCAAAAGGGGCTTGAAGCTATGTTATGCCACTTTACACAAGATTGAGGATTTTTCAATTATTGAATGTAGTTGACTAAAGCCTTCCAAGTCATTCTTATATGTACACAGTCAAATAAATTTCTCTCTTCTCTACTCCTGAGTATCTTTTTTCTTGAATATGTCTGGCCTCTCACTGTGACCTCAGATCCCACTTGTTTAGAGAACATCACACATCTTGATTGCTTGACATTGCACATTCATGATGCAAAAATATTCTGATCCAGAATATAAAGATTATTTCTATTGCATACAACCAGCTAAAAGGAAAGTTTTAAGATTAAAAATTCAACAAATAAATTTTTTAAAAAGTTTCTCTTTGAAAAATTTTACATCATTTTTCTCCTTAATCTACCAGAGAGCAAACCTTCCTAGGTTCTCAGTTTTGGGAAATGAGTGACTAAAAATCTCTAAGAGTCATTTTCTGTTTCTTACTGCTATAAAAAAAGCCCCATAGATGAGTGAAGGGCAGTTTGTGCTCACAGGAAGCCACATGCCCTTCAAAGGCACCTGTCTTTCTTAGTGCTGTTTCTTGAACAAGAAGCACAGACCTTCCTCAGAGCCACTTTCAGAAAAGCAAGGTAAGTGGGGATCGGAACATTCCCAGGGCTTCGGGCCATGTACAAATTTCTATACAGGTGTGTGGACTTTGGAAGCACTGAAAGCTGGCCAGCCACTCGCCCAGTCTGAACACTCAGGCATCATGATCATTCTAGGGCTCACATTTGGCTTCTATCTTGGAGCTCACACACTATCTGCCTGTACTCACACCCTCCGAGCCCTCATCTGATGGGTATTCATTTATGCAGGGCTCTCTCCCTGCACACATCTGGCCTAAGTCCACATGCTTAGAACACGCAGACAATTTTCATTAAACATATAAACTTTTCTGCTTCTTGCTTCTATTAAGATGTCCAGGTCAAGAAATGCCACACAAATAAGGACTACAGAATAATTCCAAATGTTTATCAGCTATGTTTACTTTTATTTGTTCTTCTGATAATTTCCTAACTCCTCGGCCTCTTTTATTTCTTTAATTTTCACTGGTAAAATGGTGCAGAAAGACTAGAATTGTTATTCATTTAAATAGAATTGCTATCCGTGTAACACTTATTTTTGGAGACCCTGAGATGCACCAGGTCTTCGCCATCCATTTGCAGGAGTAAACCAAAATGTCTCTTGAAAAATACAGGGCTTAGGTGTTTGGGCGAGCGGTTGTGGTGGTGGCAGGTAGCGGGTAGATGTGAAGAATTACTGAAGAATGTGAATAAGATCTTAATAAGGAATGTCAGGCTGCCGTTAAGAAGGGAGCAAGAGCAGGTGGCATTTAGTCAGAAAGCCCTATATCTGAATTACTTTGATTCATGTATGAATATGTATATAACTTTAAGAAGATTTTAACCTCATCTGCCAGTTTAGATAGGAAATGAAAGTGGTTGTGAACATGTGTGTAACTTTAAGTAGGTTTTAACGTCATATGCCAATTTAGATAGGAAATGAAGATGGTTGGGGAGGTAGAGATTTTATTTCTGGCTCTGATGTGCCTTTTCTACATCTGTCATGCTAATTCCCACCCTGATTAGATTCAGTGCGTATGTAGTTTTGATGAAAAGACCAAAAATTTCCATCAATTTACTGCAAACTTCTGAAGAGCCTTGACAACAGATTTGGCGCATTAGTGTCACATTGGCCCAGGAGAGGCTAGCCACCCAGGCTTGGAAGGCCAGGCATGTTCCCAACCTAAGATGATGCTCTAGAGTGAACATGGAACTCGGCAGTGGTGCGCTGGAGCCCACTTGCACAAACTCTCAAGAGCTGATTGTTAAATATTCAGGAATTTTGTAAGGCAGTTGGTAGCTTGACCTTGGCCATGGTGGGAGTGTTTATGCCATGAAAACCAGCAAAAGCCATAAATCAGAGAGAGCCCTTGCACTGTAAATCCCCTAGACGTGGTTTGTCAGCATATTACTGGGACTTGGAGCCCAAAGACCAAGTTCTGTACAAAGCTGTGTGGTCTATGGAAGTCATTTCATCTCTCTGAATCTTTCATGTGTCACCTACACCATGGCTCAGTATGACTGCTTGGCTTAGACTATCAGATTTCTGTTGGGGGTGGTGGGGCTGTGGGGACAGTAAATGGATAATACTGGTGAACGTGCTTTGCAATCTATAAAGTGCAAAGCATGCAGGAGAAATTAGAATTTTTCTACAAAGGCAAGTGACCGTCCTGATTTCCTTTTAGCTTAATGATTAAATAAGCAATCACTGAATTTTTGGAGTTACAGTCTGAAACATGAGTAGATTTTTTTAATCTCTCTTTTTTTCTTTTATGTCAGAAAGTCTTTCAGTGCACTGCTGTTGGGACTATCAACTGGTCTTGTCATTCCTGCAAGTGACTTCAGTAACTCCAGATTATTTTTTAAAAATACATACATGAAAAATACCTCTTTGGAAAGGTTTTACTATCCTCACTTACATATTAGAGAACCGAAGCTCCCAGCAGAGGGGTAATGCAAGTGGCAGAGACGAAATTTGGAATGTGCCTGACCCCTAAGAGCGAGATTATTTCACTTGGCTGCACTGTCCTGCAAGGAACAGAGCCGTGCAACTTGGGAAGGTTGGGAGGGATGTGGAACTAGCTGGGGCAAAATATTAAGTAGCTGTGTTCTGCATTCAGGACTGTTTTGATTTGTTTTTGTTCTTAAAGAAATCTCGTTTGCTCTTTCCCTCATTAGCTTCCTCTGGTTGGCCTCAGATTTTCCTTGAGGAGCCTGTAGGTTTGAAAATGAACTCCACGGAGATAGCGGAAACGACCCCGGATGACAGCCTCTATAGCAATTACTATCTCTCTGATAATATCCCCGAGCCTTGCATCAAAGAAGGAGTCAAGGCATTCGGGGGGCTCTTCCTGCCTCCTCTCTACTCCTTGGTCTTTCTGTTTGGTCTGTTTGGAAATTCCATGGTGGTTCTGGTCCTGTTCAAGTACAAGCGGCTCAGGTCCATGACTGATGTGTACCTGCTCAACCTCGCCATCTCGGACCTTCTCTTCGTGCTCTCTCTTCCTTTCTGGGGCTACTACGCTGCAGATCAGTGGGTGTTTGGATTAGGTCTCTGCAAGATTATTTCCTGGATGTACTTGGTGGGCTTTTACAGTGGCATATTCTTCATCATGCTCATGAGCATCGACAGATACCTGGCGATCGTGCACGCGGTGTTTTCCTTAAGAGCCAGGACTGTGACGTATGGGGTCATCACCAGCTTGGCCACGTGGTCAGTGGCTGTATTTGCCTCCCTCCCAGTCCTTTTATTCAGCACTTGTTACACAGAGCACAACCATACCTACTGCAAGACCAAATACTTGTTCAACGGCACGAGGTGGAAAGTTCTGACCTCAGTGGAGATCAACACTCTAGGATTGGTGATTCCCTTAGGGGTCATGCTGTTTTGCTACTCCATGATCATCAGGACCTTGCAGCACTGTAAAAATGAGAAGAAGAACAAGGCAGTGAAGATGATCTTTGCAGTGGTGATCCTTTTCCTGGGGTTCTGGACACCATACAACGTGGTACTCTTCCTGGAGACCCTGGTGGATCTAGAGGTCCTTCAGAACTGCGCCTTTGAAAGACACCTGGACTATGCCATGCAAGCCACAGAGACCCTGGCTTTTGTTCACTGCTGCCTTAATCCAGTCATTTACTTTTTCCTGGGAGAGAAATTTCGCAAATACATCATACGGCTCTTCAAAACCTGCAGGGGCTCTTTCATGCTCTGCCAATACTGTAGGCTCCTCCCAATTTACTCCCCTGACACCCCCAGCTCATCTTACACACAGTCCACAGTGGATCATGATTTCCATGATGCTCTGTAAAAAATGAAAATGCGAAAGACAGAGTTAATAAGCTTCTCAAATTAAGAGCTTACTTAAAATTGTATTATAGGAAGAATTCCCCTGAGCAAGTGTCAGCAAGAAGACTTACATCCATTGCAGAAAGTAGGGCTTCTCACCCTTCAGTCAGCTTCTCCTCTTGCCACATGCCAGTTCAGTCCTGCAAGAGTTCACCCAGCCCGAGGTGTCCTTCCCCACCCCAGGCTGGCCTGCCGGGATGAATAAACCGAGAAGGATTCTGAGCAGTGTTGCAAAGCAGTTATAAATAATATTGGAAGGGGAAGACCATTCTCTTCTAACCTGAATTGATGGAGTTCTCCTGAGGGAATCAGAGAGAATTGACTGGTGGAAAAAATCGCTACTTCCTAGCTTTTGTGGAACAATATAAAAAACTTTGACATGCTGTCCTAGTGTTTTTTCTAATAATATACCTGAAGCCAGATATAGTCCATGAAGCCAGGTCTACATGGAAATGAGTAGTGAAGTAATGAACTTAGATCTTGATTATTTTATTATAAAGGATTATTTGTTAATGGAAGCCAAAGTATTTATGCTAATTCCAAGTGTAAGATTATAAAGGCATTATAAAGTATGACAATGCTTCCTTTATCATTTTAAAGGGCCTGTCTCCAAGTGAGGCAGGAATAATCAACTGAAAGTTATTGCTGATGTGACATAAAAATGACTGTCAAAAAATTACAAAATTGTGAAAAGTGTCATCCACTCTTTTTAAAATATTGGCCCTGGTTTTTAACTTTTGGATGACTCAAAAGGTCATTCTTAGAAGTCATTTTAATTAGGTAATTAATCATTTTATATCATGAAGAGAAATCTCTGTTCTTACTCACAGCCTTAATTAATCACAATTAAGCAAAGACATTAACAAAGCTAGGCATACTAGCTTTGTAGCACCTCCGAAAACAAAAACCTATCTTGCAAACCATTAACTGAGTTAATCAGTTAAAACAGCTTCTGCAAGTTTACACATTATCGCATGCTCTGCATTGATAAAGAATGCATTTCTAGAAAATTTACTTTCAGAAAAGTGATTTTTAAAGGTACGCTGATGTTGCCTTAATAGAAAAATAAAATAAAATAAACTTGTATATAATACCACAGAGCCTTTTTTCCTGCTCATGTTTGTGTTTGATCTGATGCAGTTGAGAATCCGAGTGGCCGATGTCCCCCTTGCCTCGCTTACTCATCTTCACCACAACATCTATGTGACGAAGATCATACGGATGTGCCCGAGGGGAGGAATAGAGGGTTCTCTCTTAAGATTTCCGCTTGGAGTGGAGAATGGAGTCACTATTGTGTTATAGTGCCCCTGGAGATTAGAGCGGATAAGAAGTGAAGGCTGGGCTAGGTTCCTAGGCAGTTTCTTTGGAAAACCTCTGCATGGTATACTAGGGTCTGCCAAATCCCAGCTCTGTGCATTCCCTTTTGAGCCTGAGCATGTGACTTTCCTCTCTTAGCCTCAGTTTCCTCTCATCTGTAAAGCAGAATATATTTCTGAATGATTGAAAGAAAGAACTCAGACAATTAGTGCAAAGCACCGATGTTCCTAGGTCATAGAAAAAAGGTGGTTTTGGATTAGCCCAGCCAGCACTTCCCTTTCTTGGCAGAGCTTGTAATTTTATTCAATTAATCACAGTGAGAAGGAAATTTCAGGATATCAAAAGACAAAGACTTGGCCAAAGGGGTTTTACTATCCCTTCATTCCTCATCACTTAAACTGCTAAGCGAGGGTGAGGTGCAGACCACGCAGATTCCAACCCTCCCCGCAAGGATGGGGTCAGCCATCACCTCAAGTCATTTAGGGCTTCGCTTGTTCAAAGTTGAAGGGATATTTCCTTGGGATGGGAATTTAGAATCTCTAGTGACGCCCAAACACAACCCTCTGAGAACACTGAAAAGCAAGTTCCTTCCCATTCAGTAACAGAAACATAGATAAGCAAACCATCATGATTTCTATACAAAAGTGGGTTGAACTATAATTTTTTTATCAAACATTTGACTCATTCCTTTCTTGTTGCAATGTGCCTAGGGAACATTGTTGCAATGTTTCTAGGGAACACAGACTAGATATAATTTGTTTAAGAACAGTAGAAACAGGTTTGCTTTTGGGGTGATGTAAATGTTTTGGAACCAGACAGAGGTGATGGCTGCATAACATCGTACATTTTTAAGTGATTACTTTCATAATATGTGAGTTTTACCTTAATAATACTCTCACCAACAGCAAAAATAATAATAGGAAGTAACCCTATCAGTATCTGTCCCATAGTAGGCATTCAAATTATATTGAATAAATAAATATCATCTGCTTCTTAGGAGCAGGAAAAGTGCAGGATGATGTCAAAAGGCCATCTAACCTTTAGGGTGGTTTTTCCTAAGAAACTCACAACAATGTGGAACATTTGATATAATTAATTTCTACTCGTGGAATATTTATTTTGTGCCAAGCAGAATGTGAGAGAATAAAAAGATAAAGGAGGAAGTTCTGCATTCATTGAATTTACAATCCGGTGAAGGGAAACACAAACACAAGATCAATCATAACGCAAGCAGGGCAGATAATAATAATAGAGTTACAAACGACATTTGCTTTGGGACCCAAAGCAAAGGAGAAATGGATTTAATTTCAAATTTGTATAAATACGATTAGCTTTTGAAGTGGGCTTTGTTAAAGGAGCATGATTTTGATGAATGGAAGGGAGGAAGAACATTCTAGACTGATGAAATAGCATATGAAAAAGGCAGGGTGGTGTTACCAGTGTTTGGGGAGAGGTGAGTAGAATTTTGTAGTTAAAGTGAATATGTTTGGGATGGGGAAAAGGAGCAAACTAGGCAAAGATGAGAGAGATCAAAGAAAAATTATGGACCTAAGAGGCTCCAGTTTTGAGCTACTGAGTCAGCTGCCATCCCATATTAAACTTGAAAAGACCGTTAGTGGATGCTGCGGTGTGCCGTCCTTGTACCCCCTGTTCAGGACTGAAGCATTCATTCTACAGCTACCGGAAGTATTAACAGCTGACAGTTTGTCCCCTTTCAGGATTGTCCTCCATGGGTGCAGTTCACATCCAGTGACTGGACAATGATGGGAAACAAACACTTACCTTCTTGCCTTAATTTGGGACAACTCGGAAGAGCCGGAGCTCCCTCTAAGATTAGCTGAGGCCTCTACCTCTAACTTCCTTCATGCCCTGACAGGTGCTGTTCCCCAGAGGACTCCCCATCAAATCTGTATACAAATCTCTGAGTCCCAGAGTCTGTTTTCAGGAACCCCCATCTAAAATGAGACTTTTTGGATCACATGTGGGAAAAGTGAGCACGTAATATAAATGGAAATTGACCTCAGTTGTGGGAAAATGAGGAGGCATAACCTTTGCATAAGGGATGTCCTTCATTCATTGCCCTCCGACCATCAGCCCTGATTTGACTCTTAGTTCCTATGCTTCCATTAGTCAGTCTCATCTTGGCTCCTATAATTTGCCAGCCTCAAACCCTGAAGCATCTTCCCTAAAACTGCTCTCTTTCAGTTATGGTCACAGCCCATGTCTATCTTTGGCCATGCCACAGCCACCTGGCATCCTATATCATGTACCTGTCAGTGACTTTCTTGGTTTAAATGGGCCAGACAGACCTCCACCCAATTTTGTGGTCACAATACTTTACTCTTTAAAAGTTTACGATGGCTCCAAATGTCCCTTTCAGAAATTCACCAAGTGCTTTCCTATATCGAAACTCATTTCAGCCTCTTCTTAAAGCAAATAAGGTTGGTTTTATTACTCTCAAGAAACCTAGGTCCAGTTTCTAACCATGAATTAGACTAACTCCACCAATGAGAACTATCATCTAACTATCTAGCAAAATGCTTAGCACAAAGCAGTTCTTCAATTATTTTTATACTGAATGAATGAATTTCCTTATCTCTTATCAAGTTCTCTGGCAATTCAAGTTTCTATTTCACTATGCAAAGTTCACCAGTCCTCTCTCCAAAATCCCCATTATGTTTCTAATAAAACTTTATGTGACAGAGTTCAAGGATTGATTGAATTGCCTCCTAGTTCCAGAAATTAGTGGGCGGTCTTTGGGTCAAAAATTACTTGTTTAAGACTTTTGGTATGAACATAACTGTGGAAGTCTGCGTTTTTACCTCCTCTGAGAAATCGTAAAATAACAAGAATCAAGAATTTGAAACCCACAAACTTTATTCTCGATCAAACTCGGAGAGATATATACTTTTTAGACTCCAATGTATATACTTACTGTCTTCTAAAAGCAGCTGATATCAGGCAAAAACTGTGTGGGAAAAGGGGGAGAAAGGGGTGGTGAGAGCGTGCAGCAGTGACGGACCTCAGAAAACACTACGCAGTACATTTCCTGAAGGGGCAGGTTGTCAGGTTCAAGAGCTGAGATGAATAAAACCTTGGTCAGAGGCCTTCCTAGTCCCACGTTGGTTCAGAGAAGCAGAGGAGGTGGATTTGCCAAATTTCAAATTTGCAGGAGGCAGTCTGTCTCTGGGGCAGTAGAAAGAAGAGAACCATCGGGCTGTGAAAGCGGCTAGCCTGGAAAACTACTGGACGCTCCCCGTCTCCACACACAAACGCGAGCATATTTAACAATTTAAAGACAGACACTCTGAAAAATAATATTCACTATAATCATAGGAAAACTATAAAAGTATAGAAATACAATATTTCATTATCATGATCAAATATATCTATCCCAGCTCAAAATGCTTAATGGGGCACCCCAGAGTCATTTCAGCAAAAAACGAAAGAAGACAAACATGTCTGCTATCACCACTTCCATATAACACCCACCACACTGCATGTAGTCGCTCCATTTTATAAGAGTAATAAATTAGAGGTATAAAAATTGGAATAGAGGGACATTCTACAAAATACCTGGCCAGTATCCCTCAAAACTGTAAACATCAAAAATAAGAAAAGTATGAGAAATTGTCATAGCCAAGAGGAGCCTAAAGAGATAACTAAATGTAATTAGTTCTAGAAGAGAGAAAGGACATTACTAAAGACTAGGAAATCTGAACAAAGTACGAACATTTGTTAATAATAATGTATCAATATTGATTCATTACGTACCTAACAAATGCTCCATACTAATGTCAGATGTTACCAATATGGGAAATTGTGGTATATGGGAGCTCTCTGTACTTCCTCCACAATTTTCTGTAAATCCAAAACTGTTATAAAATATAAAGTTTATTTGAAAATTGAAAAAAATAATGTATCTCCAGTTGCAATGATAATATAGGGTAACTGGAAAACTCAAGAGAATCATCTGAAAAAACTATTATAAACAATAAGGTAATTAAGCAAGTTAGTAGAGGAAAATATTAATATATCCAACTCAATTACATATACATTTATAAATAACAATCGGTTAGAAGATATGATGAAAAAACAGACCCACATTTTGAAAGAGAACAGAAGAAATCTTAATTAAAAATATGTATTATATACCTGTAATATATAGGAAATAGATATAAAACATTTAAAAATATCACTTTAAATCTATTACTTGACTCCAAAATGATCTAGATGAAAAGGCCTAGATGTTTTTGTATAAGAAGATTCAATGTTATAAAAACATCAGTTCTTCTTAAGTTAAATTATTAAATAGAATGTTATTCTTCAAGACACATCGATGGTTCTTTTAGGCTACATAACACTGATTTAAGTTCATGTAAAAATTAACAGGAAAGAATAGCCAGGTCCACTCTGAAAGAGAAGATCAATGATGATATA
>NW_011888782.1:17071711-17101315 GCF_000151845.1 Pteropus vampyrus
CAAGTAGGGTTAAGTCCTTCAACTCAGTTTCCTTTACAGTATTGCTCTAGATATTTTCATTTCTATTTTAGAATCAGTCGTTTGGTTTTTTTTTTAAGAAAAAAACTAGCACAAATATGATTGGGAACAAGTATATTAAATTAATTAGTTAATTAAAATAATATGGCAATGGACCAGAAAGTTGAGTAGAATAGAATGGCAAATCTAGTATTAAATTAAAACATACATGGGAATTTAGCGTATATTAAAGATCACATCTTAAATCAAAGGAGGGATACAAAGAATTATTTATTTAAGAAGTGAGCCAAATGAACTGTTATCTGGGAAAAAAAATTAAGTTTGATTTACATGTCACACCATACATGCTTACCTTGTAAGTGGATAGAATATTCAAATGTAAAAACTGAAACAATGAAAGTTTGAATAGGAAAGGGGAGAATTTCTTGATAAGTTTGGCATGGACAAGGCCTCTCTCAAAATTCAGAAGCCATAAAAGAAAAGATTAATAAAGTAGACTCTGTGACTATAAAAATATGCATGACAAACACATCACCAAAAGAAAAATGACAAATGACAAACTGCGGAAAATAGTTACATGCAGTTGAACTTGTTTTCTAATAACTAAGTGGCACATGGATTCTTATTTCATATGCTCAGTACTTTTCTATATGTTTGAAATATTTAATGATAAAAATTAATTAGTCTATTCATACTATGGAATATTATGCTGTTACAAAGAATGACTTCCAGCTATATACCTACTACTGTGCAGAAATGTCCAAGTACATTTTAAAAACCTGGAAGGATAAACCTCAAATTCAAATCCCAAACTGTTAGCCATTAAAAAAATTTCCCCAGCTTTACTGAGATATTATTGATGTTAGTCATTTTATAGAGGGAAGAATTATGCTTTATAATTTCCAGGCTTTTTTATTCCTTTGAACAAACATATATTACTTTCATAATCTGCCCCAATAATATAGATATTGCCATTTTAGGGAAAAAAAGAGGGTGGCCTTTGTGATTATGGGAAGCTGACTAATGAACCATAGAGAAAAATTGTAAAAATCAGAGTTCACAGGTGAAGTAAGAAGGTGAATGCTCGTCCTGGTATGATACCTGCCTATAGAGATCTGTGGCGCTTTGAAGAGGATGCTGACTTCAGTCCAGGAGATGGGTAGTGGAGTTTACGGTATGAGATGTTTACAAGACAGTATGTAGGAGTCTGCAAAATATTTGCATTCCTTTGATTACACACGAGATAAACCAAAACCGTAACTGGAGCCCAGACAGGCAGGAAAAGGATCTGCATCAGGACTGAACTCTACAACCACTTTTCTATGGCTGCCTTGGTTAGAGGGATTCCTCCTAATTTTAATGACATTACCATGTATATGTTACATGTAAATCAAGTGAACAGTAGGTTCAGGTGGCACATTTTGTAGTTTAGCTGAGCTCCTCTTGGGGAAATGATGGAGGAGCAATTTGGGAGGACAAAGAGTCAGCTGAGGAGGGAATGGATTTAAATCATAAATAAAAGAATTGTCCTTTGAAAACTTGAAGGTCACAGACTTTTGAGTCTACCATTAGGAAGCTCTCCAATTAAGGTGCAGCAAGAAGTTCACAGTTTAGGGATCTTCCTGTTTTTCAAAACTCATTGAGATGATAGATAACACATAACAAGAGAAATTTAAAAGATAGTTGAGTTCAAAAGGCGCTATGGAAAACAATTTGACAGTTCTTTGTTAAACATATACCTATTCTGTGGTTCAGGAATTTTTTGCCTAGGTATTTACTCAAGAGAAATGAAGACCTCAGCCCATTAAAAGACTTGTTCAAAAGAATGTTCATAATATTGTACTTAATGGTGACAGACTGAAAGACTGAAAGTTTCCCCTTAAGATCAGGAACAAGACAAGGATGTCTGCTCTCACCACTTCTATTTATATTGTACTAGAGGTTCTTGTCAGGAAAAGCAACAAACAATGCACCTAGATTGGAAAAGAAGAAATAAAAGTATGTCTATTTGCCAACAACATGATTTTTATGTAGAAAATTCTAAGGAATCCATAAAAAAAAGACTATTAGAGCTAATAAATGAATTCAGCAGATTACAGGAAATAAGATCAATAGACAAAAATCAATTACATTTCTCTATTGTAGCAATAAATAATCCAAACATGAAATTAAAAAAACCCAAACAATTCCATTTATAATAGCATCGAAAAAACACTTAGGAATAAATTGAACAAAAGAAAATGCAAGGCCTGTACACTGAAACCTAGAAAACATCATGGAAATAAACTAAAAGAGACCTAAATAAATGGAAAGACATTGTGTATTCATTGATTGGGAGATTTGATATTTTATAGATATTTTAAAGATGGTAATACTCTATAAATTCATGTCTAGATTCAATAAAATCTCTGTCACAATCCCAGCTGGCTTAATTTTTTTTTTTTTTTTGCAGAAATTGACAAGCTGATTCTATATAGAAATGAAAGGGACACAGAAGAGCTAAAACAATCTCGAAAGAGAATAATAAAGTTGGAGGAATCATACTTCTCAATTTCAAAACTTACTACAAAGCTATTATAATCAGGACAATGTAGTATGGAATAAGGGCAGACATGTAGATCAAGAGAACGGAACTGAGAGTCTAGAGATAAACCCTCATGTTAATGGCCAACTGATTTTGGACAAGGGTGCCAAGATAATTTAATGGGGGAAAGAATGATCTTTTCAACAACCGGTGTTGGAACAGCTGGATAACCACATGCAAAAGAATGAAGTTTTACCGCTACCTCACTCTAACACAATAAATTAAAATAGATCACAGAATGAAATGTAAGCACTAAAACTGCAAAGTTCTTAGAAGAAAATATAGTTATAAATCTAATGACCTTGGTTTGGCAAATTTATAGAGACAAAAAGTAGATTAGTTGGTTGCCTAGGGCTGGGAGAAGAGGGAGATGGGGAGTGACTGCTACTGAGTATGGGGTTTCTTTTTGGGGTGATGAAAAGATTCTAAAGTTATATTTTGGTGGTGGTTGTACAACTGTGAATATACTAAAAATCATTGAATTGTATGTTTTCAATGAATGTATTTCATAGTATGTGAATTATAGCTCAATAAAAATGTTTAATGTTTGTAATAGCTTTATTCATAGTAGACAAGAATGAAAGTAATCCAATCATCCACTAGCAGGAGAATGTATAAACAAACCTGATATACTCATGCAATGGAATACTACTCAGCAATGTGGATGAAGGATTCATTCATGTATGCAACAATATCGATATACCTCAGGAATGCTATGTTGAGCAAAAGAAGCAAGACATAAAGGGCATGTATTGTATGATTTTATTTCTATGAAGTTCTAGAACAGGCAAAAACTAATCAGTGGCATAAAAAATCATAGCAGTGGTCGCCTCCTGTGTGTGGTAGAGTGTCATTTGCAAAGGAGTGCAGAGGAATAGTCTGGCTGATGGAAATTTCCTATATCTTATTGGGTGTGGGTGACCTAGGTAGATATATTTATCAGTTTTTATTATATTATACACTTAAAAAACTTGAATGTTTTATGCAAATGACACACCAATAAAAAAAAAATAGTGCAGAAAAATGGTAGGATAAAGCATCTGTGAAGACCAGAACTGGGAAGTAAAAGCAAAGCCATGAGCAAAGCTGAAACCTCAAGTCTGCTGGGTCGAGGGACTTGAAGCTGGCAGTAGATCCTGTGAGATAACTGCTCCAAACAACATGGGGGGCTTGAAGCAAGTGGCTATGGCAGGGTAGGACTATCCCACCTCTGAAAGGAGATGGAAAAACTGCTGGTTGGCAGCTGTAGGCCTCATTAGGCTGGAGGATAAACACAGACTCACAACTAAGATTTGAACCAACCTCCAAGCCCATGGCTCAATGATCAGATCTGTGATACCCCAAAACCAGCACAGGATTTGAGATCCAACCATCAACATAAGACTTGGTTCTGGACAGATTCTAAGCTGCTAAGTGGAAGGATGTTTGGTTGGGTTCCCTAGAACCTGAGACAGGATTGTAGTGCAAGTGATTTATTTGGGACTGCTCCTTGGAGAAGGGAAAGGAAGGATGTTGGACAGGGAAGGGGAAGAAGCTAAGCAAGGGTGTGTTCTGTATTAGGGTTTTTCAGAGAACAGAACCAATGAGAGGGAGAGAGAGAGAGAGAGAGAGAGAGAGAGAGAGAGAGAGAGAGAGTTTTTTTAATAAAGAATTGGTTCATGCAATCATGCAATTATGGAGGCTGACGAATGTCAAGATTTGCAGGGTGAGCTGGCAAGCTGAAGAGCCAGGAGAGCTGATGGTGTGATTCCAGTCTGAAGTCTGGTAGGCTTGAGACCCAGGAAAAGCCAATTTTCAATTTGAGTCCAGAGGTAGGAAAAAACTGATGTCCTAGTTTGAAGACTGTCGAGCAAGAGGAATCTTTTCTTACTCATGGGAAGGTCAGCCTTTTTGTTCTATTCCAGTTTTCAACTGATTGAGTGAGGCCCAGCCACGTTAGGGACAGCGACTTGCTTTACTCAGCCTACTGACTTAAATGTTAATCTCATCCACAAACCTTCACAGACACACCTAGATTAATGTCTGATCAAATGTCTGGGCACCTCATGGCCCAGTTATGTTGACATTTAACATTAACCATCACAAGTTCCCTGCATCAGCCTGGTTCCACAGGGGCTCTGGAACATGAATCGTACCACAGAATTATTCCTACTTTGAGGCAATGGGTCTGGTTTTTTGTATCCATATATCAGCAAGGCATCTCCCTAATTAAGCCAAGAGTAGATCTCCGGGGAAAGGAGCTAGGGAAGAGGTTCACCAAAAGGCAAAGGCTTCTGGGTAGGACGCCAACAACATTCAATACAGAGACAACGTCAAAATTCTTACACAGGGACGAAGGAGCATACAGCGAGACAGAGAGAGACAGAGAGAAACAAATTTTATAAGCTAACAGAAAATCCCCTATCCACAATGAGCATGCAAACCAAAATTCCATTGTCCAAGGAAGAAATATAACTCTAAAACAATGAACAAGATCAATAATCAGAACAAGAGCACTTGAGATGAACTCAGTGTAATAATATGGAAAATAAAATAAATATCCTGGTCTATTTTGAGGAAGTAAAAATACCCACTAACAAAGAACAAAAAGATTCTAAAACATTTACTGACATGAGGAAGGGCTGATCTCACCCAAAGATATTAGGAGTATACATACATATATGTGCGTGCGTGTGTGTGTGTGCGTGTGTGTGTGCGTGTGTGTGTGTATTTATTCTGAGGCCCCAGTTCTCCCAGAAAGCAAGGACTTAATCTCAATCAGTTCAATGTTCCACCCACTCCCCCTACCCTCAGTAACGCGTGGTATTACAATTTTGTAAAAGGGACTCTGGTCTTGGTCACCCATTGATTTCAGCACCTGCTTACATGCACCTCTTCCTGTTTGGGCCTCAAGCACCAATCCATGGAGTGACCTGCTGAGTTGATCCATTCTTGAATATAGGACTTCCACAAGGCTACTTCTCAGCTCCCTTGACCTTCCTATCAGGACACAGGAAAACTTCCCTCTTCTCCTGCTGTACTCTGTGTTCTCAGGAGCCTTAGTGGGGCTGTCTGGAGCCTTGGCTACTTCATGCTGCTCTAGATGGCATGGGAAACCATCCTATTGCTCTCACTCTATGTCTGGCTCATGGGAACCCTTGGCTCACATGCAAACACCCATGCTGTGCTACTTCCACACTTGCACCATGATGGGGAACTTCAGGATCTTGCTTCCTCCCCAGGCTTGACCTTGGAAATGGTGGCTCAAAAGCACTATTTACTTAACTCTCAAAACCTTAGTAGGGATTCTCTGGTGCTTCCCAGCCCCGAGGGCTAATCCATGGGAGGTGGTAGTGCCAGGACTTGGCTCAGGGATACTTACTAGCATCTGACTTTTTTGCTTTCCTTCTGACTCCTCTCTCCCTCTTAGCTCATGGAAGCCTCATGCCTCTCGGGGCCCCTTCCTAAGAAGGTGGATCTGGAAGAGAAAGGAGAGCATGTGTCATTTCAGGAATATAGATGAGACATGTTTAATTTAAAAATAATTAGAAATTCAGAGGTGGGAGTGGACAAAGAGGAAAGAAGCGAAGATCAAAGGATGATGGCCAACCAATTTTGGTGATGGTAGAATGTCTCATAAAAACTGGAATCCTACTGAGCTTAGGTTGTTACAGTGTAGACCATCCCTTGCCCAATCTCTTAAAAACCTCTGTAATGTTCTAAAGATAAAAAGACCCAATGTGGGCGAGGTTTATATGAAACTCAAGGGACTCAGTTCCACATTTGAGTCAAGATACTGCAAAAGAATGTGTGGGATGGTGAGAGAGCATTTGTGAGCTGAACTAATTCAGTGGAAGCAGAGGCAGAGTGTCTAGCCGGAGAAAACTAAGAAAATAAGCCCCTGGGGGTTCACAGGAATCTTGAGGAGGTCTTAAAGGTACACTTTATCTAGATTTTTAAAGAGAAAGACACCTCAGTTGACATCTATGTTAGGCAGGCCTATAATGGCATGTGGGGAACATGTAGACCCACTCTCAATCTGTGAATGTCACCATGGAAGCATTTTTTTTTTTTTATCCAGAAAGCATTGATTGAGGACCTACTATGGGCTAGATGTGCTGTACTGGTTGCCAAGGAAACAAGAATGAAAACATGGATGAAAAATGGGACTTGTCATGAAGGCACTCTTGGTCAGTAGTAAACAAATAACTACAATATTACGAGGGGATGTAACCTGAGGAAGAATTAACAGCCCCTGCACTAATAAACATTGGGAAAACACAGCTCTAGGAGGACATGTGAGAGTTTACTCTCTGTTCTACCCATTTCTTCTTCTGCCATCAAGGCTCACAGAATGTTTTACCAACATGGCTCTAACCCACAAGTCTGGGTTTCTGACACAATGTCCTGGATATTTATTTATGTGTCCTTTGCCTACTTACAGAATGTAAGGTTCTCTCTTTTTTTTATTATTATTATCATTAACTCTTGCCTTGTGAGCATAGGACTACACTGCAAAAACTCCATGACTACCACAGTACAGTATCTCAGTTAAACTAATGGAAGAGTCAAGATAAAATATTAAGAACAAGTGTCACAAAAACAGGAAATTACCCATTATCAAAACCTTTGGGTAAGATAACAGCCTTAATGTCCATAGATAGCATGAAAAACAACAGGCTCTTTTTCAGAGGGGGGCATTTTTTCCCAAAAAGACTGATTGTGAAATTCTTAGCACTTTTAGCATGAAGATGGAGGGGCTTTACAGACATGCTTTCTTTAAGTGGGAGTTGAAAAGAATAATTTTTCCCCACCACTTTCCATAATAACAGCATTCAAAATATTTTTTTCTAAGTTTTAAGAGTTGAGGCGGGAAATAAGTTCTTGTATTGCAGACTTGTGCAACAGAGGAGTTGGTGGGACTCTGACACAATAGGAATTTTGTAATAGTCCTGCAAAAAGTCCAAGCTTCTTTCTTCTCTTTTTTGAATGGATGAACTAATTCAAGGCAAAATACTCTTTGGGACAACTCAGCAGAGAGAGGCAGCTCTGCCCTATGGAAGCCTTGCTTGGCCAGCTGAAATAATTCTATATGAAATAAATCTGAGATGGTCATGAGAGGAAAGAAAAAGGAAAGGAAGGGAGAGGAAGAGAAAGGAAGAGAAGGGAAGGGATGGAAAGGGAAGGGAAGGTTAGGCCTGAGCCCTGTTTTTTCTTGTGCTGTGACTTCAAGGCTGTGTTTCCCCTCTCTGAACTCAAAATTTTCTGAATGCATGATGCAGTCTAGAAAGTTGAGTTCCTTTATTGCTTTGTCCTTCTGAGACTCAATAAAGTCAATGTGCATTGTCTGATGAGCAGATTCAGACTTTACTGATGAAGGGAAAGAGATTTTCTTCAGTTTTAGGGCTAAAACACATTCTTTTTAAGGAGGTGTTTTTATTCCAAGTTTATCAATTTATTAGTATGACAGAAATAACTGTCGACTTTTTTGATGCTTTCTATCAAATGTACATTTTCTATTTCATTAATTTCTGCTTTTATTTATTTCTTTGACATTTTTGGGGTTTATTTTGTTAGTTTTATTTTATTACTCCTTGAAGATGCTCTGTTCATTAAATTTCATACTTTCTTCTTTTCCAATAAACACATTTAAGGCTATAATTTTCCTCTAAATACAGCTTTGGCTGTATCTCACAAGTTTTGGCATGTAATACTTTTATTATTGCTCAATTCAAACTATACTTTAAAATTCTTAATATTAAACCATCAGTAACTTAGAAATATATTTCTTCATTTCAAATATATGGGAATATTTTGCTTAATTTTTGGTTATTGATTTCCACCTTAGTTGTATTGAGTTCAGGATGTATGTCCTATCTATTTTAGACCTGTGAAACTAATTGAGATTTGCTTTGTGACTCCAATGTATGCCAATTTTTATAAATGTTCCATAGTTGCTGATAAATAACACAGAGTTCAGTTTGGGGGTAAAGCGTTTTACATCTATCCATTAGGTTGTTTGTTAATCATGTAACTCAAACATTCAACTTAACTAATATTTTATCTCATTCTTCAATTAAATGTTAAGAGAAGTGTGTTAAAATCTTCTGTTATGATTTTGGATTTACTTATTTCTTGTAATTGTATACAGTTTTGCTTCACATGTTTTGAGACCATGTTATTAGATACATACAAACTTATATTTACATCTTTCTGGTGAATTAAAAATTATCATTATGATAAGACCTCTGTATCTCTTCTTTTCTTAAAAGATATTTTCTCTGATACTAAGGGTTATATCAGTTTGTTTGTTTGTTTTTTTTTTTTTGATTTGCATTTTCCATCTTTTAACTTCCAATTGTTTGGTATACTATATTTTCAACTTGCTTTCTTGCAGAGAACATATAGTTAGTCTATGAAAGATCCATCCTAGCAATCTGGGTCTTTTAATTGTTGTATTTAGCTTATTTGTAGTTATGAGATTACTGAAATATTTATGTATAAATCTTATTTCATAGTTTCTATTTATACTACCTATCACAGGTTACTTTTCCATTCATTTCTTGCCTTTTTTCGGTAGAGCATATTTAAAATTTCAAAGTTTAAAATAAATTTACCTATGCCCTTATTATAGATATTACCCCAAAAAGCCTCCAAATCAAACAACCACCACAACAAAACAAAGTAGAAGACTTTATTTATATTGGTCCTATCTTACAGTTCTTGTTTTTGTACATTATAATTAAAAAATGTGAGATTTACTAGCCATTATTATGATCATATCATGAATTTAATATTTGTTTACATTTGTGAACAGATTTACCCCTATTTTTGGTTTTTGCTCCTTTTTACATCCTTGATCCTTCTTCTAGAGTCACTTACAGACTTCCCTTGAGGTATGTGTTTAAGTATATTCTTTTGTGAGAGTCTCTGTTTATGCTTCTCAAAATATGTCTTAATTTTACCAACATTCTTGAGAGATAACTTCATAGGGTATAGAATTCTAGGTTGGTAGTTGTTTCCTTTCAGTACATTGAAGATATCACTATATTATCTTTGTTCTTTTATTTTGCTTTTAAGAAATCTTTCAGTCTATTGCCATTCCCTAAAGGTAATCTCTATTCTCTGACTATTTTTAAGATGCTTCTATCTGTTGCTGGTGTTCTTCAGTTTTGCTATGATATGTTTAGATGTGAAATTTTGTTTAATTTAAATGTTTGGGATTTGTTTGGCCTCTTGAATCTATGGAATGGCACCTTACATCAATTCCAAAAAATTCTCATTCATTATTTCTCCAAATACTATCTCTGCTGCATTTTCTCTATCTTCTCCTTCTGGAATTCACATTAAACATTTGTCACATCACCTTACTCTATCCCCCATGTCTCTAACTACTCCCCCTCCCCATCCTTTTTGTTTGTTTTCTATGTTACATTTTGTATTATTTCTTCTGATACCCCCACTAATTTTCTCTTCTATTGTGTCTAGCCAGCTCCCTGACCCATACATTGAGTTTTAAACTTTGGTTATTTTATTTTGCAGTTCCAAAAGTTCTGTTTAGCTCTTTTACAAATATGTGATGCCCCATCATAGAGTTTCCTATCTTCTGCAGCTATTTTTAAGGTTGTTTATTTATCTTTAAATATCCTAGAATACTTGTTTTAAAGTATGCTCATAATTTCAATATCTGAAGTCTATGTGGATCCTTTACTACAGTTTCTTATTTATATTGCTTTGTTTTTTTGTGTGTATTTGGTTACATTTGACTGTAACTGTTCTTTGACCTTGAAAATTATTTAGGGGATGTCTCAAGATGTAAAATGAAGGTGCCCTTAATCCAGAGATGATTTTAAATTTGCTTCTATCAGACATAAAGGGGCATTATCAGTCCTGTGTAACACTTTAATTCATTGCCTGAAATTACTGGACTATTTCAGTGATGCAAATTTAAACCATAAATCCCTGCCCTATGCTTACAGCCTATCAGGGGTGAGTTGTTGGTTATTCCTACTTAGCTCAGCATCAAGGCACTTGTCTTTATCTTTCCTGAGAATTCAGAGAATGGAGTGTGGTTTCCATTTATTCCATTCCTATCCTGAGAACTGTAGCCACCCAGTTTAATGTGGGCTGGTCATCTATTAAATTTCCCAATTTTTATGAATGCTAGACATTGGCTTCTGTGCCCCTTGCCTCATGAACCCATCCAAAATAATTTTCAATTTCGCCTTCAATTTACTTTGGATCATCAAATGCAAAAATATCTTAGAATCTTTTATCTTTCTTTCTTACTATCTTATCAGCTTTTCAATGCTGATAAGGATTGTTAATTTCTCCCTTTACTTCAATTGTTTTTTCTTTATGTATTTTATTTTATGCATAAATGTTTAGAATAATATATCTTCTTGATGAATAGTAATTTCATAAATTTTATGGTTACTTTCTATTCCTAATGATGCTTTTAAATTAAAGTCTATTTTTTTTTGTTTTGTTTTGTTTTTGGTATCACTTCCAGGTGGACGCTTTAAGAGTCATTGTGTGATTTTCCACATTCCTTTTAGTCTGCTTTGGCAACTGTGGAAGGAATGTTCCAGGTGTTGACTGCTCTGTCAGTTTCCTAGTGTGAAAAAAAGAAAGGAAACTGAGACCTCCAACTGACTGGCAAAGGACATGTAGCAAGTATGAGAAATAAATCTTGTTTTAAACTACTATGTTTTGGTTATTGTTTGTTACATAACATAGCTCAGCCTATACTGACTGAAACAGAAATATTAGGCTAACACATCAAAAATATTATCCTCATTCTACAATCATGTAAGACACTTTACATCTAGCTTCCTGATTCCACTGCAGCCTCGTGTGTTCTCAACACTGTCCATCCCCATCACATAAATTTCTGTGCCTTGCTCTTTCTTAGCTCTGGCCATCTGCATATACTGTTAACTTTACCTGGAATGTCCCCACGCCCCCGCGCCCCACCCTTCATGTGGCTAACTCTTACTCATCCTTCAGGTTTCAGTTTAGAGTCTTATAGCAGATGCTGATGATGTCTGTCCAAATATCCTTTATGGACTGGTGTACCCAGTCCCCAGCTTCTGTGAGCATTGGCTGCTAACAGCTCATAGTTGCCCTCTTCTCTTGTTTTTGGCCAATTCTCCACTACCTTCCCACAACACAAGTAGTTCTTCCTCCCATTCAGTGGCAGCCTGTACCCACTGACTGGTTGGCATGGCGAAGAGATATAAAAGTCTGGCCCCTTTGACTCAAGGTGAGACCAACTTTGTGATGCAGTTAACATGTCAGCCCAGGCTGACCTACTGACTGACCTCACACACATGAGTGAGCCAAACCATCAGCTGGGCCTGGTCCAGACCAGGACTGCCCAGGAGGAGAGTCATGAACTAAATAACAGTTGTTTTAAGCTGAAATTAGTCCATTTGCTTATCTTTATTCCCCTGCCCCATATTCTCCCCTCACTCCCTTTCTCCTTATAGCAGCCCCTCTATGAACCAGATGTGCTCGAACCCTCATCGTAAGTTCTGCTGCAAAACGGAGCCCCTGACTGCCTGGGCCTAGACTGTGAACCCCTCCTGTGCTGTTTAATGCTGTTTAGTATCCTGTATGGTGGTGCCCATGAGATTGCATTGAAACTGTTTACTTATCTCTCCTACTAACTATAAACCTCTTAAAGGCATGGACCTTGAAGACATGTTTTTATTATTATTGCTATTGATAGTAGCTCTATACTATTAAAAATAAAGAGATCGAGAAAGGAGATTGTAAAGTTGTTACCATTTTGTCCTCAATGCCTAATATATATTAAGTACTTATTAACAGTTGAGTGAACAAATGAATGAATGAAGGTTGTCCTTGACTTAACAAAGAGATGTAGGCTACAAGCAATTTTGTAGAGCACATTGGAGATTAATAACATTTTTGTAAAGAATAGATCTTGGAGAAATTTCAGGTTTAAAGACCAAGGACTTAAGTGATAGGATATCTGAAACGAAGAAGCAGCAATTCTAGTGTACAAAAATGTGGGGGCAGAAACTTTGTTACCAAGAGAAAAAGGAGCAGTTGAGACCAAGATAATGTTGAAGGGTCCTGCTCAATGAAAAGGGGCTAAAAGTTTGGTTCACAGCTGCCGTATGGTTTTTGCAGTCTATATATGTTACCACATAGGCAACATAGGCACTGAATTTTTATACCAGAGTGAGAAGTTATTCTCAAAAGCCTGGCTTTATTTGAATACCTGAGATGGGTAGCTCCTCCCTAGTTATTAGGAAGAAAAATTCTGATGTTCAGAGAGGAAATAAATCAGATGAATCTTCTTTCTTTCTATCTTCCACCTCTGTCCTCCAAACAATCAGAATTTCATCTTTAACCAGGTTGGCTTCTGGGAGTTTGTAATGAGACTGACATGAACATACAATAACCTCAGGACAGGGCCTAGAAGATGTATTCCAATAAATACTTGCCTATTGTCAGCTCCTCAGGCAATCATAGAATCTTTTAATAAAGAGTTAAACAGAACTAGTCCTATGCCCATCTAGCTCCTCTTTCTTGTGGATATTTAGTATATATAGCAGGTCCTTGAATATCATCATTTTGTTCAATGTCATTTCATTATAATGCTGAGATGCCATAGAAACTTAACTCTTGTTTATATCAATTAGCCTATGGTAAAGTTGGTTTTGTTATATGTCATTTAGCCTTCAAGAACCTATCGACAATGTTAATAGAGAACTTACTGTACTGTAAAAGTCCCATCTAGTGGAAGGATTTGGCATTTAGGTTCTAGGCAATCTTAATTTTAGAATACAAAACCATGAAAGACTCATGGGGGGCTCTGGGAATGGTCCAAGGACATCTCATCTACTACAAATTCACTCTTTGGTGTGGTCCCTTGTGTACTTTACTGTATTCGTTCTTTGCAAATGTGTGTTGGTATCTACCAAGCATGGCAGAGAGTGGACAGATGAGCCTAGTCACCTGCAAAGAAAATTGTGAGGTTCTTATCATCCCAAGGGCTCAAGTTGATGTCAGTCTGCAGTGCTTCTCTGTCCACTCCCAGTCTCCTTGGTCACTGTGGAAGAGCTCCTTCTGGAGAAAAACCAAGAGTCGCCATTTGACTTCTCAGCTACAATTCCATGTAATGTCTTTCTGCTCACATCTTTCAGAGAGATCCACTGCTCACAGAACTTTACAGCTAAATTCTTAGAGAATTGACACTAAATTGCTGAGTGTCAAAGAACGAATTAAATCAGAAGAGAGGCTGGACTCTACAAGGGTGGGTTTTGTTGGCGGGGGGAGGAGGCCTGGCCATGGGAGCACGCCATCTTGCAATGTGGAGGATTCCTCACTTACTGATCTGTTTCCACTGGGGCCCCACACATATAGGCCATTCTGCTCACCACACACACGTGCGTGCACACACACACATACAAGCACACATACAGAGTCTCATGGGTCATTCACCAAAACCTGGGGCCACAGCTCACACCAGGCTTGATTGCAAGCCAGGAAGTATGGCTGAAAGAAATATCATTCTTCTGTGTTTTGAGTTTTCGCAAATGGAATACAAAACCTCTTCCTTGCAGCTCAACCAATCAAGGCAACCTGCCTGTGGGAAAAAAGCACAGGATCTGGAGGCAAGCGTCTCAGTTACACACCCCCTCCCCCAATTTTGGGTAAATCACAATCCTTCTTACCTACCAATTTTCCTACACTGCAAATTGGGCTGCACGTTATCTGCTATATTTCTTCCAAAAATTCTTATTAAGACTCAGTGAGATACTGTATGCAAAATTAAATGTTAAAAGTACTTTATGAGTGTTATTTATTATTATTATTATTTAGCACTATCACAGGAAACAGTGACATGGAGATGTTTTGGTTGACAGTCCCAGCTGAGCTCAGATCTCAAGTCAGCCCAGCTCAAATGCCAGATATGTGAGTGAAGGAACCCCTAGATGATTCTAGTACCCAGTAGAGGCCCCAGATATCAAGGAACAAAGACAAGCCATCCTGAGCTTGTCTGTGCAAATTCCTAATTCGTAGAATCACGCACATCACAAAATAGTTGTTTTATGCCACTTATGCAAACTTGTTGAAGTGATCTGATAGGCAGAAACAGATGACAACCAAAACAGTACACAATGATGAGAAATGCCCTTTGGGCCATAAATTCAGTATGTTGGCACTGGAAAGTTGCTTAAGTTTTGAGAACAAGGAAGTGGAGCATTGAGGAAGTTCACACTGAAGTCTCTGCAGTCCAGACTCGATCTCGAGTCTTTCCCGTAGGCTCAGGCAGGCCCCTGGCCCCCGGCAATGTCAGGTTAATGCTAGAGGGCCTTGAAGAGTGATGTACGTTCTCCCTTTCTGTGGAACCTCCTCCTCCACCTTCCAGCCTGTGTCCAAGTATTATAGTGGACTATGTCCTTCACGTTCATATCCTTTACCCAAGCATAGTGGCTGGTCAGAAGAACCAAGTTGCCGAACTGAATACAAAGGGTTACAGGGAAAGGATGGTGTGTCCTAGAAGGTATTTCTTCTTCCCTTGTCCCTCAGGTTTCCACAGGGTCACTCATCTGCTTCTATGGAGGAATGCAAAGGGAAAGAATCAAACTAGCATTCAGTAAGCACCTGCTACATAGCAGGTGCTTTAATGATTTGATTTAAAAACCTCACGAGGTGGGAGCCTTACTTAGGATATAAAGAAATTGAGGTTTATAATTGAACCACTCGCTTGAGATCATGCTGACGGCGAGTGACTGTCCCTGAGTGTTTCTGGGGACATGTTTCTGTTCCCGAGTCTGTCCTGTTTCACCTGGGTGGACAATGCTGCTGGCTTGGGAGTTCAGAGGACTGAAGCTGTGGGAGGCTTCCTCGCACAGGGGAAATCCCCTTGGGACACAAGTAGAGCAACTGTCTACTTGTAATCAGTTCAGAATCTTCACTGGGCGTTTACAACCAGACGGCTGTGGGTGTCCAGTTACCCAGCCTCGAGGCCAGAAGGCTGGAAGGCAAGGGACACCCCGGAAAGTAACGCTTTCAGTCAGACCAAGAACAAGTGCTGGGCTTAAACACTAACCACCTTACTCCAGTTGTCTGGATACTGACCACTCCTCCTAGCCCATGAGCGATTGGTCCCCACTAGCTGTCTATTCTACCCCAGCCCAGACAGAATCGCTCGCACTGACTAAAAAGGCAATTTTCAAAAATGACTTTTTTTTTTTCTTATAAGGCAAGAGACAAAGATCACACAAGATCATTTCCTATTTGTGTCATCTGACAGAAGACATCTTGCTTGTTGGGGAAACAATGAAAAAAAACCAAACTCGGCTTAGAGGTAAACGATTTCATTCTGAATAAACTGGATTTGCTGAGAAACAAAGACTGACTAACAGAGGCAGAGAGAGGAGAGGGGAGGGAAAGGGCAGAGAGTGGGGGGAAGAGGAGGGGAGGAGAGAGGAGGAGAGGATGGGGGGGGAGAGAGAGAGAGAGAGAGAGAGAGCGAGCGAGCGCGTGTGCCAGCGTGAACAGCCTGAGGCAGAGAGGGGATCGTGAGAGAAGACAGAAGAGACTCCATCTCCAGAATAGACAGGGCTCTGCTGAGTGCAACTCTGTCGCTTATTCATTCCTCACTAGCCTCAAAAAAGATGTTCTTAAATCGCTTGCCAGTTTCTTAAAAAGTTAAACATGCATTTACCATATGGCTAAGCAATTGCACTCTGAGGTATCTACCCAAAATAAATGAAAACGTGCGACCTCACAAAGAATTATACATGAATGTTCAGATTAGTATTATTCAAAATGGCCCCAAACTGGAAATAATTCAAACGCTCATCAACTGACAAATGGATAGACAAAAATGTGGCATGTCTACACAATGGAACACTTCTTAGAAAGGACTTCATTCCTGAACTTGCTACAATATGGATGATCCTCAACACATTATGCTAAGTGAAAGAAGTCAGACACAGAAGACTACATACTGTGACCCCAGTTATAGAATATTCCTATAAAAGGAAAAACGAGAGACAGAAAACAGAGTAGTGGTTGCCTGGTGTGGGGTATGGGAATGGAGACATCCCGCTCAGGAGAACTTTCCAGGGTGAAAGAAGTTCTCTTAATCTAGATTGTGGAGATGGCTGTACCACTGTATCAATTTTGTAAAACTCATCAAACTGTACCCTAATATGGGGGAATTTTATGGTATGTATATTATACTTTAATAAAACTGTTTTTAAAACAAGATGTTCTAAAGATCATATAAATGTGAGATACATATAACCAACGACACAAAGGAAAGGCCACGATGTTCATTACGAGGATGATTAAAAATATGGTAAGATTCCAAGATCATCAGTGTTTTGGCTGGGTTAGCACAAGCCTGCTCAAAAAGTCCTGGAGTATTAAAATCAACTTAAAGAAGTTAATATAAAAGGTTTCCATAGCAGGCGATAAAGGTACTGCTCTTATTATTTTCAAAGGTACTATCCATACACAGAGTTCAGGAATCAGGAGTGACAGAAGGCACATCACATTTTGAGAATGACAATGTAGAAGGTAAATGCCCCTCAGAGCTAGGATACATAGTTGGATGGGTTGGAGGTAGAGTCCAGGGCGGTACTACTATTTACGTATTAAGATCCTGTTTTCCAGAACAGGACATCCTGGACAAGGGAAGTCACGGTGCTATAGAAAGGGGAGAAACCCTAAAAGATTGCCTCATATTGATAAGACAAAATACTCTGGCTTTGGATGGAGACAGACCAGACTGGAATCCAACTTTGCCTCTCACTGAAACTTTAAATGTTTTCATCTGTAGAATGGGTTTAATGCTGTCTTCCTTACAGGGTGGTTCTGAAGACAGGATGAGAGCATGGAAGGGAAGTGCACACTCTGATGAGGAGATCTCACTCCACTACCGGAGCCTTCTGGAGACTCCACGCGGGCCTCTGAGACAGGGGAGACACAGTTTACCTACGTACATAATGCCTTAAAAGGAATCACCTCGCATTTCTTTCCAAAGCTGATCACTGGACACAATTCTTGAGTATCACTTTATAAATTTTTGGTAACTTAACAGTGGAAGGAAAAGGAATGAAATGAGGCTGTGGGTCCCTGCGGTACCTCCTTCACCCTGTGGGATGCCCGAACGTCACATGATGCAGCATACAGAGAAAAGGATGGTGTGGGAAATAGTTCTACATATAGTTCTAGTCTCAGTTTGTCTCAACTCCCACAGCTCGCTCGACCAGAGTTTCAAAACTCCCTGTTCACTTCCAGATCTTCATTACTGATGTCTATGAGATGAAAAACAGTATCATGAAATTATGTTGTAGATTAGCATTGAAAAATCTTTCCTTTCTTCCTCTCTTAAAAAATTTTACATCTTCTATGTAAAGAATTTAAAACACAGGTAAGCAAAAATGAAAAAGTGAGCCATTTCCTAAACACCACCCAGATGTGATCACATTAAAGATTAGTTTTTGTTTATGTTGTTCCAATCCTTTCCTATGGGAACATAAGCACGTGCTGATATATTATATGCAATGTGTGTCTCGACACCAGAGCCCTATGGCCTGGGTTCAAACCCTGTTCTTACCACTTACAGCTGTGTGGCCTACTAAATCAGGGAAGATGACAGTACATTCCCCAGAGTTTTTGTGAGGGACAAGTGAATTAAATATATAATATGCTCAGAACTGGGCATGGTGTAGAGGTCCACAGAAGAGAGCTACTGCCCTGGGCAGGACATGCATATCATGCAACACCACGTCCCTGCATATCCATGTATGTACACAGCATATGCACTCATGTGTATGCTTGTCTACTGACATGTGTGCAGTCCTGTGTCGTGTGGATAGGTGCAGCTGTTACGTCTAAACATGCAAAATGGAACTGAACTTCAAATAAAGATCAGAAAAGCAGTAGTCCACTAGATCAAACCAAGACGATTTTCCATGCCTTTGAATATCAAGTTAGTGAAGTGGTTAATTCAGCCCACTCAAGTCTAGTTATGATATAAACTGGAACCTCTAATTTAATACCTGCTCAACATTAAAAACAGTAATATCATAAATGCAAATTTTATTTAACAAAAAGACAGCATGATTCTTCCAAAATAAAAATCAGAAACACCTCGAAAGCCTCCATTCCAACTCTGCAAACACACCTGTGCACTGATGTGCTTCTACCCCCATCACCCAGCCACGGTGGCCCTTGGCAGCAGAAGGTGAGGTACTGTCAGGCTACAGGGAAACCTCAGGTGAAACACATGAGCTAAATCTATTTTCCACTTGAACTCTTCCGTGAACGGTGCCACTGCAAGGGGGATATGTGAGGTATGTGAAAGGCTAGAATTCCAAAGGGTCATTGCCTTTAGTCTTCATACATGGTCCCGTCACAAGTGTGAAAGACGACTGTAGGTCACGGCTTCGCTGATAACCGGCTTGTCCACGAACTCTACAGTGCACAGTTTTGGGCAATCATCATTGCAGGGTGCCCGTTCCAATTCCAGCACTATGATGGTGTTTGGGGCCGATGTCACCAGGATATGTTGTGGCACGAACAAGGTCATCTGGGGGCCTCGCTCTGGCCAATAGCGACCCAGGTTAAAGCCGTTAATCCACACCTGACCCTTGAGAGAAAGAAAGAGAAAGAGAAACCATCAACCCCAGCTGCACTACCTCTGATGAACAGGAGAGCTGGGATGCACATGGGTCAGCCAGCAGCGGCGGAGGCAGGAAACCCCCCATAAAGACACTCTCCCTCCAGGTCAAGGCCTGAGAGCCAGACCCAGGCCAGTCTGGGTTCCAGCGTTCTACCAAGATGACTGGCCAAGTCGGGCAGGGGTTGGGTGGGAGAAATAAAAAGAAATGGTTCCCAAATACCCACTCCTGCATCAGGAAAATGCGTGTTTGGTCCCTCTGACTGGCTTCAGCAGCTACACATGTCACTACCGGACAACGCTGTTTCAGTTGCATTAAGGTTTTGAATTTGTCCTGGGTCCTGGAGGACTGCCTGTCTCCACATACCAGCCTCTCCTGATTCTTTTGTACAAAGAGACTCGCTGAATGGCCTCAAGGAGGAGAGCTTTCCAGTCTACGGCCATGCCTCCCTGAACACGCCCGATCTCGTCTGATCTCGGAAGCTCAGCAGGATTGGGCCTGGTTAGTACTTGGATGGGAGACCACCCAGGAATACTGGGTGCTGTAGGTGTTAAAAAAAAAAATACCGATGAGGAGAGCTTTCCTCCTTTGTTCTCCCCTCCTAGAGGCAAGTCTTGACCATGCTGTCTCCGTGCACAAAATGTGCACAGGGAACACACAGGTCCCAGGAGCCATCCCCAAACCACCCCTCAGGAAGGATGTGGGGGCTGGGGGAAGGAGAGACGAGAGACGAGAGACGGGGTCTGCCCAGTTGGGCGTCTATATTAACTGGTGCATTTTAATGGTTTTCACACCAGCGACAGAGTGAGGGTGGCCTGCTTGCTTTGAGGAGCAGAGGTGATCTTACAAGCCGCAAAGACAATTTCTGTGAGCAGAAGCTGCTTCGGCTACAAAACTGAGAGTGGAGGAGAACCTCTTAAAGAACAGGGCCACGTTTGGGTGTGTCTGCACAGCCTCTGCCGGTGCGAGGATTTGCTTATAGGGTAGGATTTAACAGTTGGCTGAATAGATCGAACATTCTATCACAAACAAAGAAGAAAAGCAAAAGAGGGGGAGCTCACACACATGGGAGAGAAAGAAAGAGAGAAAGAATATGTGGGAGAGGGAGGAAGGAATAAAGGGAGAAGGGAGGGAGGGAAGGAAGGAAGAAGAAATAAAGAATTCGCTACCCACAGCGGCCCAAATACAGATGGTCCCCAACTTAAGATGGTTCAACTTAGGACATTTCTACTTTATGACTAGTGCAAAAGCGGTATGTGTAATAAATTACATGAAATTTTCAACAGTTTATTTATTATAAAATAGGCTTTGTGCTTGAAGATTTTGCTCAGCTGTAGTCTAATGTAAGTGTTCTGAGCACATTCGGGTAGGCGAGGCTAAGCTACGGTGTTCGGTGGGTTAGGTATATTAAATGCATTTTCGACTTACAATATTTTCAACTTACGGTGAGTTTATTAGGGCATAACCCATGATAAGTCGAGGACCATCTGTATATTGGGGGGTGTGACACACCAGAGGAGACTCAGACATGGCTGTCACCTGCTGAGCCCTGACCCCTGGTATGCTCCACATCACAGTTGCTGTCACTCACCTTACGGCTCCTTAGTTCCACACCTTTGGGTATTTTTCAGCCTCTGGGTGTCCCCTTTATTCCGGCTCCCTCAGAATTTCCTAGCTGGGTTCAAATCTTAGTCCTGACACTTACTGGCTGTCTGACCTTGGGCAGGTCCCAACTCACACTGGTAACTGGGGACAGGGAGGACAGGAAGACTCAGTGCATGTCTAATGGTCAGCACAGCGCCTGGCACTGGGGCCACACTCAGTAAGTGGCAGCGCTCCTCCCACTACTCACATAAAAAGATCTGGGCACTCACGTGCCCACAAAAGGAAGCCAATGATTAAAAACTATCCTTTGGTTGCATTAAGTCATTTAGAAAACGGATGACAGTTTCACAGTACTCAAAACTGTTTTACTCTTGTTTTTACCATGGGATAAGCTATCTCGATCAATCCTAAAAGGTCTATAAATGACAGCTTTACTGGGTTTTTATCAGTTTAACATCTGCTGGTGCCTTGTTTTCACAGTATTAACGAACAGCAGCACTTCACTTTTGTGGTCAAGGCGGGTAATGGGTCCAAAGGTAGATCAATGAGAGGGCTCTGTGAGCAGCACATGAAAAACGGTCTGTGTGACACAGGCTCCACACCGTGTCCCCGACAAAGGCCAAGCCAATTCTTGACCAAAGAGTGAGATGAACGACGCTGAGGTCTGGTTCCTTCTCACACCTAAAACTCTACTTCATAGGTATCCAAGACAGTCCCTCACATCCCTTGTGCTGAATCGGGCATGTCTTCCTGGAAAGCTGGTGACCATTTCCCTAAATCTCCCCCACCAGAGGCTTCCGGGTCAGAGTTGGCCAAAAGAGGAAGGACCTTGTTGAGATTAGGAAGGTGGAAGGGAAGCAGCAGCCTGGCTCTTGGGGGTTTTCATGGCTAGACCAGGACTGATAGGACCAGGGTGCCTGCAGGTTCAGGGCTTCCTTGGTCTCCTCGGCTCCATGTCCAGCTCACCTTCCTGAAGGCTGCCCTGCTGACCAACAGTGTGGTGGCCTCATAAGGCAACAGTCCCTGTGAGCTTCACAAAGTACTGCTTGTGTGGCTGGACTTTGCTCCTGAGGTTGCTGAGGTGTCAAAGTGTTGACTTGATCAGTGCAGGAGGGTTGTTTAGTGTTTCCGCCTTTGATTTTCTAACCCTTCTTCCAACTTCCGTTTTCCAAGCTCTTCCCACATTCCTGTAAGTTCTAATTCCTACTAAAGACTACTCCCAGCAGCCTCACTTCCCAGGCTGCGCTGTGACTGACAGACATAACCCCAAACTGTCACTCCTAGTTGCTGATCAAAGTTGGCATTATCTTTCTCCTAACTGCTTCTTTATTTCTGGACACTGCACAATCTGTTCTCGTTCTTTTCTCCCCCAAACTGTCACCCATTTTGAGCAGTCAGCTGCCATACGGACCCTGCCTCCTAATTCACCCAAATGACTCTCCAGTATGTAGGTATTGTGCTCTGCACCTTCCCCTCAACTTTCCCTAAACCCAAGGTTAGTTACATCTCCTGTGACCTTGATTATTTCTCCAGCTATGAACTTCTTCAGGACAAAATTTCCCTCCAATCTCAGCTCTTCACATTAAAGAAAGGGTCACTAAATAAAGTATATGGCACTTCGGTTGCCCTTCCAAGAGAAAGGAGTGAAGAATTCTGGAGGCTGGAGCTTACTGCGATGATGGAACATTCTGTGCTGCCCCACAGAGTAACTACATGCACTGGTTAGAGGCCAATAAGCACTTGAAATGTGGCTAGTGCTAAGGAGGAATTTAATTGCCTCTTTTAATTAATTTAAATTTATATGTAAATAGTCACATGAGGCGAGTGGCTACCATACTGGACAGCATGGCTGAAATACCTGTAATTTCATTATCAGATCACAATCTCTCTGCTTCTCTCCCCACTAGAGCCAGTCTCCTAGAGCATATCACAGTCAGTGCTGTCTTAGATGACTGCGGCCTCCTCACAAGTCTCCCAACTTCCTCTGTTGACTGTAGAATCCCAGGCTCCCCACAGCAGCCAAATGAGAATCAGATGATTTTCACACGCTCCTGCTTCTAATTCTCTTACCATGGCCCACAGACCCTGTCTCTGCCACTCTGCCCCTTGCTCACTCAAGTCCTCACTGGACCTTTCCCCGCTTACTTTTTAACACACCAAGCTTTCTCACTGTGCATTAAGTATTGCCCATACCCGTTTCCCCAGACCTAAAGCCTTCTGAACACTCAGGTCTCAACTCCACCATCACCTCCTCAGAGAAGAGAGTCACAGTCAACCTCCTGTATACTCGGCTTTCCATTCCAAGTCCCTCACCACCCCTTTACTCTGTTCTTTTTCTTCTAGTTATTGTCATTCCTTGATACTTGTATCATCTGTTTGATTACTGGTTTATCAGCTATTTCCAGCATAGGCTCTATGAAGGGAAAGGCTTTGTCCATTTGTCCAAGGCAAGGTTCTCATCACTCCACAGAGCGGTATTCTGTATATTCCTAGCAGCTTGCATTGGATAATACTGGTTGATAATTCAGCCTGAGAAAAGATTCACTGATGAAGTGACACAAAGCACTATGGAAAGAATACTTCATATTCCTTTGCTCCCGGCTTAAGAGTTTTAGAGAACACTGTTTACTGGAGGAAAAATGAAGTATTTGCATTTTTCCTTGAATAGCCCTGTGATTTTTTTTTTTTAGAAGTAATTTTTCTAACGTGCTAAAAAATCACTTAAAAAGAGTTGAACTTTAAAAATTCAATTTTAAGGAACACATACACTCTAATTTTTCTTTAAAAAATCATGCTGAAATTATTGGTGGCAGGGAGAGCCTGACATGTTGGTAAATGTGACCTAAAAGTAGACACATTCTTAATTAATATAGCGAGCCCCATTGGGGCCGAGCATTTGTAGAGTGAACACTAGTGGCTTCTGGGGTTTCCTGGGGCTATCCCAGCTAAAATAGTTCCATGACAAAGTCTGACTTTCTCTGACCATGGCTTGACCCCCCCACCCCGACAGACTTCCCACACTTCACTGTCATCACCAAGGTGATGACAGTATAAACCTTAGGTTCCTGGAAATACCTGACCTACTTTGTTAATCAGACAGATGTTTGCTGTCTGTTTTAAATTCTCTAGATAAATACAATCCCCTCATAAGAATTTAAAGCAAAAGTTCCAATGCTGTTTTAAGTCAGTTTAAAAATTTTAAAATACGGCCGAGAGTTCCTTTAAAAACAACAAACTCGGGTTGAATGTCAATTTTGTCATACTCTGAAAGAAGACAGTTAGATACTTGGAGAACTTAGAATGGAAAAGACAAAGGTCCTTTTCTCAAGGTTAAAAGACTCTCATCTCACACAGTTCATGAGTAATTGTGATGCTAACTTGGGAAAGAAAAGAAAAAGAGAATTAAAAAAAAAGTAAAATAGGGGCTTGCTTAGATAAGATGTTAAATAAATTTCACTGCAGTAACCCTGAAGGGGTCTGCAGGTGATGCAAATCACACTCCTTTTCTTGCTCCTTGATCTTAGAGTAAGAAAGTTAAAAACTGTATGGTTTCTTTGTATTTCAGGACAAACTAAAATAGAATTAAAGCCACGGAAACCTAAACTATTAGCATAAAAGAGGAATCACTTCCTCCTTTTGTCAAACCCCAAATGTAAATTCCTTTCCTTCTCAGCTCCCAGAAGTTCCATTATTGCTTGACTCTTTTTATGGGGTACCTCGTCTAGCAGGCATCACGCCACCCCACATGTCTGAAACAAAGCACTGCTGAGTGAATATGACCTCCAGGCAGCCATATAATATTTGTTATAAAGTCCATGCACTAAAAATTGTAGGAAATCCTCCTTCACTCAGAGCCTGTTTAATCTTGCTTGCCTACAGTTCTAAGTTATATTACTAAATTAATATATATTTGTAGAAAGAAGTCTGACTATCTAGTTTCTAAGTTTACAGGACTTGTGACAAGAAACAACAAATTAGATAGAAGATTTTGTAAATCGGGCCAAAAAAGTTAAGAAGCATATCAAATTCAGAATGAAGGTAGGGTCAAATAGTACTAAAACCTGTGGCAGAATGCAAAAAATAGCCACAATTCTTTGCAGCTCCCCTTATTAAGAGGCAGAATCTGTTTCTCCAGCCCTTCGACTGAGATGACCTAATGCCTTGTATTGGCCAAAGAATGTGGGAGAAGTGACATGTGAATTCTGGCTTGGGCCTTAGGAAGCCTCGAACATTTGCATTCTTTCTTTGAACCCTCCCGGTTACCATGAGAACAAACCTGGGCTAGCTTGCTGGATGACGAGAGAGACACATGGCCCAATCTCCTCTGTTGCCTCAGCCGACAGCCTGCTATCACCCAGGAGCAGAGCCTCCTTGCTAACTAGAAGGTCACGCTCAGTGAGACCAGTAGAAGAACCACCCATTCTGCCAATACTCAAAATGATGAGCCGAATAAATAGTTGTTGCTTTAAACCACTAAGTTTTGGACAGTTTGTTACATAGCAAAAGCTAACTGATACACATCGAGGTGCGTTAGCATGCTACTTTTCAGTAAAGTAAATCGTATTTATAAACCCAATTAAAAAATAGTAGAACCATCCTCCGTCAGTTCTTCTTTCACTAATCAATCACCAAATCCTGTCAGGGCTATCTCAATTGTGTCTGTGCCTTCTCTCAGGGTTGTCGTGAAAATGACTAAGTGAGAAGACACATGTGAGCACTCAGCCAAAGGACTGGCACGCAGTAAGCTCTCACTGATGTGGCTGTTTGTATTATTTCTCTCAGCTGGACCCTCCCCTCCATTCCCACTGCTATACTCAAGTCCTAGCTTCGTCCTTTCTCCCTGGACCACTCTGCAGCAGAAAAGCAGGTTTCAGGGGTGATGGGGAGAAAAAGTTTTGTTTTATGTGGATCAGGGTGGAGGTGCCTATGAGACCTCTAATGGCAGGCCCACACCGTCGGTTGGCAGTGGGTTCTCAGAAATACTGAGCTAGGTGTTACGGGCACGTCTGTGAAGATGACACCTCCTGAGAGTGTCAGAAGAGAGCCCAGAATCAAGCCCAGGCATCTGAAACACAGTAACTGAAAGAGAAGCCTGAACAGGAACAGAGAAGGAGAAGTGTGGTCACAGAAGTTAGGAGAACAGTTTCAAGGGAGGGAGTGGTTGCCCATGTCAGATGTTACCTGCCAAGAGTTCAAGACGAGGCCTGAGAAATGTCTGGGGAACCTACCACCATGTAGGCGCCAGTGGCCTTGGCAGGAACAGCTTCACAGGTGTGTGGGAGCAGAAAGGTAATTCCTACCCATCGCCCTCCCTTCTGGAGTTAGTTCTACTGATTGTGACCTTTTCCTAACCACTCCAAATCTGGGACAGGTACCTCACCTCTGCATTTCCATGACGAGCACTGAAGACATACCTTTTACTTACATTGTAACTCATTTCTCGATTTGTACAGACTTATAAAGACTAACAGGCCTTCCTTCTACGGATGGCCACAAGATCTAGAAACGTAGATGATATCATTTCATTGTATTGAATGCAGCTTTATAATAAAAGCAAAATTATTATTATTATTTGCTATGTTTCCAGATTTTATGGCCAACTCTTTGATTGATGGGCAAGAGTAGATAGCTCCTCTGGGATGATTAGTAAGTACATGAGTCTGAACATGTCCTGTCTGCCCCCTGCCTGCTCCAGCCCTTTCCAGGTGCACCTCCCACCATCTGGATGTGTTCACCAACTCAGAAGTTCTCCAAATCTCCCCGTCCTAGTTGTTATAGAGCTCCATCTTTAGACGCTCCTCCACTCCCACCCCAGAGCTTGAGGGGTGGAGCTGAAAGTTCCAACCTTCTAATCACTTGGTCTTTCTGGTGACCAGGCCTCAGGATAGAACTGGTGACAAAAGGGATTTCTGTCAGCTCTTTGTTATAAATTCTTTTGTTTCATGATTGTTTACACCTTCAAAGAGGTAATGTTTGCCTCTGAAAAATAAAACTGCTTTTAGTCAGTATTCTATTTTGATTCTTAGCTTTTCAAAGCATAATTCTGGTTGAGGGAAACTGGGACATTACCTCAACCCTCTCACTACCATGTTCTGATATACAACCAAACCTACTATGAGTGGCTGAAAAACCAGGACAGCTGCAGAGGATATTGACAGGAGACTTATCCACATCCATCTGAAGGAGAGAGAAACCGCACGAACGTCACTGCGTTGGCAGAACACGACATTTTAGGTACAGTATATATGACACAAAGCACTGCCTATCTTAGGGAGTTTGTAGTCAGATTAGAGTTCTGTGCAGACATCTGCTGGACGGTGTCTCTTGGAGACAGCAAAATATGCTTGACCTCTTCCCACAGAAATCCTAGTTGACGTTCAGGCATTTAACCAGAAAGCCACATCCGACTCAAGTAATGCCGAAGTAACCCAAAGTGATTTTTTATCTCATGAATCACTCTTACCAGTGACTTCATTCACTAAATCAAGGTAGTTTCTTTATAGCAAGTGAATGGCATAAGCTAAGAGACTGGGGACAGGAGCCTTGTCAGGGCCACCCTGATGGAGGAGGGTTAGTTTGCCCAGAGGCACAGTCTTAGAAATGGTTATTCAGTCCATCCTCACCCCCATTCCCGGATCCGCCAAAGCACTCATTCTCCCAAAAGTCAGAACTCAGTGCCCTGTGGCATCTGTCTGTTGCCTGTGTGCTCATCATTCAGAATGTTAGGAGTTGGCACGGGGCAGTCCCCAGCGACAGGGACCAGTGCTCGTCAGAAAATAACAGAAAACACAGGTGCTCTGTTTTATGTATGATCTACGTATGTCTTCTCATCCTCAGACCTACCCAACCCAGGTCCACGCAGCCTATGTATGGGCCTGTGTATGTGTGTGTACGTAAAGCTTTATTGAGATATAATTCACACCCATACAATTCACTCATTTAAGAATGTATACTTTAGTGGTTTTTAGGATACTACAGAGCTGTACAACTGTCACCACAATCAATTTTAGAATATTTCCATCACTCCAAAAAGAAACCCTGCACCCTTTAGCAGTTATTCTCCATGCTCCACCCACACCCTCCATCACTCCCCCTTGCCTGCTCTGGGCAACCATTCATCTTCCTGTGTCTATAGATTTGCTGGTTCTGGACATTTCATAGAAATGGAATCATTTCATATAAATGGAATCATTCCATATGTGCGGTTTGTGACTGGCTTCTTTCATTGAACTGCTTTCAAGGTTCACCCATGTTATAACATGTATTAGTATTTCATTTCTTTTTAAAATTGCTCCCAAAATAAATAAATAAAAATTGCCAAAAGACGTTCCATTATATGGATATACCACATTTTCGTCTATTCACCTAACAGCTAATGGACATTTGGGTTTTCCCACCTTTTGGTAAGTTTGGATAATGCTGGTACGGACAATAGGTTTTAAGAGGATATATGGATTAGATGGGCTTTGGGGGTTCTGAACCTTCGAACACATTCATGAATAGTGTCTGTATATGTCCTTTTCCAGCATGAGGTGCAGAATATTTAAAGTCATGAGCCCCTGCCTAGATTATTAGCACAAGCTCCTCATTGGCCTTTGAGGCTTTGTGCAGTGCTGCCTGCCTTTGCATGTGGGCCCACAAGTCAGACTTGGGGCTCGGGGAGCTGTTCCACTACCTACTTCTGCACCTCACACTAGATACTTAGCTCTCTGAGCCTCTATCTGCTCATCTGTAAACTGGAGAAAATGATACGACATCCTACCACATGTGCTACTTTTGATGATTGTGAAGATAGTGTCTCTAAAGAGTTGAGCAGAACGCCTGTGTCTGTAACTCTTGGGTGTGACACCTTTATGACCTGGCCAAGGTGAACCCACTCCGACCTCTAAAACGTCCCCTGCTTTTCCATTTCTGCACCTTTGCTTCTATTATTCTTTCACCTAAAATTCCTTCCCTGACAAATTCCTTCTCTTGTCTGATTCTGATGAAGGGCTTGCCATTCTTCGGGTCTGTTTAAAGCTCTATCTAAGCAACCCGGCCCTTTTCACAACCCCTGTAAAAGATGTGCTCTCTTTCTGCTTTGCATCTCCGGGAAGTTCTTTCTCTTGATGCACTAAACTGACACCACTTAGTGAACAATGATTTGTGTTCGGGTCTTCTCATCTGCCTTGGCACTGCACCCACAGCACCCAGCAAAGCCCCTTATCACTAACTGGACTGCTCCTATCACTACATTCCTCTCGTTTGCTTTCTTCTCAGAGGCTTAGCAACACAGGCATTTGTGCGCCCGTTCGTCTGAAAACATTTACAGAGCACCCAGGCCCAGGAGGAGGGCAGGATGGTGAATAAGCTGGGCACTTTTGAAAAATGCCCCTCATGAAGCTATGACTCAGTGGGTGAAACTGAGGTGCCAACCTAAATGCAAGGAAGCATCATGGTGCTGAGTCCAGGTGGGGCTCAAAGAAGGACAGGGCCAGTCCTTTCTTGGACTAAGGGTCTAGGAAGGTTTCACAGAGGAGTTAATACCAGTCTTGGCAGATGAATATGTGATGGCTACATGGGAAGAGTAAGGGACTGAAAAAGCACAAACAAAGGAAATGTATGTCACAGCAGAACACCAAGAGGGAGAAGGGGAAAAGGAAGGAGGGGAGAAAAAGAGGGAGCAAGGGAATAAGAACAAGCTTAAGTGGGGACACCCAGGGAGGGCTTTATTTTGTTATTAGGTCTTAGAGACCCTAGATA
>NW_011888782.1:17101365-17106069 GCF_000151845.1 Pteropus vampyrus
ACAAGTCAGACTTGGGGCTCGGGGAGCTGTTCCACTACCTACTTCTGCACCTCACACTAGATACTTAGCTCTCTGAGCCTCTATCTGCTCATCTGTAAACTGGAGAAAATGATACGACATCCTACCACATGTGCTACTTTTGATGATTGTGAAGATAGTGTCTCTAAAGAGTTGAGCAGAACGCCTGTGTCTGTAACTCTTGGGTGTGACACCTTTATGACCTGGCCAAGGTGAACCCACTCCGACCTCTAAAACGTCCCCTGCTTTTCCATTTCTGCACCTTTGCTTCTATTATTCTTTCACCTAAAATTCCTTCCCTGACAAATTCCTTCTCTTGTCTGATTCTGATGAAGGGCTTGCCATTCTTCGGGTCTGTTTAAAGCTCTATCTAAGCAACCCGGCCCTTTTCACAACCCCTGTAAAAGATGTGCTCTCTTTCTGCTTTGCATCTCCGGGAAGTTCTTTCTCTTGATGCACTAAACTGACACCACTTAGTGAACAATGATTTGTGTTCGGGTCTTCTCATCTGCCTTGGCACTGCACCCACAGCACCCAGCAAAGCCCCTTATCACTAACTGGACTGCTCCTATCACTACATTCCTCTCGTTTGCTTTCTTCTCAGAGGCTTAGCAACACAGGCATTTGTGCGCCCGTTCGTCTGAAAACATTTACAGAGCACCCAGGCCCAGGAGGAGGGCAGGATGGTGAATAAGCTGGGCACTTTTGAAAAATGCCCCTCATGAAGCTATGACTCAGTGGGTGAAACTGAGGTGCCAACCTAAATGCAAGGAAGCATCATGGTGCTGAGTCCAGGTGGGGCTCAAAGAAGGACAGGGCCAGTCCTTTCTTGGACTAAGGGTCTAGGAAGGTTTCACAGAGGAGTTAATACCAGTCTTGGCAGATGAATATGTGATGGCTACATGGGAAGAGTAAGGGACTGAAAAAGCACAAACAAAGGAAATGTATGTCACAGCAGAACACCAAGAGGGAGAAGGGGAAAAGGAAGGAGGGGAGAAAAAGAGGGAGCAAGGGAATAAGAACAAGCTTAAGTGGGGACACCCAGGGAGGGCTTTATTTTGTTATTAGGTCTTAGAGACCCTAGATAACACTTCTTGGCTGCAACATGGGACTTGGCAAGGAAGATGGGGGCTGACAAATGCCAGAGGAGGAAGTATGAGAACAGGATCTTGGCTGGAGGAAGAAGGTGGGGAGGGGATTCAGAGCTTAGATTTCCTCCTAGAGGCTGCTGGGCAGGAAGTGAGGGTGGAGGCAGAGAGATAAGTCTGACAGGAAGCTGAGGGATCAAAGGAGTGACACCTGATAGCAGTCAAGGAGGGTGAGTCTCTGCAGAGGAGGTAGGAGGAAGAGTAAGGTAGCTTAAAGAGAGTGGTGAAAGTCAGAAAGGCCAGCTGGGGAGAGGGGAAGAGACACACCAAAGGCTGCTGGGCAAGCTGAGAGGGTCCAGAGGCTGGAGACGGTGAGGGCATCGTGGCTCTGATGAAGGCACTGGAGAGGTCCCCCAGCAGTACCCAATTACTGGTGAACCAATAAAGGCCATTCAAGATGGAGGACGAACAAGGAGACAGAATAGAAAGGCAAGGGGGCCACTGGATTGATGGCTCTTAAGAAAGGATAGTGCTGATGTCTGGGCTGAATAGGCAGGAATTGCGGCCTTAATGGGAGAGAGTTTCAGGTCATCGGCAAGATCCAAGAGCAGGCCTGGGAGGCATGAGAGTTAGGGGATAGAAATATGTGGCCAGGGAGAGGATATTAGAGTTTAAAGTTCCAGAGGTATGCTCACTGAGACACACCAGAGGCTGAGTCATAAAACAGGTCTCAATAAATTTAAGAAGATAGTGGAACCACTGCCATAATGTAATTCTGGGACACTTCCATCACCCCCGAAAGAAACCCCATACCCATTTGCAGTCACTCTCCATTCATACCATCAGTTCTAGGCAACCATTACTCTACTTTTTGTCTCTATAGATTTGCCATGTCTGAACATTTCATATAAATGAAATCATACAATATGTGGCCTTTTATATCTGGCTTCTTTTACTTAGCATAATGTTTTTTCAGATCTATCCATGTCCATGTTGTAGCATGTATCAGTAGTCTGCTCCTTTTTACTGTGGAATACTATTCCATTGTATGGACAGACCACATTTTATCTATCCATTCAATAGTTGATGGACATTTGAATTACTTCCAGTTTTGGATTATTATGAATGATGCTTCTATAAATATTCACATATAAGTCTTTTGGTGGACTTGTTTTCATTTCTCTTGAGTAGGTGTGGAATCGCTGAGTCCAATGGTAATTCTATGTTTAATACTTGAAGAAACTTTCAAACTGTGTTCAAAAGTGTTTGTACCATTTTACATTCCCACAAGCAATGTGGGAGGGTTCCCTTTTCTCCACATCCTTGTCAATATTTGTTATTGTCCATCTTTTATAATTATTACCATGCTAGTGAGTATGAAGTAGTAATTCATTGTGGTTCTGATTTGCACTTCCCGAATGACTGATGATGTTGACTGTTAAGCATCTTTTCATGTACTTACCAGCCACTTGTATATCTTCTTTGCTGAAATGTCTATTCAAGTTCATTTTTAAAATTTACTTTTATTATTATGGTGACACTGGTTAATGAAATCCAGTAACTTTCAGATGTACAATTTAGCAGTAAGGCACATATATATATTTCATCATGTGTTCATTGCCCATAGTTAGATTTCTTTCTGTCACCACATATTTGACCCATCTACCTCTCCCTTCCCCGCTACCCTCTGATAACCACTAGTCTATAGTCCATGTCCATGAGTTTCTGTTTGTTTGTCCTGTTCATTTGTTGCTTTTAGGTTTTTATCCTACATATAAGTGATATCATGTGGTTTTCAACTTTTTCTGTCTGGCTTATTTCATTTAGCATGATTATCTCAAAGTCCATCCATGTTGTCTCAAATGGCAGTATTTCATTTCTTCTGATGGCTGAGTAATATTCCATTGTACATATGTACCACAGCTTCTTTAGCCAATCATTGATCGTAGGACACTTCGGTTGCTTCCATGTCCTGGCCACTGTGAATAATGCTGCTATGAACATCGGCGTGCAAATATCTTTACGGATATGAGTTTTCAAGTCTTTGGGGTAAATACCCAGTAGAGGAATTGTTGGATCATATGGTAGATCAATTCTTAGCTTTTTGAGGAAACTTCACACTGTTTTCCATAGCGGCTGTACCAATTTGCAGTCCCACCAGCAGTGTATGAGTGTTCATTTTTCTCCGCATCCTCTCCAACACTTGTTATTACTTGTCTTGTTGATAACAGCTACTCTAACAGATGTGAGATGCTATCTCATTGCAGTTTAGATTTGCATTCCTTTGTCCATTTTTTGATTGGGTTGTTTGTCTACCTATTATTGAGTTGTAAGAATTCTTCATATATTCTAGATACAAGTCCTTTGTTAGATATACAATTTGAAAATATTTTCTCCCAGTTTGTGGCTTGGATTTTCATTTCTTAATGATTTTTTTTTTAATTCATCCCCAACCCCCACTTCCACCCCTGACCTATGGATGGTGCCGTCTCCCCTTAAGAACTGGATCTCTGAAGGCGGGGTGTCTCCTCTCACGCACTCGCAGTGCACACCTGGGGCCTGGTGCACCCAGGGCCTGGCGTACCCAGGGTATGGGCCATGGCTCTGCTGGGGCTCGAACTCAGGACCTTCTGCGTATAAAGCAGACGTGCTGCTAACCACTACTCTATAGAACCACCCAACTTAATGATTTCTTTTGAAGATAAAACATTTTTAATTTTAATGAAATCCAATTTATTAATTTTTTCCTTTAAGGATCATGCTTTAGGTGTCAAATCTAAGAAGTCTTTGTCTAACCCAAGGTCATAGAGATTTTTCTCCTTCTTGTAGAACTTTTATAGAGGGATTAAATTAGAAATCAAAAATAAGATATGCTAAAAACCCCCACAGATATACGAAAATTAAATAACACATTTCTAAATATGTATAGGTCAAAGAAGAGATAATAAGGGAAAACAGAAAATATTCAAAACTGAATGATAATGAAAATATATTTCCATAAACATTCAAAAAGCAAAAAATATAAAAGGGCATTTATTCAACATGCTCTTTCGCCCTCTTCTCTTCCAGCTATTAACGTATTTTCCTCTTTTTTCACAGTTAAACTTTTGAAAAAGAATGTTTATATTCGAGTATCCATATTGATGTTCATATGTTCATTTCCTTACTCTGCACTCCTCAAGAGCATGCAACCTGGCGTGCAGATGTTCCAACCTACTGGCATAGCACTCACAAAGGGTCCCAGTGACCTTCTTGTTGCTAAATCCAATAGAAATGCTTCTGTCTTCATTTCACCTGTCCTCTCTGTAACACAAATGCTGGTTTTCCACCTACTTCTTTGGTTTCTCCTCCTCACTCTCTGTCATGTTCATGTCTCTCAAAGATCAGCCTTAGGTCCTCTTTGTTCCTTCTGCATCCTCTCTTTTTTAGAGGACCTAAAAAGGCCGTATGTATCCTCGACAACGACCATCCATATACAAATGACCTTATACGTATATTTCCAGCCTGGACCCCTTCTTTGAATTCTCTACCCATAGATCCAACAGCCCTCCTCCAGTATCTTCTCAGAGCTGTTCTCAAAGGCTTCACCAACTCAATT
>NW_011888782.1:17106119-17118745 GCF_000151845.1 Pteropus vampyrus
CCTGGACCCCTTCTTTGAATTCTCTACCCATAGATCCAACAGCCCTCCTCCAGTATCTTCTCAGAGCTGTTCTCAAAGGCTTCACCAACTCAATTGTCCAAATCCAAACTCATGACCTCGCTCTTCCAGCCAAAATCTTCATCTGAAATTTCTCCTTTCAGTAACTGGTACCATCTATCCAGCTGCAAGTCTAGAACCTAAGAGTCACCTGGGATATGCCCTTCTCTCTAATCCCCCATATCCAATACATCATTACTTCTTATTGATTTAACTTTAAACATCTCTCAAATAGTTGATATCATCTCCATCTTGGCTACCACCATCCCAGTCTCTCAAGGACACCGTGATCCAGCCTCCTAGATAGTTTCCTTGAATTCACACATACCTTCGCCCAACCCATTCTGCAGACTGTGGTCAGAGAGGCTTGTCACATCACAATCATGTCATGTCACTCTCCTGCTTCAATAGCTCTCAACGTAAAGACAAAACTTTAACGTGATTTAATTGGCTTATTCCAATGTGGTCTCTACCCACTTTCTAGCTTTGTCTCTGAACCACTTCCTTTTCTTTGTGTTTCATACTTTTGCGTTCTTTATCAGTTTCTGACACTCGCCATTTTCCTAAGCACATGCCCTTTGCACCTGCTATCTCCTCCGCCTGGAATATGTTCCTCTCTCTTTATTTTTGCCATGTTAATTCTTATCTGTCCTTCACGTCTCTCAAGTATCACTTCCCCGGGGAGGGCTTTCCTGACCTCCCTGACAAGGTCATGTGCCCCAATTATTATCAACTCCCACTATCTCTTCTTAGCGCCCACTGCAGCTAAGTTGGGTGATTATATGATTTGGTTTTTCTCCCCAACTTGACTGTAAGTTCCAGGAGGGCAAGGACTCTATCTGGTTTTGTTCATTATTATATCTTTAGTGGCCGGCACAAAGTTTGGGCATACAGTTGCCACTGAAAAAACTGTTAAATGAGTAAGTGATGGTAAGGTCATCTAGGGTGAAAATAGGACATGAAGTGGAGAAAATGACAGTGGAAGAAGGTATGCCAATGTCTTCAAAGAATAAAGGGGAGTGACTGGACAGCACGACGGCCAAGGAAGAGTTGAGGATCAAGTAGACAGAGGTGAAGCCCCCAGGGCACAGGGCTGCATGAAGGTGGGGGTGTTATGGGAATATGAAGTTTGGCATAGATGAAAGAAAAACAGGTTCGCCCTGAGAGTCACCCCTTTCCCTGGACCGGATTTTCTTCAGGATAAAGAAGAAAAGCCTCTCATATTCGGTATCCAAAAGGGCTATGATTTTTCTCAGAGGGAGCAGAAAAGCTGTCATTCACTAAAGGAAGCTGTCAGTCAATGAAAATGGGGCAGATGGTGCCACCTCCAAGCTGGCCATTGACTCCCCGAAGATCTGCCATGGTCCCACTCCTGAGGAATGGGGAACTAACACAGAACAGCATCCACTCCCAAAAGTGCCCCATAGCATCTCATTAGCAGCTCTGTTTGATTCTTTCTCAGATACTAAAAACCAGATGTGTGAGGCTCGAATTCAAACACTTTCCTTAAAGACACATACCTTGGTCCATCCAGAAAACTTGATAAAGGTGTCCTGGGGCAAGTCTGGGATCTCACTGGGAATGGAGAAGTTCCCCACATAAAAGGCCGGGAGTGTGTAGTTAGATGAGCTCTGGGCATAGGCTTTGTCATGGCACCTGCTGTCATTGCCATGCCAGTCCCCAAGGTGGTACACTCCAGTCTCAGTGTCCAGCGGGAAGATCATCCAGTCTGTGAGAATGCTGGAGTTGAGGGTCAGGTTAGAAATCAGACCCTGCAAAGGAGAAACAGGGCAATCAGCTGGGGTGGGAAGGAAAAGGTTTTGTGTCCCTGCGTTTCCACCCTGAATTCCTGGAAAAGCAAACTGGTATATGAAACACCAATAGTAAACAAGACTCAAAGTGACATCTAAGTGACAGAGATCTGGCTTGAGGTGGAATCACTTCTCCTTGAGGAGAGGTACATTTCCCAAACCACGGCTTTCTCCCTGGAGGTTTCTCTCTCTCTTTCTCTTTAGAGGCCAGGATGTCGCCACAAGAAGCCAGAGTTCTGCCTCTACAGAAAGGGGGTTGAGCCACTAGAGCTTTGGACCCAAATCAAATCCCCCATCTTTGGTGTTTGGTTCAGAGCCATTGCTAGAATGGAAGAAAAGATGGAGCCTAAGGAATGCAAAAGAACATTCAGCCCACTGTAGATGGAGGGAGGGGACAGACTCCGCCTGTGACATAACCCAGAGCAAGTCCTGACCGCGAGCTCCTCAGCAGCGCTCACGGGGATAATCACACCTGAGTCCACTCACCTGCTGTAAGGACTAAATGAGGTAACATAAATGAGATACTACAGTCTCCCTCATCCGCTGGGAGCATGTTCCAAAACCCCCAGTAGATGCCTGAAACCGCAGACAGAACTGAACCTTACATATTCCATGTTTTGTCCTATAGACACATCTTTTCACTTAAAGGAAGCACTATGCCGTTTCTTTTTGGCATATCCGAACTGCCAGCAACAATACTTTTGTGCTTTGGGGCCACCGTTTGGCAAAATGAGGGTGACTTGAGCACAAGCTCTGCAATACTGCCGCAGTCAATCTGATAACCCAGACAGCGACTGATGGTCGGCAGTACATACGGCGTGTAGACACTAGACAAAGGGATGATTCACGTCTCAGGTGGGATGGGGCGGGATGGCATGAGATTACATCACGCTTCTCAGAATGGCGTGCAATTTAAAGCTTATGAGTTGTTTCTTTCTGGAATTTTCTAACCAACCAACCAGTTGGTTGACTACAGGTAACTGAAACCGTGGAAAGAAAAACTGTAGATAATGGGGTGTGGGCCTACTGAATCTGTAATGGGATCTTAGGAGCAGTGATGATGATGGCGAACCTCGCACTCGTATTCTGAAGTTGCTTTATTTGTCCGGCAAGGGTACAGGGCAGGCGTCTGTGGCACTGGTCACCGCATTAAAGCCTCTGCTCACAGCTCATCTAACCTCCCCTTCTTGGCCTTTCATGTGGGAGAACGCCTCCTCTCCTAGTGAGATCTCGAATTTGTCTCAGGACACCTCTCAATACCAAGCCTCAATTGCCCACTGAGTAATTCAATAAACATTAACTAGGCAGCTGTGTGCCAGGCTCTTTGCTGGGTATTGGGGACCCAGAGACTACATAAGAGTCCCACTACTCCACATGTTAGCGTGGCTGGTGAGAGCCAGGCAGGAAGGCCACTAATTATAGCCTGAGCACAGGACTACAATGGGGGCATTTCTACTGGAGGCAAAGGTGGCCCTGGCACAGCCATTCCCTAAGAGTATAATTGCCTTGCCTCTGAGCTGCCACTAAGAGGGGCAGAAAATAGCCACAGACACCTGTCCTGTCCTAGACCAGGGGTGCCACAATTCTCTTGGTGCAGGCTTTCTCTCTTCTAGCAGATGGTGAGCTACCTATAGAGCTATCTCAACACCTGTGCATGCCCCGAAGCACCTCATAGAGCACCTCGTGCAGAGCATGATCTTCACAAATGTTTGTTGAGGAATGCTCTTAAAAAACCTGTGTGAGAAAAACATATTTAGGCGAAGACACCTGGGCACAGAGTTAGCAACAGAGGCAAGAAGCAGTGCACCAAGGCTTTGTATAGTTCCAGAGTTTGTCATAAATTGTCCACACCCAGAAAACAGGGCAGACCAAATGCTAAGCTGGCGTTGTTGGCATGGGAGTGCCTTTTGAGAGTTAGGTGGGTTCTATAAGCAAAGGAAAAGCACAGTGGGGTGGTTTCCTCCTTCTGTTTCTTTCTACAGGATGACTGAACTCAAACACAAGGGAAGGGTTCTGTCTGCAAAACTCAAATCTCTCATCAACTGCAGAGGCAAACAGGTCTTCAAAAGAACCCAGCTTCCAGGTTGCAAAACAAATCACGGTGGGTTCACTCATCATTTCTGACAAAGCGTGTGGGCTTTTAAGAATAGCTTCATGTCAACAGGGCTGGAGGAAAAGAACGTATACGTGAGAGTTTTTAAAAAGATTTATAAAAACCTCCTTGGATGGCTTAGGTATGGTCCTGCCAACCTTTTAACGTCACTCCTAACAGCGAGGCTGGTCCTACCTTGTAATCGTTCATAAAATTGCCATAGTTGACGCGCCCCATGTTCTCCACCAGGAGGTCCAGAGCGTCTCCGGCTTTCCCTGTTATGTTCAGACTGATCTCATCTCTTCGGCTAAGGATTCCCTGGGGGACCTGTGGGTTCAATGCCAAACAAGAATTAACTAGGGTGAGAAGACCAGCAGAAAGGCAGTTAATTCAGCACTCATTTTCCTGCCTTGAAGTGTCACCAGACTTGGGAAGAAATGCTTTGCTGGCCCTTTAGTCTAAGTCACTGGCTAGGTGGCCACGTTCCCCCAATCACCGCTTTCTAAATAGGAAAGTCGCCAGACACAGCTCTGAGAAAGGAAAGGTCTAGACTATTTTCCTCTACTCTGGAATGTTTTGCTTTGTATTTTTAATAGAAAGGGAATAGAGGCAAACCATTCTGGGGGAGGATTCCTATCGGAGGAACCTCTTCGTGTACTCACAGCACAAAAGGCAGTCAGAATAAAGTAGCTTCTAAACAACATGGTGTGATGAGATAAAATCAGATAAACGAGATAAAAATCAGAGAGTTTGGTGGAGTATTCTCACCTCAAAATACGTGATATGATGCATTAACCACGAAAATCATACAATAGAATGAGGGAAAACAACAGCCATTTTAGCAGCAACATTTTCCTAATTTTTTAAAAGATGAGATTAAAAGAAAATTGTTACTGATCACAATTCACTAACACCACTCCTAAATTAGAACCTGAGAAAAACTGCCATCAGTAGACACATAATGTCTTAGAAATCTGCTCTTACCAAAAATAAAGCCGCTGATGACAACAGAATGGAAATATTTAATTAAAATTTTTCTGAACAAATTTTCTTGGTTAGGAAAAATCTCTTCATGTGTTCTTTCACATGAATGTTTCAGTGAGAGGAACAGAAATCCTGACATGTATCTTTACCTTGTCATGAAACAAAGTTATTCGTGTATTTTAGCTATAATTATCATGAATGATCCTTCAGAATATAATTTCTCATGCAGGATGAAGGCACAGAGTTAAATGAATCACCACTCTGACATGTACAATAGGACCCTGTCCTCAAGGAGCAGAGAAGGCATGGGTGACATGCTGTGGTCAGTCAGAGAGGATGGCCTTGGACAGGGGGGACCAGGAGGGTTTCCGAGAAGGCGGGGCCTTGAGCACAGCCCTCCAGGTCAAGATGGGTGAGGGGGTATATTCCAGGCAGATCGAACATGGGTGAGGCCACGTCAGCAAGTGAGGAGCACAGCTAAGGGACATCGAGAGGAGAGGTGGAGCTTGAGGTTGAAAGGTAGGCAAAGGGCTCAAATGCCACGTTACCAAGTACAGACCACACATGCCCCCACTGGGGCAGACACACACAGTCCAGGGACAATGCTTACCCCATTCACAGAGACGTAGGCTCGGTCATGGACTCCACCGAAGGATGAAGAGAGAGGTGTTGGGTCGCTGCAGTCGTGAGGAAGTGTTGTTCGGTACAGCACAAACCCAAAATACTGGTTAGAAAAGGATACAAAAAAATTTCACTTTTGCCGTTCATTTTAAGAGAATCTGGTCACCCTTGATATGTGTGAAAGTGATGTTATTAAAACTATATGCAATGAAATGCTTCCCCAGCCTCCAGGAAAAATTCGATCTGACAGAAGGGCACTGGCTTAGATTTTTAGATCACAGAACAACTATCACAGCAGTAAACTTCAAGGAATGCTGAAGGGTGTTTTATCAAACATCCTTTCCCCGCATGAGGAAACGGGACCCTGAAATGTGTTCAGTGATATGCCCAGAATCACTAAGGGGGATCCCATCACATATATCAAAAAGTTATTTACATTACCTCGACAAAACAAAACAAAAAGACAAACAAAAACAGCAAAGACAAGAATGTTCGGTAAAACATTCTTCAGGTTCTTGGGCTAAATCAAGAGTTAAGAGACAAAATGAGAGTCAATCAGAAACTGTGTATAGTGAAAGAGCCGGGGAGACAAAGGCAGTGAGAGGTGGGGGTGTAACCTGCTGCTAAGTCAGAAAATACTTTTAGATGCTGGTATCCCTGGTCTGAAAGGAAGGCCCCGAACAGTCAGCCTCGGTGGCAACAGCGCCCACAGCCCGCTGTTGACTTCCCTGCTGTGGACATTAGCCAGAGGGGGCTGGAACAGATCCTGAGTCAGAGAAGAGAATCCAAGTCAAAATCCCTCACGGAACAGGGAAAAAGTTCCTCACTTCCCGGGCCTGGAAAGCAAGGAAGTGTACTTCAGGTAAGTGGAAAGGTCATTTGGAGGAGCTGGAGAAAAAAATGTCAACCCACGTTCCTGTGTTGCAGGAAAGGGCTGAACTCGAGAACTGTCACTAGTGCCGCCACCCGAATCTTCAAGCACAGGATGCCTCCCTCCCAGACTCCAAATTCTCCATCTCTCTCTCTTGTATTTTTTCTTTTGAAACTAATCAGAGTGGTAAGTCCTAACTCAGAGGCTGCGGAAAACTTTGAGAAGGGCTTCCCAGAGGGGAGCAGAAGCTCTGGAGCTCCCTGCAAAAGTGTGGCTGAAGCTTCTAAGGTTGGGGTGAAGGGGGCAGCTGCAGAGGTACCAGGGCTGCATCCCACTCCCTGCTGATATGCTCGCCATGGGTTTCACTAGAAAGAAATATTCCACAGCTTGCCTCAGGCACGGAACAGCCAGGGCCTAGGGAGTCCCGTGCAATCCACGAGCACTGCCTTGGCCAAAGATCAGAAAGCAGAAAAAGTCTAAGAAAGAACAATGATTGCAAGTGTCTCTACATTAACCTGGAATTCACTTCCCAGGTTCCAGCTGCTCTACTGTCCTTGTCTTGTCCGATGTGCTCAATGGCCCTGCTAGGTGGAGAAGGCAAGTTCTCTTTTACAGATGAAGACACGGACATACAGCCAGTGTGTACTAGAACTAGAGAAAGAACGCTACTCAATATTAATGAAAAAGTAAGGGACTGGGGGAGCTTAATTATTCATTTTATTTATCACAAACCAGAGTTGTTGGAATAAAACATTCTTGTAAAATATTGCAAGTGTAAAAATAGTAACTGGAGGCAAAATTCACTAAACTAAGATTAGATATGCAATTGTTATATCACCTTATCATTCAGACACCTTCCAGAAGGCAATCTCTACAGAAAGCCGGAAAGGAAGACCCAGGTAACTTTCAAAAAATGGGGCTGAGATCCTTAACATGGCAACAAAGGGACAAACTGACCTCACAGGCACCCTCATGGGTGCCCCAAGAAGGACACATCACCTTTCCTGTGTTTGTGCCGAAAATGTTTTACTGAGTCTAATCAGTAAGAGGTGGTCTATAAAACAACTGGCCTGAACTCTTCAGAAATGTCCATTATATGAGAGAGAGAAAAAAAACTTAAGAATCATTTCAAGTGAAAGAAGACTAGAGAGACATTATAATTAAATGTAATGAGCGATTGTGGATTGGAAACTGGATTGAAAAAAAGTTGTTATAAAGCGCATTATCGGAATGACTAGAGATATTTAACTATAGAATGTATACTAAATAATTGGATTGCATCAGTGTCAAATTTTTTAAGTGTGATCATTATATTGTGATCATAATGCCCTTTTTCTTCAAAGATGTATGCTATAGTCTCTAGGCATGAAGTGTGATATGTTGACAACTGACTCAAATGGTAAAAAAACAAAACCAAACCAAACCTTTAGCAATTGGCTATACGCACACAGAGAGGAAGACAAAGCAAATGAAGCAACTGTTAACACTTGGCGAATCTAGGCGGAAGCTATACAGGTGTTTGTGGTACTGTTCTCGCAACTTTTATAGAATTGAAATTTTCCAAATTAAAATGTTGGAAAAACTCTTAAAATGAAAATGGGGCAGTCCCTGGAGATTATATACACACACGTGCACATACACACACACACACGATGTGCTCAATTCTCTGTTCTCTTCAAAAGCAGGATAAAGAATCTCTAAGACCCTAATCTATTAAGAACACAGTCACTATACCTTTGAGCTAACTAAGGACAAATAATTAAATTGTCTTTTTTGAGTATTAAAATAGTAGTTTTCCACTGGTACCTAGTAATAAAGATTAATTAGGTCAGAAATGCATTCAATTTATAGCTTGCACTATACGTGGAAGCAGGTTAAGATACTGCCTATTTGAGTGAGAATAAGAAATGGGGGGGAAAAAATGAAGGAACGATCAGCCTAATGTGCAGTAATTAAACCTAAAGAAAGCCTGGAAATCCATGGTTAGTCTACTTCTGGTCTGATATACCCACTTACCATTTGGGTCTCTGTGCTCAGAACAGGCAATACAAGGCAGGGCAGAAAGCACATTTTTGCAAGTAGAAAAAAGGTGAAGCTTTATCTTTGAAGGCCTACCTGTTTCACCTGAATAAATGTCAAGGGATAAAGGCTTTTTACAGGTCCAGTGGGACACAGAACATTCAGCGATTCATTCACTGTCCTTATCTGAAAAGAAACAAAAGCAGCATTCACTCACTATCACCCCTCCTTGGTCATCAGAGGGGAGGGGAATGTTCTTTGCAAATTATCAAAAATATTAGTGGATTTGACCAAACCCCTAAATAAAGCTAAATGTTTCAAATTCAACTCAACACTGCTCTGCAGTCACCTTCAATCATCTCTATCCATTCCCTAACTCTTGATGAAAAGTAACTGACGATAATCTTAAAAAGAGTACTCATTCACAAATACAACATCCTGTACAGAAAAGGCCCTTAAAATAAATGAAAACCAAGGCTCAGAGGCTGCCTTCCTTGTAAAGCCTTCCCCAACACCCCCAGTGAAGCCACCACCACAGCGCCCTCCTCTGAGCTTGTCCCTAGCGTATCTTCCATGCCTGTATCATCTACCAGTTGTTACTCTCTGCCATCCTTGCCAGACCGTCAGCCCCATAAGGGTAAAGTCTGTACCGTGCTCACCCCAATGCCCAGGATATAGTAGCTACTCAACAAACACTTATATTCAATCCAAATGATTGTGTATTCTTGCAACGCAGTATGCTTATTCGAGTGCAATAACAGCGATGATAACAGCTACCCAACGCTGGGTGCACACCAAACTGCAGGGGTCACCACTTCACACGCACACCTCTTTGAATCCTCACGGCCACCCAGTAAGGCAGGCATTACTGTCCCCATGTTAGCGAGGAGGAAACGAGGACTCAGAGAAGCTCACTTGAGCAATGGCAGAGCCAGGATTTGCAGTTAGATTTGGCTCCAAACCTGGGGCTTTCCGTGACATGATACTGGTTATAAACACTTTCCATAGTTACTTTGCTGATATTGTGGAGCATCAAGGGGAAAAAAAAAATCTTAAGTACAAGTCCATCAATCCAGCTACTCCCTTGGATGTTTTTCCACTTGCACAACTAAAGGAATTCAACTCACAGTAAAAGGTTTTATCCTATGTGACTCTGCTCTACATAAATTTAATTCAAATAGATGCTGATTGGCTCTCCTAAATTGTATATATTTAGTTAACGATGAAATGCCATTTCTGCTCACACGACTTTCCTTCACAGTAAACAGTATGTGCTTTTGGTACTAAGCTACATTTGTTTTCAGCAATGTTGTTGTATTTAAACGTTTGCAGTTATTTTCTGTTGTATAAAAAGAAAATTCTCACAGCTCTAAAACTAACACACCAACTCTTTCTTAAGTAGCAATAGCAGTTAAAAAATAAAAGGTGTTCCCTTGACAAGTGTGATTAAAGTCTGATTAAGCTACAGAAAGATGCCTATCAGGCAGAGACCCACCACATTCTTTGCAGAATGTAACACACATATCTGACACTAGGTGGAAAATGTTACGAGAATTCAACCAACTTATAATATCAAAGCACTTCATGAATGGAAAAATCATACAATCATATTTAGCATTTTGCTGAAAGATAAAAACTTATGATACTATTTTAGAATATCAAGATTCTTAAGAAATATGCAACTGTTCATGTTTTTAACACATGTAGGAGTTAGGGATTATAAAAGGGGAAAACCTGAAGACACAGATAGTCAAAACAAATTGACTTTGGCTTACGTCACTCGTGACTACTAAATAAAATCTCTCTTCTTTTTCTCTTTTCCTAGACTAAAATGTCCTTAACTCTTATTTATAATTAATTCCTAACTTTTCCCCTTGATGTTCCATTTACCATATAAACCACAGACCAGAAAATTCAGGATGTGATTTTGAGATTTTAGGTGAAGACCTATCAAAATGCTTGTGGCTTTTGAGAGCCCCCTATAAAAAAGGTGAATTATAAAAAAGAACCTCACCAGCCATAACACCAAGGTAGCATGTTATTCTCACAAAGGCTCCTGGGACTGCTTTGGACACTGATAATTGAACCTAACTGATCTGAATGATCTAGAATACCTCCCTAGTCCTGCTCATGTCCCATGTGCTCACCCCATCAACATGCATCCACATCCTCTCACCTCCCATGTCCCCGTTTTCCCAGAAACATTATCTACCAAATCAGTCTCACAGGAAACAAATTCACAGAAAAATAATGAACCGATTCCCCAGCGTAACACTTTCACTCACGACAGCTAAATTCCACTTCCTCACTTTCAACGTTGCTGTTATTTTTTTTTTTTTTCTTACCTTTCGCAGAGTGACTTTTCCATATGCGAACTTTGGTGTGGATGGAGGAATAGGACCTTCTGGTACTTTTTGAAACTATAAACCAGAGTGAAAAAGACAGAAAAGGAAAACCGCTGTCAAACCCTCAGAAACATATTTATACAATTCATTTTTCACAGGAGGGTCAAAGACTAAAATAACAGTGCCAGTGATATTTGGAGAGGCAAAGGAACAAAAAGACTTCTTCCAAGACAGGATTTACTTCTAGGTGTGTGTCTGTGTATGTCTGTGTTTTAAGCCACAGGAGTCATTCAAATAATTATACAATAAAGACTGAAAAACAGGTAGAGAGGATGAGGGTGACGGCAGAAGACCATCAGCTAGATTTTTACACTGTCAAGGTTAAAACAGTCTGTCCTGTAGCCATAAGTCCTCCCTTTATCTATATATTGACTCTAAATTCAAAATCAATCGATAGTGCTCACACTACTCTAATTATATAAATATTGTTCTCTGCACAGCTAAGTGGTGTATACTATGATGGCATGTTCTATTTTGTTCAGCTTCTTGTGTTTTTTTTTCCCCTCCTCTGAGGCTTCTAAGTGCCTTTCTTTTTTCCTGTTTGCCTTGAAGTTAACACCTCTTAAGGTTATTCCAAATCTCCAAAGACGATATTAAGTTTCTCCAAACAACCCTTTTCTCCCTGAGAACATCTCCTACCAGAACCCCCAGTCTTCTTGTTCCAAAGGACTGACTTGCCACTAGGTTTGATATTCTGGGGCTTCTCTTCGTTACTGTCCTGGCTTTTAGCTCCTGTTTCTAGGCTCTCATAACTACATCATTTCACTGGAGCATCTCAAGTAACTTCCTAAGAACTGTTATGTGAAAGGTAAATTTCCTGAATCTTTGAATGTCTGAAAATGTCACGTTTTGTTGATAATTTGGATGGGTATAGAACTCTATGTTGAAAATCACCTTCCCTCAAAATGCCAGAGGACTATTCTGTGTCCTTTACCATCCAGTGTGGCTCATACCAAGCCCATTGTTCTTTTAAATGTAACCAGCTTTTTCTCTCTAGAATCGTATAGTGCTTTGTTAGCTATGTTTTAAAATTTTTCCAAGGATATTTGGATATTTATGTTTTTTTTACATTTATTATGCTGGGCTACTTGAATATCTTTTTCTGTTTTGAAAAAAATCTGTATTGTTTCTTTGATATTTTCTTTTTCCCCATTTTTTCTTTCTTGTGTAAGTTAGACATCTTAGATTTTCCTCTATATATTTCATCTTTCCTCTCCAATTATCATCTCTGTTTTCTGGTTCTAATTTCTAGGAGATTATTTTGAATTTGCAATAACTTTTTCTTGTTCTCTAATGGCTCCTTTTTCAAAGTATCCCATTATTGTTTTACAGAGGCAATATCTTCTCAAATTTCTCTAAAGAATATAAATTTGAGAGGGTGTACTTTGTTTCGCTTAAGCTCTCTTCTGTCCCTTGAATGTTCTGTTGCCTTTTGGGTTATTTTTCTGTTTATTTCATGTTGGCCTTTCTTTTGCCGTTGGCAGGTTTTCTGGATGTCCTCAACCATCTGGCCATCTTTGGTTGTCCATTCATACTTAATGGTGATGCGAATGAATGCACCAGCATTTCCATAATCATCCCTTCTACGTCATTCTTGCTTTGCATACAGGAGGAAGGATTGTCCAGCGGGGAGCTTTGTTTTAAAGTGATTTAGCAGGGAGTCAGATGTAATATGTAGGGTCTTTGCTCTGGGGCTGAGCACTTTTTTTTAAGAAAAAAAATCTGATTTTTTGACTGGTAGAAAGATGCTTTTTTTTTTTTTTTAA
>NW_011888782.1:17118795-17129723 GCF_000151845.1 Pteropus vampyrus
AATTCTTTTAATTTGGGGGAGGGTGGTGAGTAATTTCCAAAATACACTTCAGAGTCCTACCTTCCACACAGCTAGTTCCCTTCCTCACAGCCCTTTGGTTTTTCAGACAAAACTTAAAAGGCCTCGTAAAGCCAGAAGCTCTGGGAGCCCCTCAGGGCACCCAAGCGCAGTGCTCGCTTCCATCCCTTCCAAGACCAGGCTCTGCAGCCTTTGCTTCTCCCTACATGCCTCACGGTTCAGTGGCAAGGTGGCTACAGACACGTTGGGGTGAGTGGAAATACGCACGGGGAAGCCCAGGCACATGGGTGCAGGGAAGTCTGTTTGAAAGTGTGGTAAAGGAGTGGAGGATCTGACAGGAAATGTGTAGAAGTTTAATCAGCCTTCCATTTCCTGCTCCATTTCATTTCTACCCTTTGTCACACCTGCATTCCCAAGACCCTGGCTCTCTAGGGTTCTTTAAGACCAATCTATTCCCTGTTCCTATAGCCCCTTCCACACTCACTGGGGACCTCGATTTCCTCATCCTACTTCTTCAGTCAGCACTCCTCCACCTATTTGTGTTTCCCAGACAACTTGTGAAATCTCTCAAGCATGGACAGCTCTTGTCTTGTTGACTTCATTTAAAAAATATTTTTTTAACGTTTAGTAATATTTCAAAAGGGAGAAGAGATACATATACAATGGGGTCAGTGGTAACCAACTTTTCTTAAAGATTTCTACTGTTTTCATTCACTCATCTAACAAAGTCTTATGAAGAAAGTACTTTGTGTCAGGTCCTATGCTTGGTACTGGAGATATAAACAGTTTCGAGTTCAAAGAATGAGAAATGTATGTAAACAAGTTAATTAACTCACTAAGAGAAGTAAGATTTCTACACTGTAAGGTGGTGGCAGAAAGCAACATGTGACAAACTCTACAGAGAGATGGATAAAAGCCAGCTTCCCAGAGAAGGTAACTAAAGTGTGTCTTTATTTTCCAGATGGATAAAGGCAGAGAGGATAGCACGTGGAGAGGCCAGGAGCTATAAACAGCACTGAACCATTCGTGGAATTTTATGTACTTTCATTTTAAGGCCAGAGAGTCACATAAAAGAAGAGGAGAATTGAAAGATGAGGCTTGAGGAAAATAGAGGGGCCAAGTCATAGAAGGCATCCTGACCACATCAGCATTTTAGAGAATTCGCTCTGGAAGATGGACTAGAAAAGCCAAGTCTTTAGGAAATAAAAAGACTAGTGCCACAAGAACACAGGCGATGCTTTGAGTCTAATGTTTGTTAAGTAATATTCACTTTGTTATCCTTAATTATCAGACATAAAACACTGTGTTCTATCACTACCATGGACTGCAAGAGACAGACTGTATTTACCCACTGAGCTAATGTCATTCCAGCTACTAACCAAGAAGAACAATCAATAAGCCAGTGTAGACTGGTCTCGCGTTGTTTCAAATTTCATTAAGCTTTCAAACTACTGAAAATCACCGTGGCATTGTCATATCCCAGTCCCCCACCCAGCCCCAGAACCAGCTCAGGGAATCCCAAGATCCACTCCAGTTATCAATGTCCTCCACTACAACTTGATTATTCTGCAGAATAACCCATCTCTAAAAAGCCAGCTGGACTCTGATCTTTGATGGAATCCCTAAGAAGAATTAAAACAAAACTCTTAAAAAGTGGGTCTTAAATTCATTCGAAAGCATACAAAAATGAACTCACTACTGCCCATTTCAGGCATTGTCAGGGTGGAGGAAGGGCAATGCCATCTAGTCTTTTGGTTTATCCTCGAGGTCAAAGTGTTAACCATGTCTGGTTGAGTTATACCCACACCAAAGAGAATATTGTAGAAAATACAAATGTCATGAGCTTTGTCATGCCTTGAAGAGTCACAGGCAGAGGGCCACCTGGAGCCTTCACCACCAAGCACAGGCTTGTGCAGCCTGATGGGAGCTTATCATCCGCTGGCATCCACGTTAGTGAAATATATTGTCCATCGCCACCCAATTAATTCTTGAAATGGATTAAAGAAGAGACTCATTCCACTTTTTAAGTCTTTGGTGGAGGAAAGAGGCAAGAAGAGCTATATATGGAGTATTTACGATCCCATTTTTTCCCCTCAATGCAAGCAAATATTTTGAATACCATTTAACAAACCAGCTAATGGAATGTCTACAAAGTCTCATAATAAAAAGCCCACTTTTAGAGTAGTGTATTTCCCTCTTCCAAACCTAAAGTATCAAAAAAGAGAAGGGAGAAAAGATCACCACATGTTAAACTACACTTTATCATAAGTGTAGTGTTGAATTATATTCATTTAGGAAGACTGTCTTTTTCATGGGTTCATCTTACTGTTCTTGCTGGTTAAATGCTTGGGATCCCATGGTTTGTCTTGTGCTTGGTCCATTCCTCTTCTTGCTCAGCTCTCCATGTGCAATCTCAGCTTCCCCTGGACTTCAGCTTCCACTTCCACTGATGACCCCAGAATCTGTGCCAGTCCTAACGACTTCTTTCTGAAGCTTCTTACTCTTAAGTGAGGTGCTTATCAGATAGACACCTCCACCAGGATGTCCTCAAAGGCATCTCGAGGTAAAGAAGCTCAGAACTGAATTGGTTTCCCCCTCCCCGTTCCCAGCCTGTGCTTTGTCTGCAATCTTCTATCACGGTTGCTGACTCCAATACCCATCCAGTTAACCAACCAAGGTTGTAACCTTGACAAACAACAACTCCTCACTCTTCTTCACTTGCACTTTGTCAACTGCCAAACCCTACCAATTTTACGTTCTAAATATTTTTCAAATCTATTGCTTCCTCACCAACTCCTTGCTACCCCTGCCGTCACCTCATTCCTAGGTTACTGCAGCAGCCTCCTAACTATCTTCTGACTCCAGAAATGCCCCAAGACAGAGTACTAGCAGCGTGTTCACAAGGTCATAGGTTTTTGTAAAATTTACAAAACTGATAAAATTTAACCCATCTCTTTCTGCACCAATTTCCTTGTGTCACATACCCTCTCGATGTCAGGAGGCTTTAGAGTGGCTTCAGGCATCTTTGGGATTCAACCAAAGGACAGTTGAGGTGGGGATTTATTTAATTTGGGTGTAGAATATATTTACATGGTTCACTGTCTTTCCACAAGTAGCTAAATCATTGCTAAAAGATTATTCCTAAGATTCAATATATTGACTCGCTTATAATACAGTCATGCCTTAAAGCATCCAGACCCAGAAGTATGTGGGTTGCAAGGACAAAGTTTGAAATGTATGAGGCCAGAACCTGTCAGTAGAAATTTCTTCCAAATATTACAGCTCATATATGAAAGAACTTGAGAGAAATTTTTCCCATTTTGATAATGATGCTAAATATTTATATAACACTATCAGTAACAAAATGTGAAGCTTTCTGTTTCTCTAAACTATCAATACTGAAAAATAAATTTCAATCAGCCATACTAAAGAGCAATTTCAATTCTCTCTAGAGAAAAACATCACAAACATTAACATCTGAAGAGACAATAAAACGGCACACAGCCAAAAGAATGTACAGAAAGAAGGATGTCAGAGCCATTTCAAACAGTTAATAAATCCAAAATGTGTTTTTAAGTTTTGCCTTTGTAATTATTTTAATCTTTAGATTTTTGTAATTTGTAATGATTTTTTTACTCATTTAAATACCTGTTCATTTCTGTTGCTTCACTCAGTACCCTTTTTGAAATGCATCTCTGACTATATCACTTTCTTCAAGAACCTAAACATGACATATTCGACAGCATTAACTTTCTTGGTAAGGTAAGAGATGATGTCACCTGTACGTTAAGGAGAAAGTATAATGGTGATGGCTTATGCTAGACAGTGAGAAGAGGTCCAGGTGTAAAAAGAGACCTAGAGATAGTTAAAGGTCCAATTTGAGACTGGAAGCACAAATCCTTGTTCTAGCCAGTCCACAATGACAACTATAATTCTGCCTGGGTCCAGCGCCAGGGTGTGATGGTCAGAAAGGTCTGGGCCTGGAGGTTTGTGGAAGAGGAACCCTTGAACAGCAGCATAGAAGGGAATGGAGGTTGATGGTGAAAGACTCTAACAGCCATCAATAATAAGAGTCAGGGAAGGTCAAGGAAAGTATGAGAGGCTGCAGGGGTGGGGGTGGAAAGAACTAGCTAAAACTATGGAAGAATAAAAATGTTAAATATGTGAGGTTATGATGAGGCCAAATATCAGTTGATGTTTTATGCAAAAAATGCACATGTAAATATTTGTTTTAAAATCTGCTTGTTTGTTTTTTATATATCTATATAAGGTGTAAGAAAGTTCACTGTTTCAGAAGGAAAATTATTCTAAAAGTAAACCTGCCAGCAATATCACTGCTAGGTTTATACGGAAAGGAAATAAAAGCAGGACTTGAACAGATACTTGTGCTCCAGAGTTCAGTGCAGCATTATTCAACACAGTCAAATGATGGAAACAACCCAAGTGTCCATCAAGAGATGAACAGATAAACAAAATGTGGTATACCCATACAATGGAATGTTATTCACCTATAAAAAGAAATGAGGTTTTGATACATGCTATGACATAGATGAACCTTGAAAATATTATGCTAAGTGAAATAAGTCAGACACAAAAAGAAATTATTGTATTGTTCTACTTATATGAAATATCTAGAATAGGCAAATTAACAGAGACAGAAAGTAAACTAGAGGTTACCAGTGGCTGAGAGGAGAGGAAACTGGGGAGTTATTAATTAATAGTTAAAGTTTCTGTCTGGGGTGATGAAAAGATTTGGAAATAGATGGTGGTGATGATTACACAATATATTGAATGTAATTAATGCTACTGATTACACTTAAAAATGGTTAAAATGGCAATTTTTATTATGTATATTTTATAATTTTGAAAAATTAATAATGTAATATACCAAAAAACACTGAATTGTGTACTTTAAATGGGTGAACTGTATGGTATGTGAATTATATCTAGATAAATTTGTTAAAAAAAACCTGATGTGGTTTTTGAGATGAAGCAATAGACTATAAAAGAAATAAGTCCCCAGGCTTAATAATCTAATTGAACAAATCAGTCAGTACAATGTAATTTTCCTGCACAATTTAAAAGAGACAAAAAGTAATTAAATATATTGTATGGGGATGCATGCATTTGTAATAAAAGCACAAAAATATGTGCAACTTAGATAAATATCATTCCAGGAGAGTAATTACCTCTGAGGAAAGAGGGGAAGAAACAAGGAATAAAGCTCTTGCTTTAATTGTAATGTATTATTTTCTTTAAAAATCAGAAGCAAAGATTTCATAACAACCTGTGTTAAATCTAGGTACTGGGTGCAAGGGCATCTGAAACACTATTTTATGTATTTAAATATTTTTAAGAATTTCATATTTTAAAGATAAATATATCTCATAAAAATATAAAGAAATGAGACTTCTTTTACGGTGGTATTAAAAAAACAGAATACTTGGGAATAAATATAAGAAATGAACAAGAATTACTTTAAGAAGAATTGAAAACAGGAGGGACATCAGAGAAGATCTGAACAGACGAGAAAGCATTTTTTGGCTAAGACTCAATATTATAAATATCATCTCTAATTTGATGTATAAATTTAAGACGAAACTAATAAAAATATCAACAGCTACCTTGGTTTTTTTTTTTTTTTTTTTGCTTGTTTGCTTTGAAGATGATAAAATAATACCAAAATTTATGTGGAAAAGTAAACTTGCAGGAATAGTTAGGGAAATTCTGAAAGACAAAAGATGGAAGACTAGTCCTACCAAATAATAAAACATAGTAAAGGTAACAATTAAAAGCGTTTGGTATTGGTAAAGGAGAAAAAAATCAATAACATAAAAGAGTTTGAAAATAGACCCAAATAAAGAAATTAAGTAGGTCATAAAATGGGCACATCAAATCAGTGGCAAACTAATGGATGTCAGTGAAAGGTGCTGGGATAACTGGCTAGTCATTTAAGAGATGAATAAAGCTAAATTCCTCTTCATTCTTAACAACAATGATGAAAATTCCATATACGTCAATGTTTAAACGTAAAATATGAAATCGAAAATTTTAAGCACTCCAAGAGAAATTTATTCATACTACTAGAGTGAGGAAGCAGCTATCAAGGAGAGGAGTAATACATCTGACTACATAAAAATTCAAAACTGTTTTTTTATGGAAAAAAATAAAGAACCCCTAAAACTGTGAAAAATGCTACAATAATAGAACTCTTGCAGATTAAAAAAACAAACAAACAAAAAAAAACAAATAGCCCAACAGAAAACCTATGAAAAAACCTGAACAAGTAGTTCATAGAAAAAAAAACATAAATGGATGATTCGTATATGAGTGTACAAATCTAATACTCATCCCTAAAGAAATGCAGTGTTTTCTTTTAAAACTATCCTTTTTACATATCAAATGGTAAGGTTAAAAGTCTGATAATTCACAGTATTGGTAAAAGTGTGGGGAAATAAGACTCAACTGTAATTTTACTGAAGGGCTATTTTGTAATATCTATCAAAATGTTAGATGCAAACAACTTTGACTCACCATTTTAAGAAAATTTCCTGTAGCTACCCATGAGATTTAAAAGTTGAAAATAATCTAAATGCCCATCAATTAGAAACTGATCAAGTAAATGGCAATAAATCTGAATAGTATAATAGCGAGTAGCCATTAAAGACAATGAGATCATTTAGGTTGAGCTGGCACACTAAACACATGCATCTAATTTCATTCTTTCCCAAAACACCAATGAAATATCCATAAAACTTAGTAGCTTAAAATAACAAATGTTTATTATCTCGCTCAGTTTCTGAGGGTAAAGAATCTAGGGGTAGCTGAGCTGGATGTTCTAGCTCATGAACTCTGCTAGGATGTGGACTAGAGAGGTTGAACTCAGAACATCCAACACTGAATTCCCGATCTCTGCTCCTTCTACACACACACAAATAGCAACGCCATCCTTCAGGCTGCTCAGGTCAAACACCCAGAGATATCTTGACTTTACTCTCTCTTTCATATTCTACCTCAGAAAACTCTACGAGCTCCACTTTCATAAGATAGTCTGACCACAACCAGTTCCTACTGCTTCATAAGCCACAATCCCCTCTCACCTAAATGGCTGCAAAAGCCTTCTAATTGGTTTTCCTTTTCTACCTTTGCCCTGTATCCCAGAGTCTAGGTCTCAATATAGCAGCCTAAGTAATCCTTTAACAGTGGATCCCCATTTCATTCCGAATAAAAGCCAAAGTCTTACAATGGCCTATAAGGCCCTATGAGGTCAGTTCCCCATTATACCTTCGACCTTATCTACTACTCTCCCCTTCACTTATGAGGTTCTAGCCACACTGGACTCCTTGCTAGTCCTTAAAAACGCCACGCACTTTCCCACTTTTCACTGGCTGCATTCTGGGGCTGGATAGCCCCCATGGCTCTCTCATCACCTTAAAGTCTTTGTTCCAGCTGCAGTTTCTCAAGGAGGCTTATATATACCAAGCAGCTGAAACCTCACCTGGCATATAGAGGAAAGTTGCTAAATTCTTGTGGAATTATCTGTGAATAAATAAACAACGTAGGTAAAGTCAAACAATGTCTGAAATGATTATAATAATGCCTTATAGGTTATGTTTTTAAAAGAGAAATAGAATACATGAAATCTAAACCCAACAGAAGTAAAATACATGACACTAATAGCATTAAGCCAAGAGGGATGTAACTGGGGTTAATGTGAAATAACGCTCTGCTTGTATGGAGGAAGTAAAGATATTGATTACTTTTAAATTCTTAAAAGTTAAAGCTGAAAGTTAAAGTTCTCTAAGAACAGGACATAAAGGTGTGCATACTGTATGAATCCATTTTCATAAAGTTAAAAAGCAAGCAAAACCAACCTGTGGTGAGAGAGGTCAAGACAGTGGTTAACTCTGGGGATGGGAGGTTAAACGCAAGGATCACGAGGGGCGGTTCTGGGGTGCTGTGTATTGGTTATGGGGGTGTGTTCACTTTGTATAAATTCACTGAACTGTACACTGATGAGTTGTGCTTTTTTGGGTGTACATATGTTATACCTCAATAGATAACCGCTAAAGGAATAAAAATATAGTGAGTAACTTCCAAACTGGCGAGGGGTGGTGTGGGGAGAGTGAAATAAAGGAAAAAATTACTCGATTCAAAAGAAAGTAATAAAGGGAAGACAAAACAGAAAAGGTGGACAAACAGATTATTATAAAATAGGATAGTTGAAATTAATTGATGTGCATCCAGAATTATAATGAATGGGAGTAAATATAACGGTTGAAAGACAAAAATGTTCAAGCCAGATCTTTTAAAATCCAGTTATATCTTGTTTACAAGAGACATAAAAAAAAAAAAAAAAAAGAGGTTATAAAAAGGTTAAAATTAAAGCATTGTGAAAGATACACCAGGTAAATACTAACCGAAAGAATGCAGGTAAGCTATAATAGTACCAGACAAAAAAGACTTTAAGGCAAAAAAACGTTATTAGAGATAGGGTATTAACACATAATGATACTAAAGGATTTAATTCTCAGTGTGCACATCTAATAACATGACCTTAAAAAGTGACAGAACTATAAGGAGAAATACATACATACAACTCTCTAAACAAACAATACGATAAACTAGCAAAAAAATTAGGAAGGATAACAAAGATATCAACAGCACTATTAATAAGCTTAATCTAATAAACATGTATACAGATTATATTCAACAATACAACAATAACAAAACCTATAGTCTTTTCAAGAACACATGGAATATTTGTTCACATTGGTATATGCCAGGCTCTAGGTTCAAAGAATTTCAAGGGATTGGTATCATACCGACTACACTCTCTAACTAGAATGCAAATATGTTAGAAACCAATAAACTAGAAAAATATGTAAGTTTAATAATTGAAAAATTTCTGAACATGTCAAGGGTCAAAGAGAAATCAAAACAGGCATGTTTCAGAGCAAACAGTAAGAATATACTACATATCAAAACTTATGAGACGGAGCTAAAGCAATACTTGAAGAAACTGTATAAATTTGAATGTTTATATTAGAAAAGAGGAAAGGCTACATTAAAAAGCTAAGCTTCAAATAAAGGAAGGACACAGTAAAAACAGGAATAGAGAGATTTAAACAGAACAGACAAAGAAGAATGAGCTTGAGAATCATCACTCTGCAGCGACTAAAGCCATAATAAAAAAAAGCACGAGCAACATTTTAACTATACACTTGAAAATTTAGATGGAATAGACAAATTCTTAAATAAGTAAAGATCGTATTTTTCAGTATGTTTAACATATTTCACAATATAGATTTTAACTCTCAGGCTTAAATTGAGACTACAGCATATTTAAAACAACAGAAAAAAGTCCATACCATTTATAGGCAGAAAAACCTTTGTTTTTTAACTTCAAAACTCTGGTGACTGAGCAGAAAAACTGTGGGTTTTTTTTAACCCACAGCAGAGACAGGAAACCCCACCTGGGTCCTTAAGATGCCTCAAAAGGTCACAACGTTAGCAGGACTAAGCAGTTCAGGTGGTAGGCCAGAAGGAAACAGCAAGCACTGTCCCAATTAGAAAAATGAAGCATCGCACACAACTCACATGCTACCAATGCCCACAGATGTTCTCTCCTATATACTTCAGCTACTTATGTGGACTCACATTTTCTGACCTTTCGTATAAATAATAGTAATAGCTACCGCTTACTGAACAACATATGTATCAGGACTATACTGGATGCCTTACATAGGTAGGTACTTTTTAGTTCTTACAACACGACCAGGTGCAAATGAATAGACGAATGGAGTAACTTATTCACAGGCTCACTCTTAAATCAGATGGGGGCCAACACTCAAAGCCAAGTCCATCTAATGCTTCAATTCACCTGTCATTTTAAACACAGAGGCTCCAGGAAGCCTAGGAAGTCTACAGAGTATAGCGAGTTCAAGGCAGCCTCTGTCCAAGACCAGCCCACTGCAGCCTGTACAAAGCACTCACCTTCTGAATAACATCTCGCACAGCGAAATACTTCTTGGTGAGGTCCCCTGCCTCACTCAGTGGGGCGTCATAGTCGTAGCTGGTAGGCTGTGCTTGGTAGGGTATATTGGCCCCTAGAAGACAAAAAACATGCCACTGGTTACTACCGAAGGCCCTTGCCTGGGACCAGTTCTTTGAGATTCCTGGGCTCAGCATTGTGGTGGGAGAAAATTAAGGATATATCTGAACCAACTATTAAGTGACACAGAGGTGGCCCTCAGGATGCAAGGTTTAGAGAAACGAGTTTCTTCTTGCAGGAGGCCCTGGCCAAGCACCTTAGAGTCTAGAAAGCACTTTGCCACCCACTCTCAGTGGACACTCACAGCTGTGACACCAGCAGACATCACTGCCACTGGACAAACGGGGAATCTAAAACCAGCTCAGCTCCTCACAACCAGTTACTCAGGGCTTATGCCATGACCCACGTCTCCGTTAACCCAAGTCTGTGATCCTCTTCATGACCTCGAACTGTGCAGCTGAGAAAAGGTCAGTGGTGGAGACAAAGGTGACAGCAGAAAATAACTGAGGGTAACCAGACCAAACAAAGTGGGAGATGACTACGCGGCACATTAACTTACAGTGATTCAAATGCAACTGTAAAGCCTCTGTAATGCCTGCAGGGGGTGCTGTGGTGTGCCTCTCCTATCCCTCTTCAGAGCCAACGCACTCACTGGTTACCCCAGCTGCCTGGAGTGTTGGCTGCTGATGGCTCTCCGATGTGTCCCTCTCTGGTCACTGGCCTGTGCTGGGAACAGTTACAGCACTCCCAGGATAGCCTATATCCAACGACTGACCATCGTGAGGATATAAAAGCCCAGTCCCCTTGCCTCAAAGGGCCATCCCAGCTCCAGAGCTCCCTCTAGAATCAGCTGAGC
>NW_011888782.1:17129773-17132291 GCF_000151845.1 Pteropus vampyrus
CCAATGCCCACAGATGTTCTCTCCTATATACTTCAGCTACTTATGTGGACTCACATTTTCTGACCTTTCGTATAAATAATAGTAATAGCTACCGCTTACTGAACAACATATATATCAGGACTATACTGGATGCCTTACATAGGTAGGTACTTTTTAGTTCTTACAACACAACCAGGTGCAAATGAATAGACGAATGGAGTAACTTATTCACAGGCTCACTCTTAAATCAGATGGGGGCCAACACTCAAAGCCTTAAGTCCATCTAATGCTTCAATTCACCTGTCATTTTAAACACAGAGGCTCCAGGAAGCCTAGGAAGTCTACAGAGTATAGCGAGTTCAAGGCAGCCTCTGTCCAAGACCAGCCCACTGCAGCCTGTACAAAGCACTCACCTTCTGAATAACATCTCGCACAGCGAAATACTTCTTGGTGAGGTCCCCTGCCTCACTCAGTGGGGCGTCATAGTCGTAGCTGGTAGGCTGTGCTTGGTAGGGTATATTGGCCCCTAGAAGACAAAAAACATGCCACTGGTTACTACCGAAGGCCCTTGCCTGGGACCAGTTCTTTGAGATTCCTGGGCTCAGCATTGTGGTGGGAGAAAATTAAGGATATATCTGAACCAACTATTAAGTGACACAGAGGTGGCCCTCAGGATGCAAGGTTTAGAGAAACGAGTTTCTTCTTGCAGGAGGCCCTGGCCAAGCACCTTAGAGTCTAGAAAGCACTTTGCCACCCACTCTCAGTGGACACTCACAGCTGTGACACCAGCAGACATCACTGCCACTGGACAAACGGGGAATCTAAAACCAGCTCAGCTCCTCACAACCAGTTACTCAGGGCTTATGCCATGACCCACGTCTCCGTTAACCCAAGTCTGTGATCCTCTTCATGACCTCGAACTGTGCGGCTGAGAAAAGGTCAGTGGTGGAGACAAAGGTGACAGCAGAAAATAACTGAGGGTAACCAGACCAAACAAAGTGGGAGATGACTACGCGGCACATTAACTTACAGTGATTCAAATGCAACTGTAAAGCCTCTGTAATGCCTGCAGGGGGTGCTGTGGTGTGCCTCTCCTATCCCTCTTCAGAGCCAACGCACTCACTGGTTATCCCAGCTGCCTGGAGTGTTGGCTGCTGATGGCTCTCCGATGTGTCCCTCTCTGGTCACTGGCCTGTGCTGGGAACAGTTACAGCACTCCCAGGATAGCCTATATCCAACGACTGACCATCGTGAGGATATAAAAGCCCAGTCCCCTTGCCTCAAAGGGCCATCCCAGCTCCAGAGCTCCCTCTAGAATCAGCTGAGCTACTTCTGAAATGCATCACAGCCTAGCATCTCCCTCTGCTCAATCCTGCCTCCCACACTCTCTCCACACCTGTTTGTGTGCTCTTGAGAGCCCAACCCAATAAACTTTCTGCTGGGCGACCTCAGAGTCTGTTTCCCAGGGAATGTGACCTTCAATAGAGACCAATAAATAATACCCATACTGTGTATACGAAAAGACTAGGGACAGAGTCTAGAACAGAGGCCCGCAACCTTGTCACAGATGATAGTCACAGGTAGGAGACTCTTTGCAATACTGGGTAGTAACCCTATGGCAGTACTTAGAAAATTTATTCATGCACGAGTCACATGGACAACTTGTTAAAAGATTTCTAAGCCCTGCCCGAGACTCTTATTCAGCAGGTCTTGAGACTAAACCCTGCCTGAGACTCTGATTCAGCAGAGACCTGAGACTCTCCATTCCTAACAGGCTCCCAGGTGACAGTGATGCTGTTTGCAGACCTTCAAGGCTCTGTGCCACCTCTTTCTCTTCTACTGCAGAGAGCATTTTGCAGTGCAAGTGTATGAGAATAAAGTCATTTGAGAATTAATCTTATGTTCAACCTAATTTTTAATTAAATGAGGCACAAAATCCAAGAGTTCACCTATGACTTGGTAACAAATTTCCTTCAAATGGTCCTGCAGCTCGCAAATGATGGAGCCACCTTGGGTGATCCTACTGGTGGTGAAGTTGACAGATGAGCCAGGCTAAAGATCAAGTCATCCATGTAAAGACTCTTTCATTAGTTCTCTGCACAGAATCTACATTTTGAAACACCTAAACCATTCAACCAATTGAATTGATCCAGTCATATATTACTTTCCTCCCTTTTTTTATTAGCCAGAGAGAGCTGCCTGCCAATAGGTCCACCCACCTCTGGGGATACACATGATAAAACACATCCTCTGCTATGAGATACAAAGAAAAAGAAAACCACATCCCTTTTTGCAAGGAGCTCACCTTCTCCTTTGCAATCCCTTCTCTAGTTCTAAAGTGGCAGTGACTGTGCCGCCCCGAGTTTCTTATTTATATCTGTCTCTCCACACTAGACCATGTGCACCTTAAAAGTAGGTGTGGCCTCATTGACCTGAGCCTCGCGCCAGAGCCAGGACGGAAAATGAGCTCTACACGTGGTTTGCCGAGTGGAGCTAAACAACTGTAACATCTGGAAGCAAACTGTACAGGTCAAGGGAA
>NW_011888782.1:17132341-17148533 GCF_000151845.1 Pteropus vampyrus
TAAAGATCAAGTCATCCATGTAAAGACTCTTTCATTAGTTCTCTGCACAGAATCTACATTTTGAAACACCTAAACCATTCAACCAATTGAATTGATCCAGTCATATATTACTTTCCTCCCTTTTTTTATTAGCCAGAGAGAGCTGCCTGCCAATAGGTCCACCCACCTCTGGGGATACACATGATAAAACACATCCTCTGCTATGAGATACAAAGAAAAAGAAAACCACATCCCTTTTTGCAAGGAGCTCACCTTCTCCTTTGCAATCCCTTCTCTAGTTCTAAAGTGGCAGTGACTGTGCCGCCCCGAGTTTCTTATTTATATCTGTCTCTCCACACTAGACCATGTGCACCTTAAAAGTAGGTGTGGCCTCATTGACCTGAGCCTCGCGCCAGAGCCAGGACGGAAAATGAGCTCTACACGTGGTTTGCCGAGTGGAGCTAAACAACTGTAACATCTGGAAGCAAACTGTACAGGTCAAGGGAACGCAGGCGGGGAAGTTGGCCAGTGGATTAAAGGATGGATTGGCAAACTTAATCTTTGCTCTATTAGCAAAGATTTTCTACTAGCATAATCTTTTTCCGGATGTTTTCAGATCACCGTAGTGTCATAGAAACACAGTGCTAACTCGAGCCTCTTCTCACCACATCAGGGAGCGAAGTAGGAAGGCAAAAATACAGCAAGACTTACCAGTCCACAGCTCTCTGCATTGTGTGAAAGGTATAGGAGAGCCTGGAGCCCATAGAAGGCTCTCACACAGATGGGGACACACACGGGTACAGAGTGTGGTACATATACTTACACAAGCACGTGCACCTTCCTTGGGTAGGATGGGCAATGAGCTCATGATGTTTTTCGCTCACAGCTCTCCTCTGGAAAGCTGGCCTGAACAACAGACGTTAAGAAGCACAGACTGGCCCTCCCTTAGTTCCCCAGAGACTAGGCCGTGCACATGGCAGGTCGGAGAGGCCTGGTATTTTGATTTGGGAGCTGGCACAGGGGACTTGAGCTGCAAGGGGTTATCCAAAGGGCAGTGACCAGTTTTCTAAGACCCGAGTTTGAGTCTAGGCTCCACCCCCTGCCAGCTGAATGGGAAACACGTGGACTTCTTTTGTATCCTGCTTTTCTTACCTGTAAAGTGGGTCAATAATCATAGCCCACATGAGATAGCTATGAGGACTAAATGAGACCACAGAGGTGGAAAAGAGACTTTTATTAATTATGGCAGGGTCAAGAGCAAGGGAGAGGATTAAAGAAAATGTCCATTTTCTCAGTGGTAGTTTTTACATTATCTAAATTTTTAAAAAGAAGACTATTGTTTTAAGTAGAACAGTAAGATATTTAAAAACGGTATTATGAACAGTAAAGTTCCAAAAAATATGAGTCTTCATTCCTGGACTGGATGATTGGTCCGAATTCCATGAATGGAAGCTTAGGTGGAATTCTTAGCTACTAAATACAAATGGCATCCCAAAGTCTAAACTGTTTCTAATGAGAAGACAGACACACAGAGATGATCTAAAACTTCAACTACCAACCTTGTATATTATTATTATCTTTGAAACAGAGACATTTGAGTTTTACAATATTTCCATTTCTTGGTTGTAATAATAGTAATAATATTAATCACACATGTAAGCAAAGCCTTCTCCTAGCCTACCCCGCCCTGCACAAAAGATAGCAGTTTAAGGGAGAAACTTTATTAAAAGCAGATAGTATACAATTACACATCCTAGCAAAACTCAACAGCAGGGCATCCTCATGATTCAGAGAGAAAAATACAGATGTGAAGAGTGGTGGGGAACGAGGCTGAGAGAAAGGCCAATATAGTATAGGTTGTCTTTATAAAAATCAATGGCAATGAAGAGAATTTTGTCATGTTTCCTACCAAAAAAAAAAAAGACCATATAGAAATGTAAAATCGTGCAGCCACTTTGTTAAATACTATGGCAGTTCCTCAAACTCTCAACATAGACTTACAATGTGACCCAGAACGTACACACCCCCAAAAAACTGAAATGGATTCAAACAAAGACTTATGCATCCACACGTTCACATTAGCAAAAAGTGGAAACAACCCAAATATCCATCAGCCAATGAGTAGATAAACATGTTGTACATCTATACAATGGAATATTACTTCAGCAACAAAAAGGAATGAAGTACTGATACGTGCTACACAATGGACGCTCCTCGAAACGACTATGCTAAATGAAAGAAGTCGAACACGAAAGACCATGTGTTGTATGGTTCTATTTATACGAAATGTCCAGAGCACGCAAACCCATAGAGCGAACAAACTAGTGTCGGAGGAGGGAGAGCGGGCAGTTTCTTGGGTGTGGGGTTTCTTTCTGAAGAGATAAAAGGTTCTGGACTCAACGGCAGTGATGGGTGCACAGCTCTGTGGTGTACTAAATACCACCGAACCGTACACTTCAAAATCGTGAATTTTATGGTATGTGAATTACATTTCGACAAAACAATTTAAAAAAAAAAAGACCACTGCAGAACATATGCACAGGTGAGCTATAGCCAAAGGCTGTGACTGAAGCCTGCCTAGTCAGCCTGGTTTAAAATGATAAGGTTTCTAAATACACAATTTATGTTCCTTAAAAAGTTTTTTAAAAGAAAAACGATTTCTTAAAATATATAGCCAAAACTCATATGTTACAAAATTTAGAAGACAAACAAAAATAGAAAATAAAAATTATCTGTAGGCACACCCCCCCCGAAATCAAGCACCAGAAACATTCTAGCATAAGCTTCTACCAACGGATGTTAAATTGCTCTTACCATTCCAATAGGCAAAATTGGTCCCACCTATAAACATGTACCTACGAGGAAACAGGAGAACAGACTTCATTGTCAGCCCACAGCTGTGGAGGGTGCCCTCCCCTCCTGAAATTAATACTCACAAGTTCACATTTGCCCCGTGGGCAAGTATATCATGGAGGGAGGACACTACCGCTTCAGTCGTGACTGTCGAGTGAGGTTGGCCCCAATGGTCTAACCAGCCAGTATAGAATTCGGAATTGATCTAAAAAGAGAAAGGGATGTAGAACTTAGGATAGAGTTATGGCATTCAAATACTGGGGCTTCCCTGCAACTAATGCCCTAGGTTCTCCTCCAAGGGACAGGTGGAAAGGGGAGTTGACATACACAGCTTAACCCAGAGCAGGGAGACCAATGGATACTTCTGATAACAGCATCGCCCGAACTCAGGTCTCAGGCACCTGGTACTCCTGAATAGCTGTACCTGTATCAAAATTTTGTTAACCAATCCCCAGTTTATATACAGTAGGAGAATTTGTTGGAGCAAAAGAACGGGATGGAGAAATACTGTTATGATATAATCAGCTCCAAATTGATCCTTTAAGTGAACCCAGATTCTCAGATCTCAGGTTGACTTAAAATGAGGTCAACTTGTCCAAGTATTCTGCAAAGCAGGCCCCAACCATTTCATGTTTCTCTTGGGCATTACTGTCCCAAGCCCTTGGTCTAGAGAACAAAAAAAGAGATCTGGATATGATCTGGGGCCTCCTTGTCTCAGGAAATCGCTCCACCCAAAGTCTGTGAATGCAGGTTCTGCACTGCTCACTAAGCACAGATCAGATTCACAAAAGGTTGTTTTGTACAAAGGTTTGTACACAGGTGGGGCAGCTGACCTGCTGCAGAGAAGGCGCAGGACACAACCCCTTAAACGGGGTTGAATCACAATGACAAGTGTGGAGAAGGGAAGAGCAGAGGTGGTGGACTGATGGACTATATACCCCTGCATAGACCTTGCCACAATCTCCTCCTCCTAGCCATCTACACAGCATGCCACAAAGCCCTGCAACTCAGAGTGTGCTCAGCAAACCTCCATCTCAATGTCACCTGCTTGTTTGTCAGAAATGCAGGATCTCAGGCCCCACTCCACACCCAGTAGATCAAAGTTTGCATTTTGATAGGATTCCTATGTGATTCATAAGCACATGAAAGGTGGAGAAGCTCTGTCACAAAGAGTTCTCAAAAAAAAAAAACCCAGCCTGAACTCAGATCCCGGTCCTGCAACTCTCCAGCTGTACAACCCTGGGCAAGTGACATGCTCTCTGAGCCTCATTAAAAATGGAGACAATAACACTGCTTATGGGGGTTGCGGTAAGGACCAAGTGAGATGAAATATGCGCGAGCGCGAACATGCATGGCAGGACATTCACGGGAGTCCCCATTCTGTTCCACAACAGTGCAGGGCTTCGGTTTCAAGGAAAAGCATTGCTGCTGCTGTCACTCATGTGTCTAGAGGGTGATGGACAGCTGCTGAGCCCACCCTTCTACAGCATGTAATGAAGTTGGTACGAGAAGTCTCTCCACACCTCACTCCTAATTCTTACCAAGGGTCCTTTGGGTTCATACTTCCTCTGGAGTAGGAAAGCATCTGTGATGTTGGCACCTGAAAATTATGAGACAGAGAAGAAAGGTCAGTTGTGGGAACAACAAGCAGTTAAATAGAAAGAGCCCTTTGCAGGACTAGAACCTGAGGCTCCGGCCCTTCTCTCCACTCCCAAGAACCTAAAACATCTCCAAGCTAGCTTTAAGCTGGATTCAGACCATCCATTTAATGGATGTATGGAAAGCACAAAATATTGCTTCCTCTCTGAACAGGTCCCCTTGGCCTTTTCTGACTGCATTTCCCGGGAAGTTCAAGTCATAGGCTTGTCTTCTTCACCTGTGTTTCCCCACGACTTAGACATGTCTTATGCTCTTCTCTCTTTACCTGGACATCTGGTTGACCCAGATGCTCCCCACAGGGTGGGCCTACTCTGAAGCTACTTCCTTGTAGCCTCCACAGTGTCACACACAATAATAGTGTCACAAATATTTGCCAAGTAATTAACAAGTCAAAGGGATGAATGTGGTCTAATTGTGTTTCCCTGAATAATGGAGTATTCTCTGAAGTTTAATTTGTATATCATCAGCCATTCCAGGCCACACACTCTCCATTTTTCCTTCTGAAATATTCCATTAGGATGCCTGTGTCTTGTCTTCTCATGCCTTCTCTTCTTCTTTCCTCCTCTAAAAAGAGAAAGAGTTTTTCCACAGAGAGGTCATGGCTGCCTTATGTTGGTTATATTGTTTCTGCAACCAGAACAAAGAATATTCTGGCCCCAAACTTCACGATCCAGTTCCCAGAGCAGGTTTCCCAGAGATGAACTGACACTCGCCAAGACCTCCAAATCACCCTTTGCCCCGCCCCCTATAGACCTTGGCTTCTCTGTAAGGCCAGCTTTCAGGAAAAAATTGTGCTGATTGATAAAGACTATAATCTCATTTACCTTAAGGCTATAAGTTTCTCACTATTATGCATTAGGTGGCGTTCAAATCTTTACTCTTCTTGTGAGCCTCCTCCCATGATCTGACCCCCTAGCCATATCTCTCTCCCACACAAATGAATGGAGCTGTCACAGGCCCACCTGCCCTAGGTACACTGGCCTTGCAGCCAGTGTGGGTCTGTCCTTCAACCCACAGCAGGAGCAACTGGGCTGTCGCTCCACATAGAAATAATGCTTACGACAAACTTGTAATGATCTTCTATTTGTTCCTCACCACAGAAGAATACTGTGCTTTTTCATCACTGTGATGGGAAGTGTGCCAAAGCAGGAGGAAACTGGCATATGCCACTTCCTGTGCAGCTCTTTGTAGATGAGTTATTTCATCAGCAAATGCTCTGAGCAATGTACCACGTTTCCAGAAACGTTCGATTCACTTAAAGTGCGCTCTTTTCTTCTTTGATAATGTAGAAGAATCTCTTTAAAAATGCAACTTCAGTCTTCCGCATCCTTCTCGAGAGAAGGCAATTATTGGATGTGTAATGTGCACCAAGTGCCTCATTCCTCAGATGGAAGAACAGTGGGGTCTTTATGCTACTTGAAGAGCTGGTCTTTTTTTTTACGGGGGGAGGTAACAATTTTTTATTGTGACATAATTTCAGACTTAAAAGTTGTGAGAGTAGTACAAAAAACTCATATTCCCTTCACTCAGGTTCCCCAACTATTAGCATTTTACCACATGTACTTATCAGTTTCTCTCTCTTTAAATAAATATATATATTTTTTGAGTCATTTGAGGATAAGTTGCAGGCGTGATGGCCCTTTACCCCTAAATACTTCAGCGTGCTTTTCCTAAGAGCAAAGGCATTCTTTAAATGAACACAATTATTAAAAAAACAGGAAATTAACATGGATAAAATACTATTATCTAATCTAATCTACAGACTACATTTAAAGATTTCAATTGTCCCAATAATGTTCTTCACAGAAAAAAATAAAGAGAAGAAAAAAAAGAGTCCAGACCAGGATCCTTTTCAGGATTGTATGTTGCATTTAGCTGTCACGATCTTTATAAAAGCTGCTCTCAACCTAATGAAGACTCTCTTAATTATAGCCAGAAGTTTATTATAGCCAGGAACATCCTAGCCATGCTGCCCGCCCACCCACCCAGAACTTTCATTTGTAGAACTTCTGCTGCTTACATGGCACTAACGAGTTAGGTAAGACGACAGCATAGACCAAATCACCTCTGGCCCATGACAGTTCACAGTGTTATGTGTTACACAGAAAGAGAACAGAAGTACAAGGTAACTTCCTACACTCCTGGGCTGACAGGCCAACGCAGCCCAGCCAGCGGCTGACCTCAGAGTTCACTAGGGCCCTGATTCAGCCCTGAGCATCTAGCCAAGTCTGGGGAGACAGAGAAAGCAGAGAAGAGCAGCATGTCCCAGACAGAGTCTGAAAGGCTACTGCCTGGGAGTAGAGCTTCTCACAGCTGGAATGGCTCCTGGGCCAGCCAGCCCCTGAGAGAACAGTACTCCAGGTTCCCGGCTAGCTCCGCCAGGGCTGAAAACAGAGCTCTTGTCTTAAAGGCCAAATCAGCTTAAATAAAGTAATCTCTGCAACAGAGGGGACTTTATCCATTATTCTTTTTTTTTTCCTATTACTTGATTAAGGAAAATCTGAGGCATCTCATTCAATATGCTCATGCCAATTAAAACAACAGCTGCCCAGAGCAATCACTCAGTAAAAGGTTGCTACATGGCCTTAGCCAGGTTTTCTGTTACTACGAACACCAACCTGGACCAAAGTCCACCGTGGAGTAGAGTCCCTGCAGTGTCCCGCAATGTGGAAGATCCTTATATACTCCATCCGTGGTGAACAGAATCACATCATTACCCAGGTGGTAGCGAAAGGACTTCTGCAGGAAACGCAGGTAGTCATAATCACAGGTGAAGTAACTGCCATATTCATTTTCAACCTGCAAATTAAAAAAAGAGGAGAGTGAAAAGACCCAGGAGATCCCAATATAGTCATTCTAATGCAAGTTTTTGTTTGGAGAAAATGCCTGAGCACCTGTACTGACATGACAAGGCTTAATGACTGCCAAAAATATCTCCTACACTTGGACCTCAAAGCTCATTTTCCAAAAAGCAACTTGGCATAAAAACTTCTACTATCCTCCCCTAGAAATAAGAAAAAGGAAACAAAAATCTCCAGGCTAGTTTTCGGATTGTAACAATATTCTCCACTATAATAGATAATAGATACTTTAAACATTACATAGATACTACCATCCCATGGTAGATATATTAGAAATGGAGACAGATGAAAAGAAAGTGGAAAAATCATCTGTTAATTCGATTACTAAGAGATAACCACTGTAAGCATTTGGGCACAGTCTTCCAGATTTACACACACACACACACACACAAACACGTCCTAAATATACACAAACAATTTATAGAAATTGTTTTCTGTCCTCAAAACTCATATCATATTAAATGCACCAGCTATAACATTATTTTTTTCCACTTAATATGTTATACAAATAGCCATGGCAGTAACAAGGGTGATTGTCGGATAGATGCACCATCATTTACTTGACTTCCTACTGTCAAACATTCAAGGCTGCTTCCTGTTTTGTGCTCAATCACCAATGCTCAGTTTGTGTTCAATAATGTCAGTAGTTTTCAACCAGGAGTCAATTATTTTGCTCCTCCAGGGGACATCTGGAAATGTCTAGAGATATTTTGGGTTGTCACAACTGAAGGAGGGGTGTGTTACTGGCATCTAGTGGGTAGAGACCAAGAGATGCTGCTCAATACTTTACCCTGTCAGCCACCACAACGAAGAATTATTGGGTGCAAAATGGCAATAGTGGCGAAGGTGGGAAAGCCTGCTCTGAAGCATACATTCTCAGTGGGGTGGAGAGCATCTCCAAGGAGTCGAAAACTGATTTTCATAGATTTAAAAAAATCTTATCCTTTGTAATACATAGAGCACAGATTATACAGTATATCTCAGGTATTAAAATGTCATGGGGGGGCAATTAGAAAAAAATGTCTAAAGAGACTCCTTAGGGGGCAACAATGGAAAAAAAAAAAAGATTAAGAAACATTTGTCCTAAAGCAATAAAATGATCTTCAGTTCCACCCGATGCACCAAAGAATCTTAGAATTACAACTCTGAGTGAAAGAAGCATGACACTAAAACTACAGACAGTACAACTCCCTGTACAGAAAATTTACAACAGTCAAAACTAAACTATAAAGTTTAGGTGCACATATAGGTGGTAAAAATATAAAGAAAAGTAAGAAACTGATGGCAGGAAAGTCAGAAAGAAATGGGACGTGATCAAGAAGGACACCTGGGAAGCTCCTAGGGTCCTTGCATGCTGGTTATGTGGGTGTTCTCATCATAATGCTTCACTATACTGTACATTTATGTATGTGTTATAGTTCACAATTCTACAAAAATTAAAAAAAAAAAAATCCGACCATAAAATTTCAATCTGCACATAACGCAAAATGAATTTTTGTGATTCTGGGGATGCACAGTCTTTAAACATAAGCAAAAGAAACTGCCATCGCCCGGAAAAGGGGTACCCAGCCTGACAGTGGCTGGGAGAGATGGTTAAGGAAACTTCCCTAGAGGGGATCCCTGGTGTAGTTCTAGAAGGAAAGGCACTCCTCAGGGAAGAGGGACTGGAGGGAACTATTCCTGCAAGGGGTAGATTGTTTGTGAAATTGCCAGAAGCTCCATACAGCCTGTGGACAGAGCTGGGAAGTAAGAAAGGAAGGGTGAATGATGGAGATGCACTAACTACCATCATCATTATCTACACAGTCCTGCCCCCAAATGGTTTAACGAATAAACTATTTTCTCAGAAAGGACCCCTCTGACAATACTTTCAGGTTATGGGATTCACGAAGTAAAACAGACTGCAGTGCGCATGCCCAGTTCCATCATCTCAAAAAAAGAGCGGTTTGCCACACAGAGAATGGAAAACTCCGCTTGGGCAACTGATCTGGGATACTTTGATTAGCCCCACAGCAGTCCCTTTGGAAATAATTGAGATAAATGTTAAGAAAAGCTTGCAAACACTGGCAAGGTACTTTCTTCTCATTTTCTTTTTCCCCTCTCTTTTAACAAAAACCAATTAAATGGCTGTCTCTTGCCTCGTCATTTGACTGTCAAGCAGTTCAGAGCTAAATTTAAGGGTCAGCTCTAGCAGCTAAGTCAGCCCAGAGCCTTTGAATCTGGTGTACTTTTCTGCCCGCCCTCAAGCCCCAACCCAACCTCATTCCTCTTCACTTACTTTTTCAAGATTTACTCATCCATTATCATCGCTATATAATGCACCTTGAAATTAACAGGCTTGTTTCTGCATACACATAATTTGGTTAGGTTTTTAGAGAGGCATCTTAAAGCTGTAGTCATGGACACAGGCATCAGAGGCCTAATTGTCCATGTGCAAATCTCAGCTCTGCCACTTTTTATCCATGAGACTTCACCTGTAAAATGTTTCTTCATCTGTAAGAGGTGAAGGTACCAGCGTCACTGGGTCATTATGAAGATTAACTGAGTCAATATATGAACAGGCTTTGCACAATACCTGGCACCTCATAAGTGCTCACAAAGCTAGCAACTAGGAGTATACTCAAGTTCTATATCATTGTCAACTAGGGGGAAAAAAAGGTGTGTGTGTAGGCTGGGGAAGTGAGCAAAGAAACACACACACACACACACACACACACACACACACACACACACACAGGGCTTGAAAGACTCAGAAAAACTCATAGTGAGATCCAAAGGACACTGATTTTTCTAGAGCAGGGATCAGCAAACTTTTTCAATAAAGGGCCAGAGAATAAGTATTTTAGGCTTTTTGGCCACATGTCTGCTCAATTACTCAACTGTGCTGTTGTAGTGTAATCACAGCCATAGATAATATACGAATAAAAGAATGTGGCAATGGACCTTTATTTATAGAAATAGGCAGTGGGCCAGCTGACTCATGGGCCATAGTGTGCAGGTCCTTATTCTAGAGTAACTCTCTCATCCTATAAGATCCTTAGTGAAGGAACAGAGCACTACAGACTTTGAAAGTTGTTGATCTTCTATAAAAACAGGTATAAACAGGACTATGACTTCCTGACAAATACCCCATACATTGTATAAAGCAAAGTTGTGGGTGCAAGGTCCCCACTCCTAATTATTTTCACCTCGGATATTATTAATAGGTGTTTGTGGCTTTCATGATTTTAGGCGTGGTCGTGGTACCAACAAAGACAAATAAGGCTGAATCATAAGGATGACTAAAGGTCCAGGCTGGGCTTCCTGCAGCTGTCACACAATAGTGTTGAGGGCCTCTAACACCCTCAGGTAGGGATTTGAGATTTCTGGGTATGAATAGTTTTTGCCCTGCCTGCAGACACAGCACCTCTATGGTGTCTTCAAACTATCTGGGCACCCAGAGAAAACAACATTGTGAACTGAATAAGTCTGATATCACTATGCCCCTGGCCTGAATTATGACTAAGAGAAAACCCAGCTTTTATAGAAACTTTCACATGATGAAACACTGTCTACCACTGGCAGCTTCTTTCTTATCTAATCCAGTAACCTCTAGTCAATTCCAGAACCCTTGGTAGGCATGCGATGTGTACACATGTGGGATGTGATCTCAGAGCTGCCAGGCAGACATGTGGGGAGCAGAAGAGACTAGAGATACACTTGGGCAGGGATGAAAGTGGATAAACTGCCACAAAAGCTTCACAAATGAAGACACTAGCCAAGGGTTCTGACACTCAAGTGGACGCCAATTTAGTTAACAGGGAAGGCTTCGGACAGAGGGGCACCTAGGGGAGCTATGCCTCAAATGACAGAAGGACAACCATGAAATTGGTGTGCAAAGAATTTTTAATGATACGAAAAAATGCTTATGACCTAAGAATAAGATAAAGTCAGATAGGAAACTGTCCATACAGACTGAACCGACTAGAAAAGGAAAAATTTTAAAGGCATTGAAAAAATTTAAGGAAATCTTCCCACAAATGTAAAGAACTTTGCTTCTGGCTCCTGATGTTCAAGTGACAATTTTGGTTTTTCTGCTTTCTTCTATTTTTCTAAACTTTCCAACACTTATGTACTTGTTTATTTGGTCATCAAAGGGCAAAAAGGATTAGGTAGGATGCAAGCAAGTGGAAAGATAACGGGGGAGAAGCAGAGGAGGGAGCCAAGTTGCCTGGCAGGACTCACGGTCAAGTTAAAGTCATCTGAGGTTGCCAGAGAGACACAAGAGCTCATATTTGATTACATTTTTCATGGCATTTCAGGTACAGAATAGTTGTAAGCAAAAAATGAAAATGATTTAGGGAGAAGCATAGACTTGCCTAAATCGAAGGAAACTGAATTTGAGATCGAGAGAGAAGAAGAAGACACAGCTGTGCAAAGATATATCCAAGTTTCAAACCTGACATGTTCACACAAGAAAATGGGCTCCTAAAGGCTTAGCCAGTACAGTCTTAAGATGGATGAAAAGGCACCGAGTGTCAGAATGGACTCCCTGGCCAGCTCAGCCCTCTCATTGCCTCATTTGACCTGTAAATGAAGGGCAAGGGAACGGCCATGCTCTCTCCCCACAATGACCTTCCCTACAAACTGTCCATAGTACTGTTCATAAGAAGGCAATCTGGCCCACGCTCCTCCAGGGAGAGCCACACTACATCCCTTTGCTGGTCCAGGATGCAGCTAGTTTTGTATAACTTTGTTCTTTTCAATAAGAGCATCCTTGGTAAATGACCAATGAATATAGTCTTCTGTCTTACCTAAGTAATTTCACAAACATTAAAAATCATTGCAGGTCATGTGCCCTGATTTTTCACATGGAGAACACTTGCCTCATGAAACACCCTACAATATACCAGTCTTTGCAGAGAAAAAAAAACCCATGGAAGAAGGAGAGTGGGGGCAGGAAGTGGAAGAGAAAACATAAAGGCCACCATCACTGTATCCTCTTTCTATACCAGTGTGAACTGACTGCCTAAGCAGGGCAGACACCAAAGCATTCATCCATGCCACTTCTTTGCAGCCCCAAAACAGCACAGGACAAGAGAAAGAGATAGACTACAGGATTAGTGGGCCTAGGGTGCAATCCTGATTATGCCATCTGTCAGCTGGGCGACCTTGGCCAAGTCACTTAACCTCTTTGAAATTCTTCTTATTTAAGCGACAGTGGTTGGAATAATTGAATAGCATTTGAAGGGCATCCAGCACAAAGTCTGGTACATAGCAGGCATTCAAAAATGGTAATGTCTCCCCAAAAGGCAATTTAAATAAAAACGCCATCTGTGACCTTGCCTCTTAGGGAAACAGACTTATGAAGCTCATGTCTATATCACTCCTATATATAACGTGGATGGATGGAAGCCTTCCCACCTGCCCATCTTCATCTCCATGGTTACCTGCACTGTTATAATTGGCCCTCCATTCTGATAGAGGAAAGGTTTCATTTTGGGCAGAATGACTCCCAACCACTTGTCCACAGCTTCAAGGTAATCTGGAAAACAAGACACCATCTTTTAACACCATCAAGTACCTTAGTACAAACAGACATAACATGGCCTAATCACTCTGGGGCTGGCAGTGGAAATGGGGATATACTGGATTCAACAACTACCTTCCGAAATGGGGTGACTACACCCACTAAAAGTCAGATAAAAGTTGTCTTGCAAAGAGTCGTCTCCTTTGCTGAGCTCTCAGTAGACAAGGACAGTATACCTGGTATCTGTCCCTGTCACTAAGACTCAAAGCCTAGAGCACAGGAGGCATCCTGACAATGTTCATTGAATGAAGAGAGGAGTGACTGAATGGTGTGTCCTCCTCTTTGTCACAGTAGGGTTTTCTCTTTTTAAAATTAAGTTCTAATAAAATGTATATTTACATTGTCATATGGAGATAATAGAGTACATACTCCATAAAATGCTGTGCAGATTAAATGTGAAATATACTAGGAGTGTAAAATGTGAGGACAATACACCAAAAAAGGAAATGTGTATGAAACAGGGGTCCCCAACCTCCGGGCCACAGACCGGTACCAGTCCGTGGCCCGTTAGGAACTGGGCCGCACAGCAGGAGGTGAGCAATGGGTGAATGAGCGAAGCTTCATCTGTATTTTCAGCCGCTCCCCAGCGCTAGCATCACCACCTCAGCTCCACCTCAGATCATCAGGCATTAGATTCTCAAAGGAGCACCGGTCTCTGGTGCCAAAAAGGTTGGGGACTGCTGCTATGGAGCATAACATATCAGCTTTCCACACAGTAAACTTAATCAATGACTGACAACCATTGCCATCAAGAGAAACTGAAGTCTTCAGACTATAGAAATGCAGTTAAATGGGACTTTCTGACTGATTGGGGTTTACAACTAAAATAAAAAGTGGTTTAAAAAAGACAAGAAAATGTCTATCATTCACAGATCACTCTGTAAAAGTAGATTGAGGAACAGAAGACACAGCAGCTACCGAGCAATCCAGTGACACCATTCCAGAAACTGCATCTGCCATTTTGATAAGCTAGTCTCTTATCACTGGCCACGCAATATACTAAGAATGTAGGGGGAGAGAGCGTTAGTTACTCAGTCAACTGCCAACAAGCCCAATGCCAGTTCAAAGAGTTACCAGTTTACCAGCAAGATCTGATCATGTAGTTCAAGAAAGCCTTATTTCCTACACAATAAATGTCTGGTGTCCCACCGTGGATGACGATTAACACTCGGATTTTCACTAAACTTTCACAAGTGTTTGCACAGAAGTACCCCAGCCTTCAAAGCAAAGGCACTCTTGATATAAACTAGCTAAGCTTTCAAAAATTCTCCCAAGACACCTGCAACAACTTACCTGGATCAGAAGAACGGAGAATGATACCTTCTTTCTGTAATAGCCAAGCAGGTAATCCTCCCTGGGATGGGGGGGTGGGGGATGGGGCGGGGGAGAGGAGAGAAGCCATTGTAAGGTCCATTTCATGAAAGGTGCTCGGGGGGGACAAAGAAATTACTATTAGCTGTGAGGGAAGAAAAGTTTCATGGAGAAGAGGCGTTTGAGTTGGGCTTTCTGATTTGGAAACTTTCAGGGAAATCTGAAACCATAACAGTAAAAATAAGGTCACTCTGCATGAGTGCAATATTTTGAGAATCAAAGCCTTTTATATAGATTATTCCACTTAATTTCACAACTACCCTGTAAGGTAGAAAGAGCCCGCACCATTAACGGCTTTTTCCAGATGAGGAAATTGAGTTATGTGAGTGACTACCAGGAGGAAGGCCCATACCTCTGACCCTTACTTGTTCCTCTCTACCTGGGCACCTCCTAAGGGAAAAGACCCCTGTGCTGGCTACCATCACAGGCTCCACATTTTCTGGAATTAGAGACTCATTCAAATCGCCTTAATTCACTTTCCCTCACACTCCTGCCTGCCAGTCTACCCCTGTCACGCACACCAGGCAAGGCCACACTCACCATCTCCCACTCCGCACAGATGTAGGGCCCAGGCCTCAGGATGACTAGCAGCGTCAGCTCATGTGCCAGCTGAATAAAATGTTCCACATCATGGTCCTCAGAAAACTGGTACTGTCCTGGCTGGGGCTCGTGAAAGTTCCAAGGCACGTATCTGCCAAGACACACACAGCCACTCTCTGAAAACGGCTCAAGAATCCAGACGTCCCATGTGAATTTCTGAATCGTCTGGAGAACCTAAACCTTAGGCAGCCTCTCAGGAGAGAGGCCTTATTTTGAGTTTTCACAGCAGCTACCTGAGAAAACCAAGCTTGGGGGACACTTTTAAGTTTATGACCCACAAAGAATGCCCATTCCTATTTAATGCTTGACTTTTAAAAAGGTAACGGAATTACATGAACATGGATTAATACTATGTAAAAATCACATATGTCTGTGTAAGGCTGAGGAAAAATGAAAATATCTGTGCTAAAGTAATAAGAGGTGTACGGTCATGTGCCACTTCACGACAGGAATACGTTGAGAAATGCGTCATCAGGTGGTTTCGTTGTGTGAACACTACAGAGTGCACTTACACACACCTGGATGGTCTAGCCTTCGACACACTTAGGCTAAATGGTACACCCTCATGCTGTACCTAGGCGACGAGCCTGTACGGCATGCTACTGCACAAAACAACACGCGATTAAATCAGGTCCGTGAGAATGATGCAATCGAGAAACAAACAGATATATGAGGCTACTGCTGGGGTAAGATGGTCTTTTTTTTTTGTTATAATAAGTAGAAAGAGTACACTAAAATAACAAGAAAAAGTACAGTATAGTAAATATATTAACCAGTAACAGTCATTTATTATCAATATCAAGCATGACGTACTGTATGTAATTGTATGTGCTATACTTCTATATAACTGGCAGCGCAGATGTGTTTATAGCAGCATCGCCACAAACACGTGAGTAATGCATAGACCATGACGTTACGATGGCTATGATGTCACTAGGCTATAGAAATTTTACAGTTTCATTATAATATGGCACTGCCATGTCATTGACCAAAATGTCATTATGCATGACTGTACTTATTTTTTGAAAAGTCCTTTTAATAAAAATGGAAAACCCTTCAGTGACGGAAGACCTTGTTAGCGACGGCATGCAGTAGGTAAAATGACAAAAAGTCCTACCAGCTCTCCTGGCTGCACATAGCATGAAATATAAATTTAAATATGAAGCCACCCACTGCCATCTCAAAGGTCTCTCTGACAACCCCTGGCTCATTTCCTTTTTCCAAAATCCCATGGTTTCAGGATACCTTGGAACAGATATTCTTAGTCCCTGAGAATGTAGGGTTGAAAACTGTGGCCTTA
>NW_011888782.1:17149703-17152133 GCF_000151845.1 Pteropus vampyrus
GATCTGATGATCGATCGGTGGCTGACATGCAGAAGTTATAGAGCCAAAGAGAAAACCCTGTTGGAGGCGACACTTCTCTTGCAGTAGCAAAGAGTGCTGGGAATACAACACGTCCATGACCTCTCTCTCCGTGGCAGTGACTTCCTGGAGCACTGATTGTACCTCAACAGTAATGTCGGTGGGCTGAGAGTGACAGATTTAGAACTCCGAGTCCCTGAAGCCTCTTCCTAGGTGTTGCTCTAAATTCCAGTGATCTAGGCATGTGCTCCATCTCTTCATCCACAAATATGCAGGATGAGAGACTAAATGAACTCTAGGGCAATATTTTTCAAATCATGGGCTGCAACCCAATTTGTGAGCCGTGAACTCAATTCGGGTGATGATCGGCGCAGTTGTTAATGAAAGAGAAGAGAAAATATCAGAGCGTATTGCACAAAGTAAAGACATCATCATTTTATGAAATTTTTGTTATATATACATATATAGAGCTACATATGTATGTATGTCTCTACAGGGTTGCAACGTAAGATGCATTTCTAGCAGTCAAATCAAATTCTGAGAAACGTTTGGCATGACTTCAGGAGCTACATGCTAGGATTTGAAAGGGGAGGCAAATTGCTAGGTGGAGGGACACACTGCCCTCTGGTGGATGGAAAAAGGCAGCAACAGGCCACAGGTGCCAAGCACAAGGGCTACAAGAAACCATTTCATTGTTGGTAAGATTCCTTGTGTATCTTCGAGCTTTCAAAGGTCACAATTGAACTTTTTAAAGAACTTTTTTCACAGCAGCATCACAGTCAGTGAAAGCTTTCGGGGTGCCCTTGAAGCTATATCTGGAAGCAACCATGAGGACATGTGCCCAGATCACACACGGCCTGAAGTCCAACCAGGGCATCAAAGCACTGTGCCTGAAAGTTAAAACGCTCCAAGTAGATTGCTTTGGGGAAAATGGAAAGCTTTATTGTATGTGAATTATACCTCAATAAATCTATCCCAAAATAAATAAATAATCATTAAAAAGGCAAGAGCATTACTTTAATATCAATTTATTCTTCTAGTAAACAAAGCTTTAATTTCCATTCAAAGGCAAAATACTTCTAAAGAAACTCACAAAATACAAGGACAATTTCTTATACCAGGTCCCCCAATTTTGAAAACATTTTCACAGCATGAATATGACGAAGTATCAAATAGGGGTTGCCCACAAATTCTACGAGTTCAATGGTGGCCCATGAGTTGGGGACATTCTTTGGGCAGGTATAAAGCCAAGGACTGTTTAAAGTCCACTTGTCTAGGGAAAGGGGTTTGGAGGAGTTGAAGAGGTTGGTGAGAAATGACGTTGGCAGATGACAGAATCTGGTTTTCATCCCACACAGTAGAGCACCACCCCTGCATTCAAACAACCTCAAAGTCCGGCCCTGACATCTCCCTACCATCCACTTACAAATATTACCAAGCACAGAACACACAGATGGGGCCACAGCCCACATGAGCTTCCATCTAACGTGGAAGAAACCCAAGAGTTAACAGACTGAAGCCTAGATGATAAAGATAAGATCATCACGTTGTACACCTTAAACTCACACAGTGTTATCCATCCATTATATCTCCACAAAGGGGATAAAAAAGGATTAGAGCAGAATGCTATGGCAGTAATAAATGACATGTAACCCAGGCATACGGGTGTGTGTGGTGAGGGAAAATGTCCCAGAGGAAGGAACACCCCAAACTGTGGTTCTCAACCTTGGCCGCATGTTAGAATCACCTGCGCAAGCTTTTAAAAATAGCAATCAGGCCTCACCCTCCAAACATTCAGATTTTAATTGATATTGGTTGGAGCTCAGGCACAAGTATTTCTTAAAACTGCCCATATGTTGTAATATGCAGCAGGGTTGAGAATTACTGGCCTAAATGAAGAGCTAGGACGAGGAAGAGTTAGCCAAGGGGAAAGGTGACACAGGCAGAAGAAACTGCATGTGAGAGAAGGGACGGAGAGAGGGCAGGCCACATACAGGCCGCAAACCTCCATACAGATAAATCATGATGACACAGAGACAGGGAGGGGCCAGATCAAATGGGCCCTGAAGTCCACGTTCAAGGCCCTGGACTTAATGCCAAGAGCTATGGAGAGCAACTTAAACAGAAGAATGATAGGATCAAACATGTGTTTTCAAATATTTGTGACTCTGGCCTTTTCCTGAAGTGGCAAAAAAGGAAACGGAGACATGGACCATGGTGGTGACAAGCAGGTGGGCAGTGGACAGGAGGTAGAATCCACAGGACCAGGGTTGGTCAGATGTAGGACACAGGGGCTAACCTGGAGAAGTTCCACTGTCCCAGGTGGAAAAACCTGAGCAATCTTTTAAAGAGAGAGAAAGAGTTAAGAGACATATCAACTGGGGGAGGGGGGTGGAATGGAACCTGCATGGT
>NW_011888782.1:17153308-17171734 GCF_000151845.1 Pteropus vampyrus
GGACCAAAAACATATGTTCATTAAAAGACTTATAAAGTGTTCATTGCAGCTTTATTCACAATAGTCCAAAACTGGAACAAACAAATATCTATCAACAGGAGAATGGATAAACAAACTGTGGTATATTTATATGCCGGAATACTATTCAGCAATAAAAAGGAACTACTGATACTTGCAAGAACGTGGCTAAATCTCAAAAATGTTATGCTAAGTGCAAGAAGCCTTACACAAAACGGGTTTGAACTGTATGAACCCATTTATATGAGGTTCTAGAACTGGCAAATATAATCTATGGTGTGAGGGAAAAAAAAATCAAAATAGTTGTGTTTGGGAGAGTGAGGGCAGGTATAACTTGGGAAGAAACATGAAAAAATGGTCATGTTGTATAGCTAGATAAGGGTTTTGGATTATACAGGTAAATGCATTAGTCAAAATACGCCAAAGGGTACATTAGGATTTGTATATTTCATTGTATGTAAGTTGACCTTAAAAGGGAAAAAGAAAGCTATAAACGAATACTGACCTTCAGTTAATGATATACATGCTAAAGTATTTAGGGGGAAAGGTACTGATGTCTGCAACTTACTTTGAAATGCAACCAAAAAATTAGATGGATTGATGGATAGATAGGCAGATGGATTGATAGTAATATTGTAATGGTAGAATCTGGAAGATGGGTATATATAATTCTTTCAACTCTCTGTATGTCTGAAGATTTTTTCCTAGTAAAATGTTCATACAAATTTAAAAAGAAGATTGATGAGTTGATTATGGTTTTTATGGTATGTGAACTATACATGCATGGAAGTACCCACACACATATGATGAAATAATACGTAGCTCCTGAGAAAAATGAGGTACTCTACTCTTGCCATTGTGGAAAGGTCTCCAACACATGAGCAAACGGAGAAAGTAGAGAAGTGTTTTAAAAACCTACCTACTGGTTGCAGCTCTTGTGAACAGTCTTGCGTGAGCACAGTCTACTTTGTGTGGACAGTGTGTCAACTCTTTGTGCCCTCCTGCTCCAACATCATGGGACCCTGCTCTCCTAGGGGCCCAGCAGTCCTGGGGAGTCCATGCCCCGGGGGCAACCCTCAACCAATGGGGGTGGTTAACTGCATTCTCTTTCAGGCAGACGATTCTGGATATATTTTGTCGACTTTCCAGGAGATGTTGGCAGAATCATGGTCCTTTTGCCCAGAGCAGAATCATGATGCACATCTTATGTAGGCTTTTGCTTCTTTCCACCTGTCCCTTGGATCAGTTCTCAGATCACCTGCATCCGAGCCTTTGTTTCATGTTTTACTTCCAGAGGAACCCAGATTAAGACAACTGGTACCAGAACTGGCTGACACAGCAGATCCTCAGGATGTAAGTCTGGACCTTGATTTCTCATGTATGTCAAACAGCAAAATAAACCCTGTAGCTGGTGCTAAGTGGGTGGTGACACCCCATGGTATGTAATACAAACACTGAGGCCCTCACCTGTGTTGGTCTGGGAGGAAGTAGAGGCAGATCGGCATTAGCGCTATCCCTGGAATGGGGTGTGAGGGCTTGTTATGGGTAATTATATGGACTGTGAGGCTGGCTGGCTTGTAACAGATTTGGAAGCTGTAAAGAAAGAGACTGGCTGACAGGCTCATGTAAGCCATCTACTCAGAGCATTCCATAAAGGCCAGAGGCTTCCGTGACAATGGTTAGAGACATACATCTCCTGCCAGAAAAGTAAGGCTCAGGATTTAAGCATGGGGGAATACTGGGAGTGCATCTGAAGGGGGCAGAATATAAAGCTGAAGAGAAGAAGCTTATTGCCATGGTGTACTGTCCCACGACTTGTGAGTCAGCATCTGGGTAAAGGCACTTTAATCCAGTCTCTGTGCTGTTGGGATGGCTGCCTGAAACCTGGATATGACACGGGCGTATAAGAAATGAGCTGGAGATGCCAAGACTGGGTTGGCACCCTGAGGAAGGTGTGAGATGGCTCACAGAGGTGGGAATGTAAAAACGGTGACCAGGCAACCCAACATCTGCCTATATCCTCAAGGACATTCCCCTCAGTGAGGAACACACTCGTAGGGGGAGGGCTCTGGCATCTGTGAGAAGCCCAGTAAGGGCTGTCCCTTGTAGGCAAAGGATGACAGAAGATGCTGCTGTGGCCCTGGGCTCTCTAGTATCACTGAGGATGATGAGATTCTGGCATAACTAAAGAGGGACCATTTAAACATTAGGAGCAGGTGGATATCATTACCACAATGACCAGCAAGGCCAGAGTGGCAACCAAGATGTGCTGACCAGTAGCAATCTGGGGTAATGGTTCATAAACCATAGCGTTTCTAGAAGACGAGATGGTTGGGCAACCTGCGAGGGTGTTGCTTGATGTGTCTGACAAGAAAAAACAAGCCGAGGACTCATGCGCAGAGGTTGATGGCAGCCGTGCAATGGGAAATGGATTCCTTTCCCCACTTGCCAGCTCTGAGGCAGCTCTCTGACAGACAACCAACCGACCGAAGGGAAGGCTGGATGGATTCCCTTGAGCGAGGGCCCTATGACGCCACCCCAAGTACTGTACACACAACATATGTACCCCTAATCCCTCTCCAGTGGGACTGAGGGTACCTGTGTCCTAAGGAAAGTGGCAGCCCCGACCTTCTGAGGATGGCTGGATACGGTGCGAGCTGATACTGAAACCGGGATACCGGAAATGCCATCTCTCTTCCTTATAGCTCTTTGGGAAGCCAGGAGAAAAGGGTAGCCTTGGCCCAAGTCCTTCCCACGGTGGGTCCAACAAGTCAGAGGACCCACCTTGTGGTTATTTACACTGATCCTGAGTGCAAATTGGGATGGTTTAACCTAACCACCCCCAGAGCCCTAATGGCGAGTTAGAGCCATGATGGAGAGAAGGGCCAAGTGGAACTGCCCCCTCCCCATGTCCATGCAAGATAAACCTGAAGCAAGACCACAATTCCTCCTGGAATTGCAGGTATCAGCGCACAAAGATTCACAGGACATCCCTATCACATCTCGAGTCAAATGACCTGTGAACCCCAGGGAAGAACAAGACAGATCTGGTCAACGATGGTGGCTGCTAACTTCTTTAAATAAGTAGTGGCCCCAGGGGCAGCTGCCTGTGGGTGTTGGGTACCGGAATGGATCAACACAGCCTTTGGGCATTTGGTTGTTTGTAAGTAGGCAGGAGAGCAATCCAGCACAATCCAGCACATTTCCTCTCTTGCCCGAGGACCCTGATAACTGTCCTGCTCTCCCACGAGGGACCCTGACTGTCAGGACATTCTAATGGGCTGTCCTGCCGGTCTGATATATAAATGACGCCATGTTATTTGGACCCGGGGAGAAGTAACAAGTCTCAAAAACAGAACTTAGAAAAGCAGCATAGCGGGGATCAATAAGGATAGCTGCAGAAGCAGCACTGCCTAAGAAACAACTTCTAATTGGTGACTGTCATGGTCAAGATTAATATGAAAAATCCACTGCATGGCTCCAAAGTGACCTCTCTCAACATTTAAGGATATGAGAGGATCCGGCCTAAAGAAGCCATCTTCCTTAACATCCCTGAGCTGTGACACCACTGACAGAAGGCAATCAAGAAATGTGGGAAGGAGGGAAGAGGAAAGGCTGCCTTCAGAGTTTACTTCCCCAAAATACAAATAATGTAAAAATTGCCCCGCATCTCCCCCTTCTAAATTATCGGCACGGGGACAGAATGCTGAAGAGCCATAGTTTTATTTCACACTTGCAGAGGTGTGGCAGCATCAGTATTTACAGTGCATGAGGTCACAGAAAACATATAAAATAAAATCAATTCCAAGCAAGTCCGAGTCCACACCTTCCCAAGGCCCCCATGTACATAATGCATATATTACTGGTGAAAAAAACACAGCAGTATAAACAAAATACCCTCAGACCAAATATACATCAGGAATCTAATACTGTCCAATATAACATTTTTACATTATTTATTCAGTTTAGATTATTTCCACGATAAATAAGCATTTAAAAAACATTAAACATAACACTGATATCTACATCACTAGGTAATGCAAACATTCCAAGTTTTCTAATCCTGAATAGCAATAATTATATTTACATTACTTGTGCACATTCCTCAACTAGAATAAAAAAAAAGGAAAGGAGCTCAGTGAAATCACAGGTTATGGGTCATGCTGATTATGTGAAGATAACGTCTTCAAGTCTCTCAGTATAACTGGTAAGTACCTATTCAATGGATCGCCATCCCCAGCACACTACATACCCTTTCAACTTACTCTAGAGACCCAGGAGCCTGGAGAATTCCTGATGTGAGTAGTTCAGCTCCAAGGTGGCAGAGACCCAAGCCTTCTAGGCTGCTAGTGCTGCAGGGTTGAGTGGAGAGGGATTAACAGAAGGGGAGAAGACAGGAGTGGAAGGGTGTTTACACGCCATGAATTTTACAGACCTCTCAGTTCACAGAACAAAGAAAAAGAGAATAAATATTTCAGACGACTATAAAACAAACTTGGATTATGTCAGATCTAACATCAAATGTCATGGAAGCACCATGATATCAAACAGGCTGGAGAAGAAAAACCACCACAGAAAATGGAGAGGAATCAATATGGATCTGGAGGAATTCATGAATGATCTGCCAGAGCTTATGCATTCTATTTTTATTAATTTTGTTTATTTCTTTTTATGCCTGTCTTGTTCTGCAAAGATTCCTGTTCAGCATCCCAAAAGACTGAATAAAAAGCACAAATTACAATGGAAGAGGAGGGAAAATGGCAGAACAGGAGAGAAATGAGCCCAGTTTGAGACCAGTTCCCAATTCTCCAGGAATCACATGACATTACAGATTTAATTCTGCCCCTTCGCCACAGACAAAAGATAAGTGCATAGTTTTTCTTTTTAAATAAATTTTTAAAAGATAAAGTAATTCTAAAAGTTGAAAACAGACCTAATTTCCCACACAAGAATCATTTCAAGTAAACCTGAAATAGTATTTTGACTATACTTAGCCTAAGAATAAAAATACATCTTAAACTGCATTGATATAAAACAAACAAACCTGCATCCAGTAGATTTCATTTTACAAATAATATTTTATTATTATTTTGAGTCTATAATATATGTAGTAGGATAAAGTAAATAAGTAATTACACTGGGTTGTTAGGAACCAAAAATTTCAGTGTAAAAGAGAAACAAAATCAAAGAAAGTTAAGTAAAAAACCCTATAATCAGGGATATGTGGGAAATCTCTGTACCCTCCATTGAATTTTGCTGTTAACATAAAACTGCTCTAAAAATTAAAGTCCATTCTTTAAAAAGCCTATAATCTTCCATGTGAATTGGAAATACTACTATAAATGAAAAATTTTTTTCTTTCTAAAAAAATATTTATTTCCTAGCAATATTCACTGAAATAGCTTAGAACTGACACTAGCCAGTAGCAATTAGCTCCTCTAACACTAAAATTATGGTATCGAAATATTTCCCAGTAAAAAGTATCAGGCTCCTTCAAGAAAATTACTTAATCTAAGTCTAGGGCAGAATATGTACAACATAAGCCTAAAACTTTCAAAAACTTTATTAGTATCACAACAAAATGACGTAAGAGCCAATTTGAAAGCTCCAACTGGCTAAAGATGAGATAGTTTAAGCATCAAAAGATTTATCACTTCAACTAATTGAAAAATATCCGATATATAATAAGGGCCAAATTCATAATACTCTGTCCCACCCCAAAGAAAAACTTATTAGTTATCCTTGGAGATGGCTGGGCAGCAACTCATTATTCTGAAATTTGATGAATAAAGAAAAATTTAGGGTCTGTCTTGCCTTTGCTATAGATTTTTTCAGAGTAAACAACTGATGAGCAGAGTTCTTTGTAGAAGAACCACAGCTAGTAAGTGTAAAAAACATGATGAAATTAAAATCACCATTTTCAGCGCTGATGGCAAGATTATGTTTCCAAAAAATTCCTTCAGAATGCAGAATTGAAATGAAAGAAGTTTCCATTGTCTCTTCAATATTTAAAAGCCAACTAACTCTTCCCAAGAAGCTTATTTAATTCTCTGGCCTACAGAAGTCCGAATCAAATGTATCATATTTTTTTTTTTTTTAAATCACCATTTTGCAATTCCAAGTGGAATAATGACTTTAGGTAACAATCATCGACTGCTAAAATAATAGATGAAAAGTTGATGAGGAACTTTCTAGTGGAGAAAACAAGCTGACAACATACAGACCCATGGGTCAATCTTATCATCACTGAAAGCAATGAAGTCTTCCAATCAAAAAAGGGAAAAAGTTGACTTTGAATCTATTAACCTCTAGCTTTTTTATAGAGCTCTAGATCTATCATTTTATAAAAAAATACCAGTGAGAGTACAACATATTAAATATCACCACAAATCCAAAATGTAGGAAATTTTAAGATATAATATCCAGATAAGCTAAAGAAATAAATAACATAAAATAAGAGGGGAGGGTGTTATAGAATTAGAGAGACTTAAGAAATATGCCACATACAATATATAGACCCTGTTTTAGGGTCCTGATTCAAACAAAGGAACTGTAAAGAGACATAATTCCTCAAGAAACCAAAGAAGAACTAAACCCAAATCTAGCAGGAGGAAGAAAATAATAAAGATTAGAACAGGGATAAATAAAATAGAGACTAGAAAAACAAGAGGAAAAAAAAAATCAATGAAACAGAGTTTCTTTTTTAAACATCAAAGTTGACGAATCTTTAGCTAGATTAAGAAAAAAAGACTCAGATAATTAAAATTAGAAATAAAAGAGGAAACATTACAACTGATGTCCAAGAAATAAGGATTATGAGACTACTATGAACACCTGTATGCCAACAAATTGGGTGACCTAGAAGAGATAGATAAATTCTTAGAAATATATAACCTATTAAGACTGGATTACAAAGAAATAAGAAATCTGAATACACTAACTAATAAGAAGATTGAATCAGCAACTGAAAATTCTCAAAGAAAAACCCAGGACCAGATGGTTTTGCTAGAGAATTCTACCAAACATTTAAAGAAGAATTAACACCAATCCTCTTGAAATGCTTCCAAAAAAAACCTGAAGAGAACACTTCTAAGTTCATTCTATGAGGCCAACATTACCTAACACCAAAGCAGACACGACATAAAAAAAAGTACAGACCTCAACAAAATAACAGCAAACTGAATTCAACAACAGATTAAAACAATTATACACCAAGTAAGATTTATTCCTGCAGTGCAAGAATAGTTCAACATATGAAAATCAATGTAATACACCATATTAACAAAATGAAGGATAAAAACTGCATGATCATCTCAATTGAGGCAGAAATAGATTTGACAAGATTCTTGACACCTTTTCATGACAAAACAGCAAACTGGGAACAAAAGGAAATTACCTCAACATAATAAAGGCCATGTATAAAAGCCCACAGCTTTCATCATACTCTATGGTGAAAAACTGTGAGCTTTTTTCTACAATGAGGAACAAGGCAAGGATGCTTACTTTTACCACTTCTATTCAACATCGTATTGGAATTCCTAGCCAGAGCAAGTAGGCAAAAAATAAATAAATAAAAGGCATTCAATTGAAAAGGTAGAAGTAATATTATCTTTGTTCATAGATGACAAGATAGAATGAATAATAAACAAATTCGGCAAAGTTGCAGGATACAAAATCAACATACAAAAATTAGTTGCATTTCTATACACTGACAATGAACAATCCGTAAAGGAAATTAAGAAAACAATTCCATTTATAACAACATCAAAAAGAATAAAATACATAGGAATAAACCTAACCAAGGAGGTGAAAGACTCACACACTGAGATCTACAAAATACTGCTGAAAGAAATTAAAGACACAAATACATATTCCACGTTCATGGAGTGGAAGACTTGTATTGTTAAGATGTCCATACTGACCAATATGATCTACAGTCAGTACAATCTCTATCTAAACCCCAATGGCATTTTTTGAAGAAATAGAAAAGTTCATCCTAAAATTCATATGGCACTGAAAAGCTAAATAGCCAAAATAATTTTGAAAAAGAATAAAGTTGGAAAACTCATACTTCTGATTTCAAAATATATTATGAAGCTACTACAGTAATCAAAACACTGTTGTATTGACATAAAGATAGACAAGGAGACCAATGGAAGAGAATACAGAAGCCAGAAATATGCCCTCATATATATGCTCAAATGTCTCTGACAGGGTGCCAAGATCACTCAATGGGGAAAGGACAGTCTCCTCAACAAATGGTGCTGGGAAAACTATCTATCCACATGCAGAAGAATGAAGTTGGATCTTTACCTAACACCATACAAAAAAATGAACTCAAAATGGATCACCTACACATAAGACCCAAAACTATAAAACTCTTAGACGAAAACAGAGGGAAAAAGCTTCATGACATTGACTTGGAAATGATTTCTTGGCTATGATACCAAAAGCACAGGCAACAAAAGCAAAAATAGACAAATGGAACATCCTTAAAACTTTTGACCATCAAGGACACAATTGATAGAGTGAAAAGTCAATCTATGGAATGGGAATATTTGCAAATCATATATCTGTAAGGGGTCAATACCCAGTATACAGAACTACAACAACAAAAAATCAAATAACCTGATATGAAAATAGGCAAAAGACTTGAATAGACATTTTTCCAAAGATGATATACAGATGACCAACAAGCATATGAAAAGATGCTCAATATCACTAATCATCAGAAAAATGTAAATCAAAATAGTAAGTTATTACTTCACAACACTAACAAAAACAAATGATAACAAGTTGTGGTGAGAATGTAGAGAAATTGGAATCCTTCTGCACTGTTGGTGGGATTGTAAAATGGTGCAACTTCTATGGAAAACAGTATAGAGGTTCCTCAAAAAATAAAAAAAACAGAACTACTACGTAATCCAGCAATCCCACTTCTGGGTACATATCCAAAAGAAGAGAAAGCAGGGTCTTGAAGAGATATCCACACACTCATGTTTATAGCAGCGCTATTCACAATAGACCAAAAAATGTGGAAGCAACCTAAATGTCCAATGATGAATGAATGGACAAACAAAATGTGATACATACATACAATGAAATATTATTTGGCCTTAAAAAGAAAGTCTTGTCACATGCTACAACATGGATGAACACTGAGCATATTATGCTAAGTGAAATAAGCCATCACAAAACAAAAATGTATGATTCCACTTACATCAAGTACCCATAGTACTCAAATGCATAGAAACAAAGTAAAATGGTGGTTACCAGGGTTGAGGGGAGGGGGAAAGAGTAGTTGTTTAATGGATAGAGGGTTTCAGATTTGCAAGATTAAAAAGCTCTGGAGATCGGTTTCACAACAGTGAGAATATACATAATATTACTGAACTGCACCCTTAAAAATCACTGAGATGATAAATTTGATGCTATGTGTTTTTTTTTACCACAGTACAAAAAAAAAAAAAAGGCAATTGAGATCATCAGAAAAAAACTGAACACTAACTCTTTAGACAGATAAATACATTTGAATCCTGTTACTCACATATAGCAGATACAGCTACGTAAGCCTCAAACAGTGGGGAAAAAAAACACTTTTATGGAGAGATAGAAGACCTGACTTCTAGCCCCAAATATCCTAACTGGGTATTAGATGAGATTAAAGAATTGCTGTTAATTCCACTGGATATAGCAGCATCAGGGATGTACTTTTTAAAAAAGAATTCATACTGAAATATTTTTTGGTGAAATTATGTTTTTTAAAATTTGCCTTAGATATATACTCCAGCCAAAAAAGGAAAAATAAAAAAGAAGAGAAAAAGCATGGGGCAGGGCTAGATGAGAAATAGCAGAATAGTCTCTATTGTTTAAACTAGGTGATGAGTACATGGGGATTTGGTATGTTGTTCTCTCTATTTTATGAATACTAAAAAGTTTTTCACAATAAAAAGTTTAAAACAAAACAAAACGAGACGTGAAAGATGGATGGATGTTTAGAATGGATGGTAGTAGGATTAATTTACTGAGACTTAATGACAGTATCGTACTTTACATACTATTGCTAATTTTTAAAAGCATTACATTTCATTTTAGCTTGCATTTAACAGATTTTTTAAAAGAAGAAACTAAAATAAAATTGAAACAACTTTCAAGCTTCAAGTTAATGTTTCTCACCACCTCCTCCGGCCATAAGCAAACAAAATAAGGAAGATAAGTGAGTGAAGAACAAGGAACGCAAAAGGTGCCGTGATGAGCCATATCTGGGCAATAATGGAAAAACCACATCATGGAATACAAGCCACATATGAGAAGGTGTGGCTGACTATTCCTTGTACACAGAAGATGGACTTGTTTTGTCCATTGAGGAGTCAATCACACAAGGACTTCAGAGCAAGGATGAAGAGTACGCGAGACCCAAAAACGATGGCACTCAAGAGAAAGAGATAAAGATCCAAGACAAAAAAGAGGATGTAAGCTAATTTCATCCATCTCAGGGCAATGATGAGAAAGATCCAAAATTAAGAAATCAGTAAAATAAGTGGAATGGCAGGTGAGTCAAACACTACCAGCTGCACCAAAGGGCGGAAGACAAATGGTACAACTATTGTAGTCTGGTGAAATCTAAACAAAAGAGAACTGAAAAGCCAATAACGCTGATCCAAAAAATGGGGTCAGGTCACAAGAAAGTGAGAGGGCTTCGAAGAGCAAGCTTTCTGAGGCCGGGAGAGGTGGTGAGCTCGGAGTGCCACCATGGAGAAGGGAGTCACGGAACTCGAGAGCTGGACCACTGCCCTGGGCAAGGCATCTCACCTCTCTTACAATCCTGCCATGTGCAAAATGTGCTAATAGAAGGCTCTCTAGGGTCCCCTCCTCAGTTCTGAATAAATTTTCCTCCAAACTTATTCTTGGCTATAAGGCTATTTAAAAACAAAGGGGGCAAAATAAGGAAACCACTGAAATATCGACTCAAAGACATGTTTTAAATTTGATTGTAAAGGCTGCTGTCAATACCCTGTTGCCTGGAAACAAGAAGGATGGCCTTCAGGATCCTCCAGGATTTCATGATCCACCAAGAGGGCAAGGAGGTAAATGAAGAGACTTCCTCTGGCCAGGCAAAGCAGGCACAAGGACACACTGACACAGGCAGGGGAAAGCCAGGTGGCATGCTACCCACTCACATTCCCCAGGACTGGCTGCTCCATAAATTCCCAGGGCACCTGTGCCCAGCATTACTCCTTGGCAAGCTCTAACGTGATGTTTACTAATTAACAACATGGAGTGCTTCCTGTGTAAACTCATGTGACAGGTCTCAGTATCCTCCCCAGGAAACTACCTTGAGGTAGATATAATTATCCTCATTTTAGGGTGAGGGAACCCGAGGCTCAGTGAAGTCAAGTCATTTGCCCAGTGCCGCCTGACCAGTGAGCAGCCAGGTGAGCCTCTCCAGCCAGAGTGGTGTCTATATTCCCTGTCGGAGAAAGACTCTTAATCACAAAAAAGTTAATGCTGAGCCCAGGTCCTCAGTCTTCTCAGTGAGGCCTGTCCTAACAATAGTGCTTATTCTTACCCTAGGGTTAAAGTCCTGTGTGTGGCACAAGGGCCGGACCAACAGAGGTAAGGTCATTCTGGACACAGTAACCTCTGATTATTTTTCTACGGATACATCCGCCAGCAGAGACGGCCCTGTGGATATGTGGCCAGAGCCCTAGGACAGCTCTGATGTAGTCAAGCCAGGGGGTTGGAAGCCATCCAACAGGAAGGACAGTCCCAGCGTCCCACAGCCAGAGCCCAGAAGGAAGGCAGGCCTCAAGGCCCTCAAGGCACAGAGCCCTGCAACTCCCCATGCGCCTTCCTTACTGGTAGAGAGTGGACCTTGGTTTCTCATAGAAATCACACGCAAACCTGGGGTAGGGGCCCCAGTTTCTTGACTCCTCCTCTAATATAACAGACATCCTACACTGAAACTGGCCAACGCCCCTCCGACGCCTCACCTCTTGTGGTTACAGGTGAGTTGAAATCAGACTCGAGCAAATGACTTTTAAAGAACATCAGGTTCTAGGCCCTTGCTGTTCTCTTTACACTGTTAACTGTTCAAATCCTGTACTGGCCTGTAACACATACAGCTACTTAACCATCACGCAGTTGAAAGAACACTTTCATGGAGAGGTAGATGTCGATTCTAGCCCAGAATCTCCTACACACCTTGTCATGTTGCCCATGGCCTACCTCCTACTCTCTGCCTCAGTTTCCTCATCTCTAAATAGGGAAAAGTAGCCTGTCTTTAGTAAACTCACCCAAGTGTTAAAGAAAAGGAGACCAGGGAGTCAAACACCCTCCAAACTCCTGTGCAGCAGTACTAACTACTGCCATCACTGACCACAGCGCTCACGTTTCTCTCCAGCCCGCCCACAATCCCGGAGGCTCAGCAGCACGGTTATACAGCATCGCTCATGGCCTGGAGTAGGATGAGCCCTGTATTCCAGTGGGTTTTGCTGATGCTCTTGATACAGGTGACTGTGACAGAACCAAGGGGAAAAAGAAAACTTTCTTCTCCAGCAGCCAGAGGGGCCTCCTTCTCACCTGCTCTGCCAGATTACCTAGCAACATGCTCTTTACCCAGAAAAGCTCTGGACACTCATCCTGGAAACTGCCTAAGTCCTAAAGAGGGTTTAAAAACACTCAGAGTTCCTTCCCTAGTCTGTTTTCTAGATATCTCTTTCAAGCAACACCATGTGAGCTCTGCAGAGGAGGATAGCTTACTCCACATCATCTGGAAGACAGGTGCCTGTTCTTATGCATGTGACTTTAGTGGCCTTACTAATGCATATTAAAAAGCAACTGGCCATCTACAGAGTTAACCTGCCTGAACTTGCCAGGCAGCCTCACCACAAATCACTATTCAAGACAGGCTTGTGACAAGGGTGTGTTGGCAGGGCTGGGCAGGAAAGACTGGGGGGAATCAAGCAGGCAACCTGCTCCGAAAGATGGAGAATCACAGGCAAGGGCAACGAAGAGGTGTCTAGGGCAAGGCCAGGTTCAGTGAGCCCGCTGCAGGATGAGTTGTGTAATCTCTGCCCTACTCCCCAATCTCATGGGTATCCCATAGTAGGCCGTGCCTGGGCTGACATACACAAATGTAGTCTGGGCAACCTGGTAGAGACCAGCAAAGAAGGGGTTCAGGAAATAGGCTGCCACGTTCAAGGGGAAGATTTGGCCAGCATGCGTGTGCCCAGAAAGAATCAGGTTAATATCCGGCCGAGCCTGAAGGGCTCTCTTGGCAGCCAGGGGCTGGTGAGCTAGCAAGATGGTGGCGTGGTCTGGGCTGCAGCCCCCCAGGGCCTTCACGAGATCCATGCCATGGCCCGAGTAGTGCAGGAGGTCTGCTTCAATATCATCCACCCCAGCCAAGCAGATCCAGTCGTGATCCTCACCACCACCACGCTGGGCCTGCACGGCAGAAATCTTCACGTTATCATTGTGAAGGGGCCTGACATTCAAGGACTCCAGCAGTGCAAACCAGTTGCTGACATCCGATGTGTAATATTCATGATTCCCCGTGACAAAGTAGGTGCCGAGGCGTGATTGAAGCTGGCCCAATGGAGCAACAGCTGTCCGAAGGATTGAGGCTTCTGAATCACAGAGGTCACCCACGATCACGGTGACATCTGGTTCCAGCATGTTCACCATCCTCACAAACATCTCCATCTTGGTCCTGCCTACGGTGGGGCCCAAGTGAATGTCTGAGAGAAGCACGACCTTGAGGTTGTCCATAGACAGGGGCAGCTGATGGATGGGCACCTCCACGGTTTTCACAGCTGGGGGCTGGGCGGCGTTCAGAAGCCCGACTATGCTGAGCACAGCGGTCACCACCACTGCCAGGGCTGGCCTGAGTGCCAGCTTCCTTGTCTTGTCAAGGCTGCTCACGACCTTACCACTGCGCCACGCCAAGAGCTGGTAAGCCTGCTCCATGCCGCTGAGGGTACAGAGGAAGAAGAGCATGATGATGTACGCCCCCAGGCAGGAGTAGGCAGCCAAGGAAAAGAGATAGGGCTCCTCAGCCACTAAAAAGAGCATGGTGAAGAAACTGGAATGGGCCAGGGCCAGAAATGTCAGAACAGCCATCTTCCAAAGCTGGAAACAGGCCGACTCTGCGGCTGGGGAATGGCTAAGGTTGCTGACCGTGCTGCGCCAGATGTAGAGGGAGCCAATAAGCATGAGCGAGTTGGCGAACAGGGCCAGCTGCAGGCGTAACAGCCAGCGCCAGGCCCTGAGTTCAAGGTTCTCCGCCAGATAGGAGCGGGAGATAATCATGGACACGAAGACGGTGCCAGCAGCCAGGGCGGCCTTCACACCCAGGGACAGCTGCCTGAAGATCACCATTTTCTCTGCTCCTAAGAAGGTCCCCTGTCAGTTCTGTGCAAGCGGGCTCTGCAAGGTGAGTGTTCCTTAGAAAGGACAGTGGTCAAGGAGAGAGTTCCAGGTCAGCTCCGCCTGCAACCAGGAACCGGTGTCAGCTTTGTGGGATATTAGCGTTTTCTTGTCCCCATTCAACACCTGAAGGCCACTTACATCTGCCCACCAGTCAGTGGCTACACTTTCTTATTGAAATACAAACACACTGGATTATTAACATGATGTGCAGTTCTCGTTTTCTTCTTTCCGGTTTTGGAATGTTTAAAGTTTTTCCACAACGTGTATGGAATTCCTTTTATAATATGAAAAATAATATTCTAAATCAGCAGTTCTCAAAGTGTGGTCTGGGGAGACTCAGGGGTCCATTTAGTCAAAACTGGTTTCATAATACTACTAAGCCTGACTCTTCCATTCTCGTTCTCTCACGAATGTACAGTGGAGTTTTCCAGAGGCTACATAACATATATGGTGAGACTGAATGCAAAAGTAACTATGAGAATCGGACTGTCATCTATTAAGATAGACATGAAAGAGATTTGCAAAGATGAAAAACAATACCACTCTTTGCCTTATAATTTGGAGAGAAATATTGTTTTTTTTCCAAAGACACATATGTTTTTTAACGAGTAATGGATTTATTGTTTCTTAAATAAATTAATAAATACATAAAATGTGTCTGTTTTAATTTCTAGGATGGTTAAAGTTTGAGAACCGCTGTTCTAAACAAATGTAAGCAAGGAAATCATAAAAAGATTGTCTGCTGGTACCATTTTTCAGCTCTAGGCCCAGTAGGGACACCTAGACACCTAAGAATTCTTGAGTTGTAGCCAGCTTCCCTGTGTGGGCCTTGGGCATGGCAGTCACAGCGTACCCCGCTGCTAAATGATACTGAACAATGATGAGCAACCATTACTCAGGGGATCATTCTGTCCACCAGCTCCTCACCGGTAAGTTTATCTCTCTCCCCTCCCACAACCCTCTTAAATATTGGTTAAGATCTGCCTCCCTCCAAATCCCCATCTTTCTCTGCAGCTGTTCCCTGGAACCATCCCCTCAATTCCACCCTGGCCAGTGGTTCTCACAGCTGGCTAGCTCTCACCCTGGGGTCTCCTAGACCCCCTCCACCACCCCCCAAAAAAATCTGGGACAGATGAACCACTGACGGGGTAGACAGAGGTTAGCAAATACTCAATTTGAGGTGCCTTTTTCCCAAGAAGAACCCCAAATTAAAATATTTCCAAAAACTTAAGATTCTCAACCTTGATTTTTAATAAACGGATGACTTTGCTCTTAGGCAAGTTATTCAAAGCCGTTGATCAAAGGGTATAATTTACAAGTCAACCGCACCAAATTTCACGACCTTCTACTTAAAGCACGCCCCAGACTCTGCCTATCCAAATCTGTTGGAACAAAAATTGGTTCGCTGAACGTGCAGAGGGTCAGGTGTCGGTGTCAACTCCCCGCAGTCCTCCTCCCGCCACACGTGCTCGCCCCCACCTCCCACCTACTCGCCCCGCCAGACCTCCCTCCAGCAGAGGTGGCTGTCGCTTGCAGCCCGCCTCTCGCCCACGCTCGGCCTGGACCGCCAAACCCTGAAGGTTTGGAAAATCCAAACCAAAAAGGGAAGCGAAGAGGAGTGGCGAGAAGGGCACGAGTTGGTTGAAAAGATAACATCTGCAAGGAAATTGATCCACTGTTCCCATCGCGGGGGGCCTCCCCCGACCCGAGTTTTCTCCTTCCGGAGCGCTCCGCAGAGCACAAACGGGGCAACCGAGGGCGCCCCAAGCCAGAGCCCAAGGCTTCATCTAATAACGCGCGCTAGTCGGAATCCTTCTCCTGTAAATGGCAAAGCTGGAAGGGTTTCGGCGCACCTCCTCTCACCTCCTCGTTGCGGCCATAGGCAAGTGAGTCCAAGCGAAACCGGAGGCCGGAGCGGAACACACAAGAGACAGAGCTGCGGGGAAGGACGCGCGCCCCGCCCGGCCCGGCCCGCCCCGGACGGGAGGGCCAGACCACTGCCTGCGCTCCGCGGCTGCCTGCCGGCCGAGGCGCACTCGGGTCCCCAGGCCCACCGCCCTGCAGGACCCCGACTGGCCGCAGCCCCAGCCGCGTCCTCCGCCAGAATGTCCCCTATCAGTGCATCCCCGCGCGGGGGTCTTGCGGACTTACAGGCAAGCTGCGCGCGGTGACCAGCAGCGACACCAGCAGCAGAGAGAGGATGCGAACGACCCACGGCATGTCCGCCCTCTAGCTTCTTGGCTCCTCCGCAGTCGGCGCCCGGGCCAGCTGCTCCGCTTCACTTGACTGAGGACCCGCGGCCTGGCACCGCCCCTCGCCGGTCCTGCCGGCAGCCTCGGGGCCTGCTCCGCCCCGCGCTCCGCCCCGCGCCAGCAGAGCTGGGGGCGGAGAAGGGCAGGAGGAGCTCGGGGGATCACGCGCGGCCGCGTGACTCGGGGATAGTGTTATCTGGCCGGTGTCGGCGTCTGCCAGACCCTTTTGCCTTCGCAGGAGCCCTCGCTGTCAGCCTCTTGATAACGTGCCTCGCGGTTGGACTTTAACAAGGGTCTCCTCGCTCCCTGGCTGCTTCCGAGGACGGAAGGGAGAAGTTAAGACCAGATAAATCTGAATGCACTAGGTAGAATCCTGGTCCTGTATATGGGGCTCTCCGAAAAACTGTAAACCAGTGGCCCAAAAAATGTGGTCCCCGGACCAAATATATACTCGGAAATGTGTTAGAAATGGAAATTCCAGGGCCCCACCCTAGGAACTCTCTATCAGAAACTCGAGGGATGGGCTCCAGGAAGCTGTCATTTTACAAACCCTCCAGATTATTCTGGCGTATGCTAAAGTTTGAGAACCACTGTTGGAGATTACTGATAGATTTAGAGGTATGGTTCAGCTGTACTAAAATCATCTCGAATGCCAACCCTCAAGGTACCAGGGTCTGCAGAATATTTATTTCGTTGTTGGATTGTAAGAGATTAAAGTAACACCTCCCACCTTTCAGTTTTGCACTTTGAGCATCTCAACATCCTGGTGATGCTGATTTGGCAGATCAAATCAGGGTAAAATACACCCATGTTTCCTTTAAGGCTCAGATACAACCTTAGAAATCCAACATTAAGTGATTTTTGTCATTGTGTTTATATCGCAGAGTGTACTTAGACAAACCTAAGTAGTATAGCCTACTACTCACCTAGGTTAAATGGTATAACCTATTGCTCCTAGGCTACAACACTGTATAGCACATCGCTGGACAACATGAGAATGAATCAAGCAGAAGAGAAGACGATGTACTCAAGAGATGCAGTACACAAGGAATGTATGAGGCAGCTGCTGGTGTAACAGGGCACACTGTTTCACAGCAAACTTTTTACTAAATAGAAGAATATACTCTAATGATAAAAAGTATAGTATAGTAAATACATAAACCAGTAACATAGTTGTTTATTATCATTATCAAGTATTATGTACTATACATAATTGTGTGTGCTGTACTTCTATACGACTGGCAGGACAGCAGGTTTGTTTACACCAGCATCAAGGCAAACATGTGAGTAATGTTGTGCTAGAACATTGTAATGGCTATGATGTCACTAGGCAATAGGAATTTTTCAGCTCCATCATACTCTTATGGGACCGCTATTGTATATGTGGTCCATTATTGTCCAAAAGGTCATTACGGGGCACATGACTGTAGTAATATCTCTTTTTACACTTGGGAAAACAAAGGCTCTGTGATGTGAGTTAACTTGTCTAGCACTGCTGGTTACCCTAGCTCTGAGTCTGAAGTAAAAAATCTTTTCCTGTCTGGTTCCTGGCACTTTCTGAAAATCCCTTTTTCTTTTCACTGTGCAAATCTCAGCTTTAGTTGAAACTGAGTTTTAGAGGAAGGAGCCTTTAGGGAAATCACTTTTAAATATACATATTTAATTTTTTAATATTTAATTGATACGCCACAACATTCACTTGTTTAAAATATTTTCTAACTTT
>NW_011888782.1:17172994-17182704 GCF_000151845.1 Pteropus vampyrus
CTTTAGGGAAATCACTTTTAAATATACATATTTAATTTTTTAATATTTAATTGATACGCCACAACATTCACTTGTTTAAAATATTTTCTAACTTTTGTTAACTTTTTATTTCAGAAAATAAAAATGTATGGTTAAATTATGCTATTGACAGACTTTCTCCTTGACTTGTCTTGTCCTGGCCTCACTGCCCAGTCTTAGCAAAGAATCCTACTAAGTCAGATATCCCCCTCTTGATATCTGATCAAGTTCCTCGCCCTCCACTTTTGACATCTAAGTTCTTGACCTGCCTTTACCAAGAATCCCTTGATATCTCTTCATAATTTACCACCCACGAGCTCCTCACTCTGCCGATTGGCTATAATCTCCAGCTGTCTTTGCTGTACTTAGAATTGAGACCTACCTCTCTTCCCTATCACAATGGAGTTGACCTCTATTCCATTGAACTTGAAGGAACTCTCCCTTACCATTCAACAAGTGTTAGAATAATTTTTTTCTTTAACACCGTTTTTTACAACGTGTGGATCTTTAAAAAATTTGGGTTTAGTTTTTAAACATTGGGAGCAATGACTATAAAAGTCAAGCAAGAATAGTGGTTACTTATGGAGGCGAGGGGTTGAGATTGGGATGTGGCCTATGGAGGGGCTTCTGGGATGGAGCAACCAAGTTTTGTTTCTTAAATTGAAGGGTGGTTACGAGAGAATAAGCCATTATATAACTCATTAAGTCATTTGTGTGTGTATGTGTGTGTGTGTGTGTATGTGTGTGTGTGTGTGTGTTTAAACCACTTTGCCTTTATTTGACTAAATGACAACAGACAAAATAACTCTGAACAAATTAATAACACTCAGACAGGAAAACAATACACTGAATGCCAACTGAGGAAAACATTTCTGGGGCATCAACACAGATGATGGGACTAACCTTCATGCCAAGGCCAGCATTTCCTTCCAAGACTTTTTTTTTCCAGGTTCCTCAATACAAAACAATCTAACCAACCAAGTGTCTATTCAAAACAGTCAGTGCCTCCCGAAGAAGGGTGGGAAAGGCCACTTCGAACCTAAAGAAACACAGCTGGGCTCATCCTAATGTTAAACCTGGCACTTTTGTTTTCTACCCCAATCTGAGTCCTAACATATAACTTTGGCAGACAGAAAATTTGTCTCATTTCTTTTAAGGAAAATTAACATTTGATAGTATAATCCCAAGAACATATTTCACTTATATGGAAAAATAGAAGCTAGAGACCACTCTTTATCTCATGACAATCTGTCCTATGAGAGAAAACAAGAACAATCATTGTGTGACTTTGAAAAATATAACCTCCAAAAATATTTATACTGGTAAGAGTTAAAAAAAAATACCATTAGTTAAAAACATTGTTAAGGGAGGTATTTTCCCCTACCTGTATTGGTTCAACTCTGGTAAGAGTGTGCGCTGACAGAAAATGTAGAAGCTATGGCTTTTAAAAAGGGAATTAAAGTAAAGCTGCAAAATATACTTGATATAAAAAAAAATTAAATATAGGATCTGGAATGAGATTAAAAAGGCAATGAGCTCCAGAAAAATCAAATCTACTACAAATCAAGATAATCCAGAAAGAGACTAACAAAAGCACTGTGAAGAACCATTGCAGTAGGAACACCCAGAGACTAGCTGTGTGGTCACAAGTAACGTTTAAAAAATGCTTTCTGTATCTGTTTCTAAATTAAGTTAAAAAGTTATTTTTTACTTCAAAAAGTTTTTAAAAAAGTAACCTTAGCTGTGTTTCAAAAAATCTTATACATCGTATAACAAAATAGCTGTAATTTCCGGCATTTGCTCATTTAGTTCACCTTTCCCACTGGGCATTTCTTTGAGAGATTTACAATAGTCGCTGCCTTTCCTTTCTCAGGGTCTTTTCTTGCCTGAAATTCAGACTCCCTCTCCTTGTACTTTTAAGTTTTTTTTTTCTCAAACTCTGCAATCCTTATCCAGTACTAATGAGCAAAAGCTTTAGAGGCAGGCATGCTTGAGCTGGAATATTCCAGCTCTGTCACTTAATAACTGTGCGAATAACTGTGTGCCTGTGGGCAAGTTACTTAAACTCTCTGAGCCTCACTTCCTTCATTGGTAAAATACGGATAATAATAGCAAACTCACTGGATAGTGGGGGAGTTACCAGAGGTGACAGCTATAAGATGTTTGGCACATACAAGATGTTAGTGGGACAGTTGATGAAATCAGAATTAGGCCTGTAGGTTAGTTAATTCCCTGATTTGAATAGAGGTACAAGACCTAAAGATTAAATAATAGTTTTGTATTAATTTATTGATTTTGATCATTGTGCTGTGGTTATGTAAGAGAATATCCTTGTTTTTAGGAAAGAAAAGGGCACCATCTTTGCAACTGACTCTCAAACAGTTCAGAAAAAAATGTGTATATATACACACACACACAGAGAACCATAAAGCAAAAGCAGTAAAATGTTGACATTTGGAGGAATCAATCAAGGTATTCTTTGTACTGTTTTTTCAGCTTTTTTCTAAGTCTAAATTATTGCAAAATTAAGTAAAAATTTAAAAAATCCTTAGCAAATGGCAGACTCTACTTTTTCTCACCTTCTTTCCCAGCCTATAGAGTCATGGTGATAATATGCAGCAGGCATTTTTAACTGAATTGAGGCAGAAAGTGTTTACACAGGGTTTGTGCTAAACAAACTAAAGCCAGCTGACCAAAACAGGCCTGCTGACTGTTTTCATATGGCCTGCCACTTAAGAATAACTTTTTACATTTTTAAATGCTTGAAAAAAATTCAAAAGGAGAATAATATTGCGTGACATTTGAAAACAACATGAGATTAAAATATCAGTGTCCATAAAGTCCTATTAGAACAGAACCACTCCTGATTCTCTACATATTGCATATGGCCACTTTGACACTACAGTGGCAGGTGAGTAGCTGAAATAGAGACCATATGACCCACAAAACCTAAAATATTTTCTATCTGACCCTTTATAGTAAAAGCTTACCCAAAGACTATAGACTGTAGTTTGTTTCTAATACTAAAAGTATTAGAAACTTTGTTTTGTAGGTGAACTAGCGATAATCATAGCCATTGTAGTACTGAATGATTTAGCAATGGTGTGTCACTCTGTCTCACCATCCAAGAAATATGTTACCACCCATATTTCACAGATGAGAAAACTGAGGCACAGTGGAGTGAAATGACTTGCCAATTGCCATAGAACCAGGAAGCGATGGAGTCTCTAAAGCCACATTGTCTGAATTTCAAGCCTGACTTATTTTTAAATGGCCTGCTTCTTTCTGTCCATACTTCATTTTTTAGTTCCTGTCCAAGTGTGCATACATAGTGTGCTGAGATGTAAAACCTCCTGCTCCAAGTTAATGGGGATATGAAATGACTGTAAGAAAGCTGTTGTCCTGTTAGGGACTCATCTCCAATGAGAAAGATGTTCACTTAGACAACTAAATATAGCACATGCTCTAATAAAGACCAGTGCTACTTAAAAATGTGATCCGAGGACCAATAGTATGAGATAAGTATAGGAATTTGAAGTAGATATTTAGAAACTTGTAGTAATTTGAAAAAGTTTGTTGACTCTAATAATGAAAAGGTGGATGTGAATTTTGTATGTCTATTTTTATTTTCTTTTTCTAGAAATTTATTTTGATCATATTTTTTACAACAGAATCAGTCCTTGATAGATGAGAAAGAGTACTTATAACCACAGAAACAAAACTGATCCTTCACCAAAGGTAGTTTGAGAAGCACAGAGGCCTCACCAGTAGCATAAGAACAATGAAAGGAAGAGAGGTGTGTGGTGTAGTTACACAGATGAAAACTTTGTTTTTCTTTCCTAACAGGGCTTTGCACACAAGTTAAGACTCAATCTCCACCCCTTTGATCAATCTATTTTCCCTTATGGTCCCGACAAAGCTTTCTTACTCAACAAATTTCAAGTCCCGATGTCATTTCTGACCTATATTTCAGTGTAAAAATTTAAATAACTTTACATTTCTAGTATTTAAAAAAATTTATCAAAATAATTATAATTTGGAATATGTTTTAGGCGCATTAAATGATATATGTTAAAGGCAAGGAAAAAGCAATGCCTCTGCTAAAAAGACATGACCACTAATTGCGATGCATGATTGGATCTTGGATCAGGAAAAAAATAATAATTACAAACAATATTATAGGATAACTAACAGAAATTGAATATAGACTATGGATTATAAAATAATATTGTACTAATATTAAATTTTCAAATTTTGATGATACTGTGTCTTCAACTTACTCTCAAATGGTAGTAACATGTATATACATATTATATATTATACAATTGTACATATATATTACATATGTTTAATGTGAGAGTCAATGATGGAGCAAATAAAGCAAAATGTTACCAATTGATCAAGTAGGTAAAGGGCATACAGGAATTCTTATATCAAAAAATTATTTAAACGACTAAAGAAAAGTCTCTAGCCTGCAGATGTGGACAGTTCTACACAGCAATTCCTTATCTTTTTTACATGTCTTTAAGTCTTCCAACAGAAAATCCTGAGACCTCTGTCCTGGAATTAAGTTGTATAACCAACTGATGGGTACGGTTATGAAAGAAAAAAAAGATTAAATTTTGAAATCATTGACCAAGAATTTCCCCACAGCTCCAATAAAAGCAGCTATTTATCAGGAATGACATGCCATATGACAGTCACAAATGTGAGGATGTCCTTGTCTCCATGTTGTCAAAGTACTTCCCAAATAAAGCATTAGCATTTATTTCTTGCCTCAGACTCTGTTTTCTAGGGAGCCCATGATGAGATAATTATTTGCTCAACATAATGAAATTGCCCTGCAGCCTACCATTTCCTGTATGCATTTCTTGAGCTTTCTCCAACCTTGGCTTTGGGGGATGTCCTCTTAGATTTTGCTTTTAGGATCACAGGTCACAACTCATCTCCCATTTTAAACCCAGATTTAATGCCTCTTTCTTAATGAAGTAACTACTGATGGCTCTATCTGAAGAAAATATCTAATTTATGACATTTATCTTTCTCTGTGTTATGGCTCTTTATGTTCTGCGCCTTCATTCAGGCCCTCATCTTTCTTATTAGAATTACTTCAGGGGTCTCGTATACTGCTTTTTCGCTTTTGGCCCCATCATCTTGTTGCCGAGTTGAGCCTCTGCATGTGTCATTCCCTCTGCTAGAAATCTTTCCTATTCTGTTTTGCCTCCAGCCAATCTCTATTTCATCTTCTCAGACCCTTTAAAGGAGTTCAAGCACGGCCTCTTGCAAGAAACCTTCGCAGACTCACCCTCAGACTAGATTACTGCTATAGACTGAATGTTTGTGTGTCTCTCAAATTCATACATTAAAATCTAATCCCTAGTGGGGTGGTATGTGGAGATGGGTCTTTGGGGTCTTTGGGGTGATTAGATCATGAGGGCCTAATGAGATTAGAGAGCTCTCTTGCCCCTTCTACCGAAGACACAGCAGGAAGCTGGTTTGCACCAAATCCGTTGACATCTTGATTTTGGATTTCATGAATTGTGAGAAATAAACTTCTGTGGTATAAGCCATCCAGTCTATGGTATTTTGGTTAAAACAACCTGAACGAACTAAGACAGTTACCCAGCCCTTTTTGGGGTCCACACAGTATTCTGTTCACCTCTCCATTCTAGCTCTAATGAGAGGGTAATTGAAGGTTTACTTATTTGTCTTCTTCAGACTTTGAGTTCCCTGGGGAAGAGTAGATACCATTTCTCTAATACAGTGCCTGGCACGCAATAGTTCACTAAAGGTTTATGTAACAAATGAGAAAAAAAAATAGATGACTTATTTCCTCTGCTCAACTGACAACTCCTTACAGTAAAGGGGATGTACTTGATCCATCTTTTCTTTCTAGGGCTAAGGGCAGGACCTGGGTACAAGGTGGATACTGAATAGCATATTGAAAGAATGAATAATTCTTTCAATATGAAAGAAAATTTGTCATTAAAATCACTTGGAGAACGCTGGCTCAGATGCAGCTCTGATGAGGCTGAACAGTCCCATAAGCAGGGGACAGCCTTGGTACACATTGCCTTGTTTCACTTCCTTTTACAAAGTGTGTTAAATTGTAATGGAAAGCTATTGTTCCCTATATTCCTACCTACCCACTCACAAACCCAACTGACAAAGCAGAGTAACTTGTTGGGGTAAAAGGGGAGAGACTGCCATATGTGCCCTGTGGCCTCTGCTCAAACATCGCCTCCTCATGCAATCTTCCCTCTCCCATCCCATTCACTTATTTTATTTTCTTCATATCACGATTGGAATTTTTTTCCCCTAAGAGTTGTTTAAAAATAACAAGTAACCTTAAAAATATCTTTAAAATATATGTATGGCATAGAAAACGAAGCAGCGAATATCCTCATACTCCCTTCCCTGGAGCCCATGTGACTCTCCCAATTCTGTGCCCTCCCTTCCACCTTATAGGGAATCACTATCCAAAGTTTGTGCATATGGTTCCTTTTTCATTACAGTTTTACCCTTTGTGTTTGTTATGAGGTAAGACTATATTATTTGCATTCCTAAATAATATCTTCTATACTTTAGCATATTTTAAAACTTTAAACAAACGGACTCATTCTCTATTTTTAAAAAGATTAACTGTGTTGTTCTGTGTAGTTGTGATTCTTTCATTTCCCCTTCTGTAAAATATTCCTCCTTGTGCACATACTCTCACTTAAGAAAAATTCACTCTTCTGTTTACAGACAGGTTACTTCTGCTTCCTGTTATTAAGAACAGTGCTGCTATACACCAAAAACATTTACTAATTATGAAGGGGAAAAATGAGGTGGAGAAAATGGACACAACCTTAACAAAGTAATCAAAATTAACATCACTGAGAAGGGGTAAACATCATGTCCCTCACACACAACATCAGAGAAAGATGCCATATTGCTTCTCTGGTATTCTAGTCATAAGACCTTAATCTGAATCTAATTATGAGGAAACATCAGAGAAACTCCAAGGTTTCATGAGAGACCTCTTATAAGATAACAGTTCCGTATTCTTTTTTTTTCTTTTCGATAGACTATTTTAAAGAGCAGCTTTAGATTTGCAGCAAAATTGAGCAGAAGGTATAGAGATTTCCCATATACCCCAACCCTTATGCACAGCCTCCCCCACTATCAGAATCCCACATCAGAGTGGTACATCTGTTACAACTGATCAACCTACACTGACACATCATAATCACCAGAAGTCCATAGTTTACAATAGGGTTCATTCTTGGTGTTGTACATTCTATTGGTTTTGAAAAATGTATAATAACATTTATCCACAGCTATAGTATCATACAGAAGAGTTTCACTGCCCTAAAAATCCTCTGTGCTGTGTTTATTCATCCCTCCCTCCCCTCCATACCTGGTAACTACTGATCATTTTACTATCTCCATATGCCTTTTCCATATATGCCTTTTCCAGAATGCCATGTAGTTGGAATCATATAGCGTGTAGCCTTTTCAGATTGGCTTTTCTCACTTAGTAATATACATTCAAGACATGACTCCATGTCTTCTCAAGGTGACTCCATGTCTTTTCATGGCTGGATAGCTCACTTTTTTTTTTTTTTAGCACTGAATAATATTCTGTTGCCTGAATATATCACAGTTTATTTATCCATTCACCTACTGGAGCACATCTTGGTTGCTTTAAAGTTTTGGAGATTATGAATAAAACTAGCTATAAACATTTTGTGTGTAGGTTTTTGTGTGAACATAAGTTTTCAACTCATTTCAGTAAATACTAAAAAGTGTGATTGCTGGATTATATAGTATGTGTATGGTTAGTTTAGCAAAAAATGGCCAAACTATCTTCCAAAGTGTATTATTTTGCATTCCTACTCGCAATGAATAAGAGTTCCCTTTTACTCCACATCTTTGCCAGCATTTGATGTTGTCAGTGTTTTGGATACTGGCCATTCTACTAGGTGTGTAGTGATATCTCAATGTTGTTTTGGCTTGTATTCTTTAAAAACATCAGTGACATGACAGGAAAAGCTGAATAGGTCCAGACTAAAAGACACTAGATAGAGGTGACAACTAGATGCAATATATGATCTCGGACTACATCCAGTCCAGGGAAAAAGTGCTATAAAAGACATTATTTATACAGTTGACAAAACTGGAATAGAAATAGATTAAAGCCTCCTGTCATTGTTGAATTTGATCATTGTATGTAGTTTCATTCTTAGGACATAATACTGAAAGATTAAGGGGGAAGTAGGCCTGATGAATGCAACCTACTCTCAAATGATTCAGAAAAAACCATATAGATAATATAGATAGAAAAAGGAAATGTGGCATGATAGCAATTTGTGAATCTTGATGAAAGGGCATAACGAGTTCTTTGTAGTATCCTTACAACTTTTCTGTAAGTTACTTCAAAATAGTTTACAGAATTTTTTTAAAAGTGCTGCTTATAACATTCCACTCCTATCTTTTAATGCACACATACAAGTTTCTGGAGTCTATTCTGAAGAGTGGAATCGCAGGGTTGTAAGGTGCTGCATCTTCAACTTGGCTAGCTAAATAGTTTACAAAGTGCCATCCTTATTTTATTTTTATTTTACTGACATCCTTATTTTATTTTTCTCTCTCACTGAAAGGTAAAGTGGTTAACAGTGCTATCAAAATCTAGGCCTTGGTCCCGAAGCATCAGCCTTACCAAGGTGCTGCACGGTTAGAAATGCAGACCCCTAATCCAGACTTGGAGAATCAGAAACTCTAGGGGTACAGCCCAGGAATCTGCGTTTCCACAAATCTTCTAAGTGATTAAAAAGTTTCAGTAACGCTAATCTGTGATCCATTAGGGTAGCATCTGGCTTGCAGACAGCTGTCCCCAAACCAATAAACAGTGGAGCCCCAGCAAAGGTTAGTGCAGGGACCAGAAGGCAGCGCGCCCTTCCCAGGGAACCCGCCGGGCACCGGCAGCTACGCCAGGACCCCCCAGCTGGGTGGGGAGGGGCGGCCGGACGGGGCGGGCCAGAGGCGGGCGTCCCCGCCTCCTAGGCATTCGGCCTGCCGCATCCCGCCGCCCTTCTCCTCCTTTTCCTTCTCTCTCCTTTCCTTCCTTCCTTCCGCCCAGCGCAATGGAGCCGGGGCGCGGGTCCGCGGCGGCGCTGCTGGTGCTGCTGTGCGCGGGCTGCGCGCTGCGCTCCGGGCGCGCCCAGTACGAGCGCTACAGCTTCCGTAGCTTCCCGCGGGACGAGCTGATGCCACTAGAGTCGGCCTACCGGCACGCGCTGGACCAGTACAGCGGCGAGCACTGGGCGGAGAGCGTGGGCTACCTGGAGATCAGCCTGCGGCTGCACCGCCTACTGCGCGACAGCGAGGCCTTTTGCCACCGCAACTGCAGCGCGGCGCCCCAGCCCGATCCCGCCGCCGGCCTCGCCCGCTACCCAGAGCTGCGCCTCTTCGGAGGCCTGCTGCGCCGAGCGCACTGCCTAAAGCGCTGCAAGCAGGGCCTGCCAGCCTTCCGCCAGTCGCAGCCCAGCCGCGAAGTGCTGGCGGATTTCCAGCACCGGGAGCCCTACAAGTTTCTGCAGTTCGCCTACTTCAAGGCAAGTCCGCCGGGCCCCGCCCCGGCCCCGCCCCCAGGCCCAGGCCCCGCCTCCGTCCTGGGCCGCGTTCCACAGCCTTTTCTTGACCCGTCT
>NW_011888782.1:17183999-17193793 GCF_000151845.1 Pteropus vampyrus
CCATTCATCTTAGTATTTTGAGATCTCTTAAAGGACAGAAAAAAGTTAAGAATTTTATTTAAAAATCAGATTCTTCATTGCTTCAATTAAAAATCATTGAAAAACCAATTTTAGGTGGTGATAGTATATGGTTCATTATTTTTTCCCTTGATTGATGGTTATATTTTCAGATTGTTTCTGGGTAGAGAGAAAATAATTGGTGACAAGCACATACATTCTACCTGGCACCTGAAGGCTGGAGGTAGATACTAGAGATAGATGGCTCTGCCTGCTGTGGCAGGATTCGGGTAGATGTTCCTATGCTGGCCTGATTTGCAGGCCTCTTTCCGTAATTAAGGACAGATGCCTGAGTTGAACGCGGGGATGGAGATGGTGGGTTCAGAGAGAGAGGTGAGCAGCTGTGAGTGTGTGATCTCATAGAGAAGGGGCCACGCTCCTGATGTGTAGCCCTCAAGCCCACCATACGTTTCATGTCATCACCCTGTCTTAGATTCATGTCACTAGCTGTGGGTTCTCTCTGTGGCTGCCACCTCCTTGAAATGCTCATCTTCCCCACAGGCTGAGGAAAAAGTGAATCCCAGCACTTTAGGAAATCCTCAGTGACTTTGAACTCTGAGCAGACAGAGCTGGCCACCTCATAGGCACTCTGACCCCACCTTTACCTGGCCATGGACTATGTTCTCTCTCAACCTCAGGCCTGCCACCACATCAAGACGAATTTAAAAGTGGCTCCTTGGGCAGGTAGCTGGGGGCTTCTCATGCAGGTAGCTGTTTCTCAGGAACCTATGGCAGGGTAGGTGCTCCCAGCCACCTTCTCCAAAACCTGCCTAGAGTCTCTCAGAGATTTAGCTGCCATGATGTGGCTTCATGTTCCAGCTGGCAGAGCCTGGATTAAAGGGAATAATCACCCTTTCCTTTTCAGGAAGGGGTTCCATTTTGTAAAATTCAGGTCCTAAATGAGAGGCCTTAAAAATCCCACTCTGTGCTTCTTTTTTAAAGTGCTCTTCTGAGAATCAGAGAATCTAATTTCATTGACAAATGCTTTAAAAGGGCTGTATTCATACCTACTCCCTTCCTTCGAGCTGCCAGACTGGACTTTTTCCTGCCAGGACTGTAAAGTTTTCCGTAGAACTCTTTCAAAGGCAGTGAATGCCACTACAGGCCACTAACTGGTATTCCCAACACATCTGCATTGACATCTGGGAGTCTCCACCCTCATCACCACCCACCACTTCTCTATTGCAGCCACCACCATTGTCTCCAAGTGACTTGGCTCCAATTCTGGGGTAATTCCATACAGAAACGTGCTACTTTTTGATCCTCAGAAATCCAAGTGTACCAAATATCCCTTTATTTTCTCTCTTCAAACCTAATTGCCTAACTCCTGCCTCAGAGTATCTCTCCAGATTGGCAGAAGGAGTCTGTACACATGTACAGGTGCCGCCCCTGCCCCCCACCAGCTTGTGCCCTGATTCCAGGGGACGGCCAGAGCCAGAACATCAATGTGGAGGGGGGGGCCCTCTGGTTGGTGATCGTGTGTCCACACAGGGAAGTGTTCATCTCTGTGTTTGCCTGCCTTCTTGAGCTGCCCCATCCCCCAAACACACCATTCCTCCCTGAGGACTTTTGCCCTCCTGGGCTCTGCCCACAGGGCTGACACGCCTGCAGCTCCAGGGCCACAGACCTTGCTGCTCCTGCAGACCCCAAAGGGAACTTTTTTCCTAGCCTGGAGGATTCCCTTTTCTCCCTCTTCTTCCAGGCCAGTCAGCTTCTTCCTGCGGCTCCCGTCCCAATTTCCTTCTCTCATTATGCTTTCCAAGTTCTCTCAAGAGCACAGGGCTTTGGTCACATGAGTAATTTCTGCTCTCTGACTAGACAGCTACCGCCCATGAGGCAGTGAAACTCAGAATCAGTTGGCCACCACCTGACTGGGGAGAAAAGAAAGGGGAAAAGAGAGGAAAACATGAATTAATTTTATAAAAATATTATGTAGTCATAATGTCATGTCCAAATCACTGATGCTTACTATTTCCTGCCTTGCCCCAGAACGTGTGCCCAAGGGCAGGAATGCAGACATGAAGACATTGCTGGGTCTGGAGGGGGAGACAACACATCAGCTGAGCCCACGGAGTGGTGTGAAAAGAGGGAAGACAGGGAACATGAGGTCGTATAAAGAGAGGGTCTTAATCGAGGTTGCTGGAAGATAGGCGGGACTTAATTTAATGTATGGTACACAAAGGCAGGGATTCCCCCTGCCCCCATTTTGCTCATTGTTGCCGACTCATTTCTAGAACAATGCCTACCATGTCTGCCGAGTGAATGGATGAGTAAGTGAGGAGGTGGGGGGGGGGTCATCGAGAATGGTGAAGCAGAAGCTTCTGTGAGAAATTTGGGAATATATTAATAAATCTGTCAAGATTCTGGCAGAAAAGATGTGGTATAGTCATTTGGGTGATCAGAGGAACATTTACTAAGGCGGTTGTTTACAAAGGCTTGTAGCAGTGGGGTGTGACCACCCATAAGCCCAAAGGGGCAAAGGAGAGAACCTGCAAAGAGAGAGTCTATTTAGAGAGGGGACTTTGAGAGGAGCTGTGACCTTCAGTTAAAGGATAATTAGCAGCCCAAGGTGACTATGCAGGGAGGGAGCCAGGAGACTGTAACCCAACCTTCCTCTCTTTCCTTCAGTCTCCTGTTGGTGCCCCTGCTGGGGTTCCTCATTAATGAACCCCATCGGAAACTAGAGGGCAAGAGAGTCTGTTGCTATGGTTCGTAGAGGCCAGCCTCCTAGGGCACGGAAGGCGGTGGACACGGTGGAGAATAGATGGAGAAGGGCACACAGAGGCCATCCAGTCACCTTCAGGGAATAAGTATTCATCTGGAGTGGCTGGACAAGGTCTCAATGGGCCCTGGCTGAACCCACTGAACCCCTAGCTGGAAACATCATGTTGAAACACTAAGTTACTGAAGGACTGAACAGATCTCGATTTGCAAAAGTCACTGCTCACCATCCATTAAGTAGCTTTCATCTTTCTTTTTTGTGCTTTAGGCAAATAATTTTCCGAAAGCCATTGCAGCTGCCCACACCTTTCTACTGAAGCACCCTGATGACGAAATGATGAAGAGAAACATGGCTTATTACAAGAGCTTGCCTGATGCTGAGGACTACATTAAAGACTTGGAAACCAAGTCATATGAGGTATGTTTGGATTTTTATACAGGGGTTATTCACAATGTGAACTCTTGAAGAAGTGTATCTCAATGAACAGCTATAGACATCGAAGGACTTCTAGTGATTTTTAATGACATTGAATGAATATTATGACAATAGAAATGATTGACTTTTCAGCATAAATGATCCTTTTAAGAATGAGATTTTACAGTCCGTGATGCTATTAAAGCCACCTTTCCTTTAAATGCTACATTTTAGAAATATGGTCATTTGATTGTTCAGTTTTATGATGGTAGAATAAAGACGTATCTTGGAAATCTTCCCCAAATGACCAAGAACACGAGAAAGAGAAACATTAAGTCTCCATTTTTGATGAAACTAGGAGCTATGTTTATACATATGCACACACACACACACACACACACACACACACAACATATATGTGTATTAAGGTGGAAAGAGAATACGGAGCTAGGAAGGCTGACTTGTTTGAGAGGCTACTTAAATCTCTGCATCTGCAAAGGGGAGTTCTGATGGAGATTGATGAGAATAAGAAGAGGAAGAATCTAACCCCTCTGAGCATTTAGTATAGTCTGGGTCTGTCGAGCTCAGGCCTTGGGGCATGGACACCAGTGAAAGGTAGGACCAGACTGAAAACAGGAAACGTGTTGGAAGCCTCCATGGGGAGCCATTAGGTCCCAAGGTCTGAGTACAGGGTTTCCCATAGTGTGACCAGGCTATAAGCTCGCTTTTTGAACCTCAAATATAGTGTATGAAGTCTCTTTTCTGGGGGCCCTTTAGTTTTCCAGGGAAGAATTCTCCAGCCTTCTGCAGGGCTGGTGGGGCATCCATGCTTGTCCGCTGGTGTTTGAAAGCCATCGTGGAGAGAGGGATGGGGCCTCACAGCTGAGTTGGAGACATCATGTGCTCCCTGGTTTTCAGCTCCGTGCCTCAACCACAGTGCTGCTGTGCCTGTTGCCTGACCCCTCAGCCGTTAAGGGTAGAGTGTCAAGAGTAATCCACCAGTCTCAACGGAAGACTGGCTTGAAGAGCTGTGATCCGTTGGGTCAGCAGTGGGGTGCTGGCGGGAACCTGGGGCTTCAACATCCCTGTTCAGACTTTCAGCCCTGCTTTCATTCTGTACCTTGCACCAGCCGTCCATGGTCCCTGGTGCTTGCAAGTGCCAGCGGGCTGTGTAGCTCATTTTCCCTGCAGGCCTTCCTCTCATAATTTGGTTTTCTCTCTTCCCAAAGGTTGTCGAAATCGCCTGTCTGCTGCTTACTCCTTTCTCATTCTCCCATAAAAAAAAAAAAAAAAGGATTTATACCTTCTTACTTTCTTCACTGTCATTTTTTCACAGGGTTTGGGGAACAGAGCTGAGTGTTTGTGGTCAGTGCACTGCAAGTAGCTAGACCCTTCTTTCCTCTTTGGAGTCCTGCTGGGTGTGGTGGGCTGCCCTCCTGTGTGCCCACGGGGCTCCCTCTCTCTGCCTGGCCTTCCTCTTGCTCCTGCCATCCTGCTGCTTCTGCAGAGCCAGCTGCCTGAAGTGGCTGCTGATTGACCCCATCTCCAGGCCAGGCCTCTGCAGTGCTCTGTCTCCTTGTCTTGTTTCTAGCGGATGCTGCCTGCCCAGGAGGCTTAGGAAGATCCACCCTCTCTCTCTACCTGAGGCCTTAAGCTTGGTGAAAATTCCAGGTCCAAGGGGTGTCCCTCTGATACCCCCATTCTGGAGCAGCTGAAAGGAAACTGCAAGTGGCGAGTCCCTTGCTTATTTCAGGGCCTGATCTGAGTCCTCCAACTTAACACGTTTTTGTGTGTATCCAAGATCTCTACTTATCTCTTATGAGACCAGTGTCTCACCTGATTCAACCAGCGGTCAGCAGAAACTCCATGAAGTTGCCCCTGTCTGACATGTGGCCACTCTCCTCAGTGACTCATGCTGATGCATGGCCCTACTGTTCTGTCCTTTTCTGATAGGGGAAGAGAGATGTGATACCTGCTCTCAAGCTTATATCTTTTCTTTGATTCGGTTTTAAAAATTAATTTTATTGAGGTATAATTTATTTAAAATTGAATTGCCAATTTAAAATGAATAAATCCATGAATTTGGACAAATACGTGCAGTCGTGTAACTAAACTACCACCAAAATCACAATGTAGAATATTTTCATCTCCTCTAAAATGTTCACCTCATGCCCCTTTGCAGACAAGCCTTTGACCCAACCCCTGGCCCCTGGCGGCCACTGCTCTGATTTATGTCACTATTGTTTTCTCTTTTTCCTTGATTTTAATTTGATTTTATTATCAAGTGCCTGCTACTTTTTGAATTAAAATAAGTGTATCATTGTACACAGGATAGAAAAAGCTAGACGTAAGTAAGTCACTAACTGGCTTCACATTTAATTAAGAGTCAGTGCGGTTTCTTCAGAATTAGTGAGACTAGAGCTCTATCGTGGCCTGATTCCCTTTGGGAAGACAGGCCCTTCTCCCTTCATGTCTGGGAGCTTCACTGACTTCTCTCTGCTTCCCAGAGCCTGTTCATCCGGGCAGTGCGGGCGTACAATGGCGAGAACTGGAGGACATCCATCACAGACATGGAGCTGGCCCTTCCCGACTTCTTCAAAGCCTTCTATGAGTGTCTTGCAGCGTGTGAGGGCTCCAGGGAGATCAAGGACTTCAAGGATTTCTATCTTTCCGTAGCAGGTTGGTGGGGGTGGTAAATGGTATAGCTGCCCCTGTGTGACCTACATGCCTTCTCGATGACTTGGGTGGCCTCTGAAGAACTTTGGAGCTTAAATACGAATGGGTAACTGGGGTGGGATGGCTGCCACCTACATAGATCGGTCTTTGACTTGGAGAAATAATGAATATTATGTACAAACACAGGCTTGTGGAGGAAGTCTACCGTATCGGCCTGGCTTGATTACAGATTCGCCACAGGCTTTTGGAAAAGTTAAAATTAAAATTAAAAAGGCCTATGAGTAACTTGTGCCTCGTGTTACGAAATATCTCTGATGGTGAAAAATTTCCAGCACACATAAAGGTAGAATGAAGAGTATTATGAGTTTCTAAGTAGTTGTCGCTAAAAAAAAAAAAAAAAATTGGAAAAAAAATGCTCATTATAGGAAGTTGAGAAAACATGGGAAAAAATGAGAAAGAAAGAAAAATTAAAACACCATCAGAGAAAACCTAGATGTCCCTAGGATTTCTCTTTAACCTTTAATGGGCAGTTTTGCTCCAGAAATTGGGAAATGACCCAGAAGAGATTTCCCAAACTGGTTTTGGGAACACCGATCCTAGAACTGTACCTTGAAGAAAGGGTGCCCTGGCCAAATAAGCCTGAGAGGGGACTGGGCGCCATCTGCCTCCCAGAATGTCACTGGACACTCCAGTGGGTAAAGGCCTGTAGAAATCCCGTAGTTTGGCAGCTCTAAGTTATTGAATCTAGAGTTTGTTTTTTCTAATCATTTTTTCGTTCATGTGTCTTTTTTTTTTTTTCTTAACAAAGTACCCTTTTTTTTTTTTTCTTAACAAAACCTTGTTATTTTGGAAGGTTTCAAACAGATCATGAACCCCATGTACCCATGACCCGGGCTGGCAATTGTCAACTCATGGCCCTTTGGGCTTCATCTAATTCCCACCTACTTTTTCCTCTCTCATGTTATTTTGAAGCAAATCCAAGATGTTACATCACTTCATTTGTAATATTTCAGTATATGCCTCTAAAATATAAGAACTCTTTTTTTACATAACCACCTATTATACCTAAAAGATTTTAACATTAATTCCTTGATCTCATCATCACGTATCAATGTTCCAATCATCTCAGAAATGTCATAAACATGTGTGTACCTTTAATGTACAATTCGTTTGACTCACGTTCCAGATAAGGTGCACACATTGTACTTGGTTATCTTTTAAAATTTTTACTGTGGTAGAATACACATAACATAAAATGTTACTGTTATAACCATTTTTAAGTATACAGTCCAGTGGCATTAAGTACATTCACATGGTTATGCAACCGTCACCACCATCCATATCCAGAACCTTTTCATCTTCCCAAACTAAAACTAACCAAATGACAGAAAAAAAAAATTTGTATACTAACTTTCTGTGCTCCTCACCCCTACTCCTGGTCACCACCATTCTACTTTCTGTCCCTATGAAATTAACTGCTCTAGGTACCTTATATAAACAGAATCATATAGTATCGATCTTTTTGTGACAGCTTATTTCATTTAGCATAATGTCCTCAAGGTTTATGCATATTGTAGCAAATCGATTACCTTTTAAATCTCTTTTAATTTATAGGTTCTTCCTCCATATTCTTTCCCTCTTGCTATTGAAGAAACAGTCATTTATCTTGTAGAGATTCCCACACGCTGGATTTTGCTGAGTGTAGCCCCATGGTCCTCTGTCCTCTATATTTCTTATAAATTGATAGTTGGATGTAGAGGCTTGATCAGTGTTTGTTTGTTTGTTTGGTTGGTTGTTTGGTCAGGGTTGGGAGACAAGACCACTTCCTAGTAGGTGCTGAGTTCTCCCATCAGTGGGCACAGAATGTCCGGCTGCCTCTCTCTCTGTGATGTTGGCAGCTGCCGGTGCTCACACCTGGACCTCATGCGGCACCTTTTAACTAGTGTTCTGCTAGTGTAGGGTTGCCCCTTCCAAGCTCCCTTTATGCATATAAGTGTCAAGAGTACACCTGACACTCAGAATAAAGGGACAGGTGCAAAAAAGGGTGCTTACTTGGAGCTATAGTGTTTTGACTAAGATAAATAATAGTTATTAGAAAAGGTAACATTTATTAAACTCCAACTAAATGCCACAACCTGTTCTATGCTTTCTATGTGTTTTATCTCAATTTTGCAACCCTATGAGGAAAATACTAGCATTCTCCCCATTTTATAGCTGACAAAGCTGAGGCATAGAGAGGTTAAGTATTATGATTATTGTCCTCAGAGGAAGGGCTGGGACTTGAACCCTGGCCTTCTGACTGCAGAGTCTTACCTCCTAATTCTAATGAAATGGTGTCTCACTGGTGTGGTACATTATACTTAATTTCAAACTTTTTCTTTTTGGTAGGTAATATATGCACGTAGTATAAAATGTGAAAGACACAAAAAATATAGACTGTGGGAAAAAAAGCCTCCTTCTGTATCAGTCATGGTCCTGACTGGAACTAGATGACCAAGTATCATGTGGGAGATTTTTGGGGACCAGGCCCGGAAGTCACGTTCATTAGTTGTCACTATTCACATTTCTTTTTTTTTAATTTTCATTTTTCGATTAGAGTCGATGTTCAATATTTTATATTAGTGCTATTTACATTTCATTGGCACAGTTAGTCATATGGCCCCAACCCACTGCAAGGGAGGCTGGGAAATATAGTCCTTGATATCTTTATATATTATTATATATGCAGGTCCATCCATTCTCTTTAAAGATTATATAGATTCTATTATTAATATGTACCATAATTTATTAATCATCATCCTGTTGACTGGCATTTAGGTTATTTCCATTTGTTTGCTGTTATAAACAGTGCTATGTGTGCATAAGTCTAAGGACAATTTCCCTGAACTAGACTACTGGTCGGAGGATATAATGTGTATTTTAACCTTTGATAAATTTTGCCAGACTGCTTTTTGAAAAATTTGTTCGTTTTGCTTCTACCAACAGAATATGAGAGTGTAAGTCTCACCATTCTCTTCCTAACACTGTGTATTATCAAATTTCAAATATTTTGCCAATTTAACAATTAAAATTATTTTAGATAGGATTGTATTTCTTAATTACAAATGAAGTTTAGCATCTTCTCAAAATGTTAATTAGCCATTTTTATAATTTCTTCTCTGTTAACAACCTTTTGGCCATATTTATATTGTCTTTTTCTTGTTAAAGAAACTGCATGTTAAAAGTTTTAATCCTTTAGCATAAGTATTGCAAATATTTTATCTCTATTATTTATCATTTTTACTTTTTGCCTTTGTCATTGGAGAGGTGGGACAGAAGTATTATTAAGAAATCTAATGATAGACTTATGGCAATCACTTATTTAGGTACATAAACGTTGAATAACTATGGTATATGCCCTGAAACTAATACAATATTGTATGTTAGCTATATTTTAATAAAAATCTTAGAAAAAAGAAAGTTCATCGCTCTGAAAATTTGTGTGCGTTCTTTCAGATCATTATGTAGAAGTTCTGCAATGCAAAATACAATGCGAAGAGAACCTCACCCCAATTATAGGAGGCTATCCAGTGGAGAAATTTGTGGCAACCATGTATCACTATTTGCAGTTCGCTTATTATAAGTGTAAGTAATCCTCTTCCATGAGATCTTGGGCATGGTGCTTAATCCTTGTAAGACTCAGCTTCCCCATCTGTAGAATAGAGGTTCTAACGCTTACCTATGAGAGAATTCATCAAAGTCACATCATTGGCCCTGGTGCTGAGCTTTGCTGAACCTTGGAGCCAGGCTGCCTGGGTTCGAATTCCAGCTTTGTCGCTCACTTCTCTGTGTCTCAGTTTCCTCTTCTCTAAAGTAGATGTAATGGCACTAACCTCATAAGATTTGTCGCGAAGATTAAATGAGTCGACAGACATGGAATACTGAG
>NW_011888782.1:17195433-17214486 GCF_000151845.1 Pteropus vampyrus
GTTTAAAGATTTTCAGTGGGATGAAAACATAAGCGTGTGTTTTAATTCATTGTCATGAAGTCTGCATTGGCACTTACCTGAGCTAGCCCTGAGGTAGACTTTGAAACATGGGGTCATCTTGTCTCTGAGCAGGGCTTGGTTATGTGAACACAAAGCCAGAACACTAGGATTTTAAAAGTGTTCCAGGCACATCCAGGCTCTGGTAGCCCACTGGTCCTCTGAAATCCTCACATGCTCTGAAAATCTCCCTGTGTGTCAGAAACTGTGGCGGAGACTTATAAACACTGGTAAACCAAAATTTCTAGCTTAGCTTGCTGCTCCCCAGGAAATCTTTGCTTCTGGGGTTAAAGGTATACAGTACGAGTAAAATTTACTTCTCAAAATTGCCTTCCTGAAAGTCTGCCCAGTTTTGAACTCTTTCTAAATTAACTACTGAAATAAATTTCTTGAGGGCAGGTGTTGTTATTTATACGTGAACCCTTTCCCAGCCCTGCAGGCCTTGAGAATAATAAGTGCCTTTACACCCTGATTTTAAAGTTGTCATTACCAGAAATAGCCACTGGGTGGCAAAATTTACTCATACCCTCGCTTCTGTTATTCTGGCCAACCAGAGCTTTAGCAAAGGTAGTGTTTTTGGGTTTTAATTGAAGTGGAAAGTGCCAGAATAAATACCCAAGGGCTTGTGTCTCGTCACTTCTTCATCCTGTCCCCCACCCCTAAGACAAATCCCAACCCCTATGACAAATCCCAACCCCTGCCAAATCCCTATGCAGAAGGTAGTGCTGTAGGTAGGGCAACTCTAAGGAGTGAGGCTGGAGGTGAGACCCTCACCTCCAGGAAGTGACAAGGCCAGGTAACTCTTCATGTCTTTTTCAGCCCAGAGAGTCCACCATCCTTTTGGAGTTTCTAGATTTGGTTTAACTATAGCAGGGCCTACCTGTCTGTGGATTGCGGTGTCATCCACATGGGACCCAGGCACTTTGGTACCCAAAAGGGGCCTCATCTGCTGAGCATGTCCTCCCTAGCTCATTAGCCCCGTGACAGTCGAGGCTTTGGGATCCAGCCTTCTCATGCTCCAGGGATGTGAGAGCAGCTCAGGGCACGTGAGCATGAGGTGAAATGTGGTAGCCATTTCTGCAAAGGCATCTGTCTGCATGTTTCAAATCTGGCCTCCACATTGCCCTGGAGACCCAGCCTGTGACCCACCTACCCAGGGATGATTCCAGTGTGTGGCGGGTTTTCAGAAGAAGGGCCTGCAGAGAAGGGGCTTGTTCATGACCTTTTCTTCTAGGAAGCTGTGCTTCAAAAAAAGGGGGAGGGGTGGGAGGAGGGGGAAGGGGAGGCTGGCGAGAGGAACCGCAGCAGGTGCTGGCTGATCTCCTGTCCCCCTCTCCTTTGGACCCCAGTGAGTGACCTGAAGAACGCGGCCCCCTGTGCGGTCAGCTACCTGCTCTTCGACCACGACGACAAGGTCATGCAGCAGAACCTGGTGTATTACCAGTACCACAGGGACAAGTGGGGTCTGTTGGACGATCATTTCCAGCCCAGACCTGTAAGTCCAGGCATCACGCTCCTTTCCTCTTCGTTCTCACTTTCCTGAGATGGCTTTGCACCTTGAGAGGAAGGGGTATTTCGGAAATGAAAGGAAATTCATTGTTTTTCTGTAGTTTTTGTCTTTTAACATTTCACTGCTTTATTCTGATTTTTAAATCAGGCAGAATTCTACAGATCAAAAACATCACAGGAATATTTTACTTGGAACGTGAAATTCCCTCATAATTCCATACCATCTCTTTACTTATAGCTATGCATTTACTCATATACACAACATGTATTTGTTTGTTTTTATAGAAACAGGATTATACTTTGTATACTGTCTTGCAACTTGCTGTGTCTTTGTAACAATTCATTTGAATATTTTCCGTGTCACACCCATACACCTACAGCTCCATGATTGGTTCTTTTATGGATGGACCAACATTTAATTCTCATAATCGAAAAACTCAGCTATGCGTTTGTTGTCAGGAACTTCATGGATTATATATTACTTTTAAAAGCTCTTCTCTCAACGCTCTTTGTTCTTAACTTATATTTTCATTGGGATTTCTGTATACTTTCCTGGTTTGCCATTCATCCATCTTCCCTCATACCTCACTCCCCTGCCTATACACGTACACATAATCATACACACGCACACACTCTCACACACACAGTCTCTCATTTATAGGCAGTTGCCCACTTTTTAAAAATTGAGATATAATTCAAATACAATAAAAGTCACGCTTTTAAAGTACACAATTCATGGTTTCATTATCATGGAGTTGTACAACCATTACCACTATCTGATTTTAAATATTTTCATCACCCCCAAAAGAAACCCCATGCCCTGTGCCTCCCTCCTCCCCGTTCTAACATCAAAAGTTTGGTCATGTAAACTGTTTTCTGTTTGTGTCTCAACAGGAAGCAGTTCAGTTCTTTAACGTGACTACACTCCAGAAAGAGCTATATGACTTTGCTAAGGAAAACATAATGGATGACGATGAGGTAAGTTTTCATGTTGAGCACATGTCTTGCCTAGAGAAGATGTTACTCACATCTTTGCTAAAATCCCTGGAAGGCGAGTCATCGCTGAAATAAGAAGCAGAAGGGGATGGAGAAATGCAGTTTCTGTGGGTGTTCTAATGAAAATCGGAGCACTGGTGTGGGCAAGAATGGCTTTCTAGGAACCCAGGCTGAAGTGACACATTCCCTGCTAGTGACTGGTGCGATGCTCCAGAGATCCATTACAGGACCCGTCCAACCATCGTTTTTTAACGTTATAAAAACAGTGAATTTTCAATTACTCAGCATTCAGAAGACACTTGGAAACCCTCATCCCAATTTTTCTATGAGATTATTATCTGTTTGTTTGTTTGTTTGTTTTGTAAATTAGGTCCTTGCTCTGAGTCATTCTCTGAGATTCCTTGGGATTCTTGACTCTCAGCTAACGCCCTTTTTGCTTATGGAGCAGTCGTTTTGGGGCAGGCTAGTCACAGAAAAGTTGGGGCAGGCTAGCACAGAAAAGCCATCATTAGGGGTAGCATTTAGAGAGATGTGTTTGGAATAAACTGGAAAATGCCTTCTAAGACAGACTGGGACTTGCCAGCCGTTGGAGCTGGAAGAGTGAACTCATTCTGGTCTGACCCTTCATTTCATAGGTGAGGAGCTTGAGGGACAGGAAGGTTCTCTGAGTTGCTAGGCCAGATCCAGGGGCCCTGAGCCTCCTTGTCTGCTCTTTCCACTGCCCCAGTTTTCGGTGAAACACCTCTAAATGAGACATCATCGTGGAATTTTTTTTCTGTGCATGAATTTGTATGGGATAGACCCAACACTAGCATTCATTTAACTTCTCTGGGCCTCAGTCATTTATCTATAAAATGGGACTAATAGCGTTGACCTCACAGAGTTGGGAGAATGAAATACTGTGCTACCTGTGAAAGTGCTTTATAAACTAGGAAGTGATACACGTGCCATGTGTTTCGGGTTGGGTTCTCTTGAAGCAGAGCCTGAGATAAGATCACAAGGATGCTGCAAAGAAAAGGATGCTGGCTAGCTACAAAGTGGGCTGCTATGGTTTAGAAAGTGGAGAAAGATGAATTTAGGAAAAAGAGGAGGAGTTGAGTTCCTAATTATCCAGAGACATGCTACTATTGATATTTTGGTGTATATGCTTCCAGTTTTTCCTACATATTTCCAATATATATTCATTATAAACTCAGTTGTAATTTCATGTCATGGCTTTTATAATTAACATTGTAATATGAGCAGTTTCCCTTGTTATGTTTTTCTAGAGCAGCTTTATTGAAATATTCACATACCATAAAGTTCCCCCTTTTAAAGTATACAGTTCAGTAGGTTTCATTATATTCACAAAGTTGTGCATCAATCACTACTATCTAATTTTAGAGCATTTTTATCAACCCCAAAAGAAACCCTGAACCTATTACTAGTCACTTCTCATTCCTTCCCCTTTGCTCCTCCCTCCTTCACCTCTGCCCCCAGCCCTTGGCAACCATTAATCTACTTTCTGGCTCTATGGATTTGCTTGTTCTGGGGATTTTATATAAATGGAATCATATGGTATGTGATCTTTTGAGACTGGCTTCTTTAACTGAGCATGTGTTCAAGGTTCAACCGTGTTGTAACATGTATCATGTTATATGTAAAAATTCATTTTTATTGATGAATAATATTCCACTGTGTGGATATACCACATTTTGTTTATCTATTACTCCGTTGATGGACATTTGGGTCATTTCTACTTTTTGGCTATTTTGAATAATGATGCTATGAACATTTGTCTACAAATTTTTGTTTGGACATAAGTTTTCAATTCTCTTATACCCAGGATTATATACCTAGGTATATAATTCTCTTATACTCAGGGTTATATACCTAGGTATATGTAGCAGTAGTTGTTGAGTCATATGGTAACTCTATGGTTAACTCATTGAGAAACTGCCAAATGACTTTCAAAAGCAGCTACACCATTTTGCATTCCCACCAGCAGTGTCTGAAAGTTGAGTTTGCTAGTCTTCTCAGTACTTGGTAGTGTTTTTCTTTTTTATTATATCCATTCTAGAGGATGTGAAGTTGTATCTCACTGTGATTTTGAAATGCATTTCCCTAATGACTAATGATGTTGAGCATCTTTTTATATGCTCATTAGCCATTTGTATATCTTTGGAGAAATGTCTTGTCTATTCAAATCCTTTGCCCATTTTTTTTCATTGGGTTAGCTGTCTTTTTATTGTTTAGTTGTAAGAGTTCTTTATATATCTGGTTATAAGTCCTCTGCCAGACAATCTAGGTTGTCTTTATATTTTCTTAATGGAGCCTTAAAGCATTTTGATGAGATCCATTTTATTTTTTCTTTGGTTGCTTGCATTTTTGGTGTCTTATCTAAGAACCTATTGCCTAATCCAAGCTCATAAAAATTTACTCCGGTATTTTTTTCTAAGATTTTTAGAGTTTTAACACTTATATTTAGAAATACCATCTATTTTAAATTAACTTTACGTATGATGCCAGGTAAGGGTCCAATTTCATTCCTTTTATGAAGATATAAAGTTGTCCCAGCACCATTTGTTGAAAAATCTTTCTGTCCCCATTGAATTCTTTTGGCACTGTTGAAAGAAATCAAATGATTGTAAATGTGAAGGTTTATTTCTGGACTCTCACATTTATTCCATTGATCTAGATTTCTGTCCTTATGCCAGCACCACACTGTCTTGAATACTTGTAGCTTTGTACTACATTTTGAAATTGGAAGTGTGAGTCTTCCAACTTCATTCTTCTTTTTCTAGATTGCTTTGGCTATTCTGGGTCCTTTGCATTTCCATATAACTTACAGGATCAGCTTGCCAATTTCTGCAGAAGGTAGCTGAGATTTTTAATAGGAATTGTGCTGAATCTGAAGATCCCCTTAGAGGTAGTATTAGTATTGATATCCTAACAATATTAACTCTTCTGATCTGGGGACAGGGATGTCTTCCCATTTATTTAGGTCTTCTTTAGTTACTTTTACCAATGTTTTCTTAAATTTTGTTTTTCTTGATATAATTGCAAATGGAATTGTTTTTTTATTTTTATTTTTTAATTGTCCATTGCTAGTGTATAGAAATACAATTGATTTTTGTATATTGATATTGTAATCCTATAAATTTATTGAACTTGTTTATTAGTTCTAATAGGGTTTTTTGTGTGTGTATGTGGATTCCTTAGGAGTTTCTGTACACAAGATCATGTTATCTATGAATCAAGGTAGTTTTACTTCTTTTTCAATCTAAATGTCTCTAATTGATTGATTGATTGATTGACTAACTGCCCTGCCTGGCTAAAACCTCCAGTACAGTGATTTAGAAATGGAAAAAAAGCAGACGAGTCTAGCTTCATTCTTTGAATAAATATTTATTGAGCACCTACTATGTGCTAGGCACTGACCTGGCACTGGAGATATTGCTCAATCTTAGAAGGAAAGCATTCTTTTTCAGCGCTAAGTATGTTGTTAGCTCTGGGTTTTTTGCGAGTTTTTTTGTTTTTTTGTTTGTTTGTTTTGAAGAGGAAGTTCCCCTTCTAGTACTAGTTTGTTGAATGTTTTTGTCATGAAGATTCAGTAAAGCTCTCTCATGTCAGATGAGGAAACAAATTCAGAAAGATAGAGTGACTCGCTCAAAGTTACACAGCTGGTTAGTAATCATCCATTGAAAAGACCAGGCTTTTTCCAGGCTTTAAAATTCCTGGGATTTAGACTTGGCATTCTCAAGATAAAAGGACTCTGTTGAAGGTCCTGGAAGTAATTAGCATATTAATTGAGGTTTTAGAATTGTGAAAGAATTAATACTTCTCTAAAAACAAGCTGGTTTTTTCCCTAGATTTCCAATTATTCATAATTTTAGATAAAATATAAACAATACAATAAAAATTTTAGTTTAATCTTTAAAATTTCCAAAAGACAAAATACTACTTTGAAACAAAGCATCGATACAATTTAGCTACTGATATTTGTGATATTATTTATTATCTTTCTGGGTTTGAAATGTGCACAAGAGCTCCTGAAAGCTTACATTCTGGTTAAAAATTTTGCAGAGGCCCGTTATAGTTTCAGGAACTATAAAAAGCAGGCTGAAATAGATGCTTCAAGTTTCAGGTTTGACGGTTGTTTGCTTCGGCAAAGTCTAAAATAAATAGATTATAATTTGCTGGAGTGATTTATTGAGGGAGTGCTCTCCACGAGGAAAGGAAGTGAGAGGCAAGCGAGAGCTTTGCAAATAACGTGGTCTCAGCTGGAGTCAAACTTCACTTTCTCCCAGAGGAGCTCTGGAGCATGATTTTTGTACCACCAAGCTCTTCCTGCTTTTTGTGGCCCCCTTATCAGTCTTTCCTTGGTTGCTGCAGGCCAGAGGGGTTGGTGTGTAAACTCCTTGTCAGGGCTGCTCCTTTCGGCCAAGATCAATTGTCCAGAGAATGGGCAGCTATCAGCCATTAGCAAGCTATGCTCCCAACAGCTGGGAGTTGGGTACACCGAAAAGTAGATCTGAGCGAGGCACCAATGGTCACCACAACAGGCCATATAGGAGGACGTGTTCCTTTAATTAATGAACTAAAAGCAAGCAATACCATCATCCCCACGTCACAGAAGCCACATGGCAGGAAACAATGAATCTAGGAACAGAAGTCATGGTCATACATGTAATCATTCCTCTTTTATACTGTGTTTTCCTTTGGGCATTCAGAAAGCAACTGAAGAACACTTTTGTTTTGTTCTTTTTTTATATTTTGTATTTTTTTCTTTTTTCCCTTTTCTTCTTTCCCAAAGCTTTCTAGTCTCAGGCATGACATGGTAGAGGTATTTGATAAAAATATTAAGACCCCTGTTCTGACTCAAGTACTGGATAGATTTTTCAACTATTCTCAAATGCTGAGAGATTTTATGAATCTGCATTAAAATATCTAAAAAGCAAATAGGCTCTTGAGCTGGGATGGTGACCTCTTTGAGGGAGGCTCAGTTTTACCAGAGAGTAGTCAGCATTGGTGGGGCTGGCCTGTGCCAACCCTCACAGGGAGGGGACTTAGCTTCTTGGTGATTCATTCATTCTCTGCAGTAAAAAGAACGCACCATCCACTTGTGGCCCAGGTGTGTTACGGACGAGAAATCAATGCAGAGAAGTAAATCAGAAAGTATGCTGGGCTTTTTCAGGTTGAGGCTTCTGACTGATTGCACAAAGAGAGAATGGGTGGGCTCCTGAGACTGACAGTGAGCAAGTGGGTCCCACTGTACCCCAGTAGGATGACTGCTTTAGTCACGCCAGGAATATGCACATATACACTCAATCACTTAACCTTTAGTAGGTTTACTGAACACCTTCTGTGTGCCAGGTGCTGGGGAAGAAAAATAACCCAGGTCCTGGTCCTTGAAAAGCTCATAGACTGGTGATCAAGTCAGAAAGGGAACAGATAGAAAGTGTTCCTGTGGGATAACTGCTAATAGAAGGGGGATGGAAGCACGGAAGATGGGGCACTAAGCGTTTTTCAGAGGGTGGGCTGGCCTGCCTACCTCACACAGGCCTTCTCTGAGGGCTGCAGAGCACCTAACTCTAAGTTCACATGGGGAAGAAGGCGAAGCGCCCCCAAGGAGAAGTCAGGTCCTCTGAGCCCAAGGGCAGGGGAGAAAGGCTGTTCCAGCCCAAGCAGGCAGCTGACAGCGGCCTCTTGGAAGCAGTCTCTGCTCACCAGCACTTTTAAAGTCAGTCAACCCATTTAACAGAGGTGTCCTGTTGTCTTTTACAGGGAGAGGTTGTGGAATACGTGGATGACCTCTTGGAGCTGGAGGAGACTGGCTAGTCCACAGCAGCCAAAGAGACTTCCCCTCGATGTTCAGGAAACACAGATTCTTTGTCTTCCTTTATCCAGTAACCCAAGTTGTTGATACCTCAAAGCCTTCTCTTTACTCTATGACGTGAAAGGGAAGGCCCCATCTCTCACTATATGTAACAAGGGGTGAGCCTGCCTTCCCTGTGACCATACCTGCTCCCCATCTTCACATCTGTCTGCCCATCTTCAAATCTGCCTTCTCCATGTCCATACCCGCCTTTCTCACCATTTTGGATGGAAGGACAGTCTTCCATTCCCTCCCCCGCCACCACAGAAAATCAGTATTATTTTTTAAATATGAAAAATACTCCTAAAAGGTGATAATTGTGAAAATCTACTGTGGCCTTTCTGCTTTTCTATTTTTTAGTCTTTATCCCCATGCCCTGATCCAAGAAAGATGATGGAAGACAAAGGCTAAACTTCTCCACATCCCATGATGGTCTACACATAATCTGACCGGCATCATTTCAGGCACCCATTGAAAAAGAAGTTGGCTAACAGTGTAGCATGCAGAAATATAGCTTTTGCCCAACACTTTTGCATCTCCAAAGTCTTGCAGTAGGTGATCGATTCCATTTGAGGACAATATGTAGCTCCTGTCTCAGATTTGGAAACAGAAGAAAGCAGAAGAGTCTAGCTTCAGTCTTTTGATAAATATTTATTGAGCACCTACTATGTGCTAGGCATTGACCTGGAACTGGAGATACTGCACAAAACAATAGCAAAAAAGCTCTGCCCTTGCGAAGCCTACATTCTGTAAGGAGAAACAGATAAGAAATAAACAAGAATAACTACGTGGAGTATCAAGGGTGATCATTGCTATGGAGAAAAATAAGGGCAGGAGTTGACTGGCACAGCATTTGGCATGGAAAGGAATGAAAGGAAATAGAATTTAGGGACTTTATGGTAATGGTGATCCACCAGGGGTGGAAAACTCATATATTTTTGCGTTTCCAGGCTTGCTTTCTCCCACATCTCGCTATGCCACTCTGGGAACTCAGGTGTATCCGATCCCTCCTGTACTATCCTGCTTCCCTCTCTCCTTTCCCCTGAGAGCACTTCCTCTTTTATCTGCACAAGATCCTCGTGTCGAGATCTCCTTCTAGGATACCCACATTGAGACAAAAACCTGCTACTCTGGCTTTGGCTGAATTGGCCCACGCCAACAGAGTCTGCACTCGTGGGGGGCTGTGTGGCCAAAGGAATCAGTGTTAATCAGCATTATTGATGGCTATGCTTGTGTCTCCAGCAGCCTCCAAATCAGGGCACCCTCCTGCCCAGCCATGAGTCAGATCTTGCACAGCTTCCACTCACAGAATGCTGGGTTCCCTTTTCTTCCCTAGCCCCACCCACCCTCTACCACACCAGAGGAGCTTCCTTTTGAAGTCAGTGGGGAGGAAGGTCAGAGGGCAGGACTATAAAGTAGAGAGGACACAGTGAGCAGACGCTCTGCCCCAGGATTCCTGAGTCAGTGGAGGTGGTTCAGCTCCCCTTACAGCCCCTGGCAGCAGTTGCCCTTCGCAGCTGTGCAAGAAAACGCAAGGAGACCAGCACAGGGACCAGGCTGGGCTGGGTGGTCCGACTCTCCCCCTCTGCCCTGTAGAGCTTCCATTTGGTCCTCTTCCCGAGCCTGGGCTGAGCTTTTTGCAGATGATGTTGTTACACGGGTGGCTGGGGGTGGTGTGGTGGGTGAGCATCCTTCATTCACTCTTTGAACTTGGCCTCTTCTTCACTGAGGATTGAAAAGCACCTCCACCCCCATCCTAGCAATGTTCCCCCGAGGAAGAAACCTGGGAACAGTATGATCAAATTGTCAGCAATTTGCTTTGATTGAAGGCGGTAGAACCGACTTACTCATTTTTTTTTTTTTTCAAAAGAAACCAAACCAATCTTAAAAAAAAAAAAGTTAGCCAATTTCTCTAAACCGACCATGAAACCTCAGTGTTCAGGCTACACTCAACAACATCAACCCAGCACCTCCCCGAGTGGGTTTCTTGGAAGAGCCTAGAAGATTCCTGGACTGAGACCTCATGGGTCCAGCATCAGTCTGGTCTGTCTTTTGAAAAAACAAACACATTTGTAAGCTTTGTAGGAGTTTCCAGACCCGCCTAAGATGCCTTGCCTGCCCTCTGACCCACCTGTATGGAGCCCAGTGGTTGCTCTGTTTGGTTTCCTCATGCCGGCCTGTCCAGAGAGGCTACCCGCCGTGGGGGCGGGAGGGGCGGTCGTCTATCCAGCTTCGTTCTCACTCAGGTAACCCAGGTAGGGGCACCCATTAGGTAGGGTGTATCAGCTACCCCCTGCGGCCCCGTCAGTGTTCAGACTTTAACAGTGGATAGCCAAGGGGTGGTTTGTGTGTACAAATAGATTTGAAAGCGATTGTCTGAAATGTCTTAGATACCAACACATTCAGCATACTAATATCCTTCTGAGTCTTGAAACTTTCTAATTATGGCCACGAACCTGTTGTCCTCACCTCGGATCCAGGAGAAAAACAGTGGGAACGGAGACCACAAAGGCCGCCTGAGGAAAGGTTGCTTTTAGGCGTTCTTACGAAGGGAATTTAAAGAGCACAAAAATTTTATTGAGCCAAACTCAGTGGCAAACAGAAAATGATTTGTTAGATTGTCAGTGGGAAAAGGTTTATTATGACTGCTGGTGGAATAAACAGGGGCTGGTTTCTGCCAACATTTATGGAAATAATGTTTTTAAGTTTTAAATGTGAGCTGTAAACCTACGCTACTTTCGTTTTTTTTTTTTTTAAAAATTCAATACTTAAACTGTGGGGAGAAGGTGGATTGGTGCCAGAGAAAACATTCTCACTTAATAGTGTTTGCACATGGAACAGCAACACAGTTTGCAGCGAGGCACTGGGAAGAACCCACAACTAATCCTTCATCGCAGCTGTCCGAACTCTTGATCATCTGCCATCCCCCAAACAGCGACTTCTTTTTTCTGGTGACTCCAGGCTTGAATGACCTAGTGTGGAGAGTTTAAACTATATACAAGGGGTGAGGGGGGGCAAAAAAGGGAAGGGAACCTTAAATAAGCCTCGGCCAACGTTTTGTGCATTGGACTTCCTGTGCCTGCAGCCGGGGTAAGGCTGTTCCCCACCACGTCCCCACAGCATCTCCTCAAGAGAGAAGACACCGTGACAGCCCAGCTTCACCGTGACTTACCCTCTGCTACCCCAGAAATAAGAGTCAGAGCGGCTGTGGTTTGTCCCATAGGAGGATGCTCCTTTCTCTAGGGCAGGCACTGAGGGGCCATATCCTAACACCCAACACTGTCCCCCACCACCTAACTGGCTTGGGTGGCTTGTTGAATGAATGAGTAAATTGGCTCACTATCCTCTTGGAGCTGATAGGGTAAGATACTGGTGCCTTGTTTTACAAGAAAACAGTAGGAAGGAATTAAACAATTTGGCCAGCAGATACAAGGTCAGTCTTGGAGTCTTACTGCCCATTTAGGGTGGTGGTCAGTAGGTCAAACTATAAACATTGCTGGTGTCTTTTCCACACCTCCCCTCCTTGAGTTGGGGCGGTGTGTACAATCCCACTCTCATGGGAAATTAGAACTTGGAAAATCGTTGACAACAAAGATTTTTTTTAAAAATCACATTAAATGTTTTATTTTGCTTATTCTTTACTGTTTTCTTTCTCTATCCACTGGATGAGGCTGTCTTAATCATACCCAGTCGATCTAGGATGGATGTTATAATTAGCTCTGTTTTCTCAGGTCCCTGCGATTTCTGCCATTCATCTGGCAAAGCAGAATCCTTACCCCAAAGACTCTCAGATCTCACACAGCAGGGTGGTCCTTGCTGGTCGTGAGTGGACGGAGGGCCTTTCAGGACACAGACGCTCTTTCCTCTCCCAAGGAAGGTTTTTTTCAGAGATCTGGGATCCCATTAGGGAACACATTTGGAACCCAGAGCTGGCGTTAGAGCTGATGAGTTGGTCCCTCGCTGCCAACGTCTGAAAAGTGACGGAAAATTTACTGTTTCAAATGAGGGCCTAAAACATCGTCAGGCCTGACTGCCCACAGCCACCATGCTCCGTGCATATCACTAAAAGGCAAGTGATGAGGAAGGGGAAAGAGCAGGAGGAGGCAGGTAGACAGAATGAGGAACTAGCCAGTACAAAAAGAGACTGACCGCAGGAAGAGTTCAAACATCAGCTACTTGAAAGAGAGGTGGAGGACACAGATTTTGTTGATGTCAAGCCCAGGAATTGTCGAGGATACAGTGGAAAAGTCTGGACTGAGGAGGAGTGGCAATGTCGAGAGTAAGAGTGTGTGCGTTGACAGATGTCTTGGGTCTGGACCCCCTGAGGCAAAGCCTTGTGCATGTGATGAGTGATCTCTGGTTGGGTGAGGGAGGCGGGGGAGGGTGGAGGGGGCAGAAGCTTCATAGACTTCCCTGGAATCCTGCTGCAGGGCGTAACATGGCTGAGAGTCAGGCTTAGAGGGGGCAGTCTCAGACACCGCAAGTATTAAGACATCATTTTCAAGATTACTAGACAATCCTTTTTTAGAAAGCCATTATGAGGTAACCTAGATATAAAATACATTAAGCGACTGTTCAGGGGAAATAATTATTTATTGAAAATATCTCAGAAGCTTTGTGTTAACAGACCCCTCCTCCAATTTTCATGAGCCCTAAACATTTGCTAGTCTCAAAAGACACATAATTACATACAATTTAAGTTTACAGTGTTTTAATCATTCCCTTTCTACATACATTTTTAGATCCTATGACATTAATTTAGATGACACCAAATCAATGAAAACTTAAAAAACTTATGTGTTGGGTTTATTTTTCAGTTCATGTCTACAAAATAATACATTTACATGTATTGACATATTTGTAATAAATTTATTAATATATTTGTATTAATATTACCTGTTTGGAGTTTGGTATTAAGTCAGTGTTCTTGGGTTATTACATAATAGCTGGACAACACGATCTCAACGTTGAGACGGAGGTTATTTTATGTAGTTAAAAATAGAAAAGTTATCTTGTAATAGATTAGAAAAGAATCTAATTTATAAATATATACAGTCTCTGGCTTTTATTCTCTTGTGTTTTGCTTTGGCTCCATGCAGAAAGCACTTCATTTTTGTGGTTCTGGATTTCATCTTACACATAGGTGTCCCATTTGGTACATTCAGGCCTTTATTTTACTCAATAATGGGGACTTCGATTTTGCTGTACTGTCTTTATAGCTACTTAGACTATTATTTTTCCAAAGCTTGCACTGAAAAGAGGTGGCAGGGTGGAAAATATGTTGCAAGAATTCTTTTTGTTCCCCAGGTAAAAACACCACCAACAGTTTTTTGTTTGTAAAGATCAGGATCTCTCTCACGACACAGCAAAACTCTTAGACTCTTACAGTCTCAAAATAAACGTATGGCCTTCGATCACTTTTTTGCTACTGAAAATGATTTCTAAGAAGGTGATTCATATAAAAATATGATGTTTTGTTTCTGTGCCAATACATAGGAGACCGTTAGAGATAGTATTTCAGCAGCTTCAAACGCTGTCTCAGTTGCACAGTGGCTTCTATGCAAGACCAACCACAGGTGTTACTCATCTCTGGGCCTCTAAAGCTCCAGCAGGGCTCAAAGCTCGAACATCACAGAGCGGCTGAGGAAGACGGGAGAGAGCATCAACTGCTGGGAGGAGAATAAGGCTCAAGATGGAAAATCGTGAACCAAATGATACTGTCAAGGAAAGCCAACTTTTATATAACATAATCAGAAAAATTAACCAACTTCCAGAAGCAGAAAAGGATCTATTTGAACATGAATCAACATACGTTGTACTTAATGCTGCTCTCTGTGGGCTAAGAGCAGTCTTTTTCAGCTCATTTTAAATGATACACATGCTCTTGCAGCTGCAGGCTTACCAATGGCAGTGATCCCATTTTCGACAGCGAATGTATCTTACAGTTTTTTTTTTTTAAGTTTACCACTGAATACAGGTATTCCTCAGCCCTGCTACCAGAGAAAGAAAATATTATAAGGTACTGGATCAGAATTTCTAAGCCTGTCTTTAGAAAGCTGTTATTTCCCATTTTGTTCCAGACAGGGTTTGCTGCATACCTTGATTTTAGACAATAGAAACTACTTATAAAGGCTCTTCAGTTGCCTGCCTTAGAAATTCAGTAATTGTTAAGTAAAGGTGTACACAAAAATAAAACTGTAAAAAAGAACAACTCATTTTATCATAAACTTGAGTGTGCGTTAGAATCACCTGGAGGGCTAGTCACAACACAGAGAGCTAGGCCCCAACCCCAGAGTTTCTGCTTTGTGACTCTGGGGTGGCACCAGAGAACGTGCAGCTCCAGCAAGCTCCCAGGTGCTGTTGATACCTCTGGTCTGAGGACTATACTTTGAGAATCACTGTCCTAAACAGGACTTGCTGAGCCACCGTAAGATGACCTAGATGCTATGAAATGGGTGGCTCAACGACCAGAAGAATTCATCCTGGACTCATGCTATTTCCACAGAACTCACAATTGCCACAAAGAATCGATGGACACCATTTCATATTCCTTTTTAGTTCCTGTGCGTCTCCATCAAGTAAGCATCCGTACCTGTTATCCTAGTCCTCGGCCCTCTTAAAATATCTTTTTCCTTCCATGTCACTCCCTCTTACTGGAGTTCGGAGAAATGGTTACTCCTGAGAGAGGAAACCAAGGACTGAGTTCTGTTAGTTTTGGCAAAAGTTCTAAGATGTTCATGGGTACAGACTAGTTGACGGCAACTAGGCCACTGCTTCCGAGAGGAGATGGTGCTTACCGGTACAAAGATAATTTGGTTTTTAAAAATACAATGGGCAGTCCCACAGAATGGAGGGAACAGAAGTGGATGTGTCCGGTCATTCCTCACTCCCCACTCCTAACAAGTGTTAGTCTTACATTCTCCCCAATATCAATAAACAATTAAAAAGAAATCTCAAAGCTTCTAGACTGTGTCATGGTTCTTAGTTCACTTGCCTCCAGTGAGATCACAACATTAAAAGGAAATAACCCATTATTCTTCTATATCCCACTCCCAACAATTAAATATCTATATCCTAAATATCACTGCTCTCAAATGCTCCGTTGATCACACCTATTTCAAAAATTTCAGGTCATGAAATCAGTCATTTTATTTCTTAAGAAAGGAAAAGAAGGTAATAGTATGATGAAGCAAGAGGTGAGTTTTGACCTCATGGTGGAATTAGGGCCCAAGCACAGGTCTGAGAATAGTGCAATTTATTCCAGAGCAGATGGTTGAGGAGATGTTGACATGTGCGATGATGCCACCGAAGCCTTCCTGCCAGGTGCCTTCAGAAATACTTCTCAGCCTATACAGCAAAGACCTGAGGAAAAACATGAGCTCTGTTCCACCTGTTTCATGCTTTAGTGAATTATCAGTATTTACCAATGTATTGTGTCACTGTTTATTTTCCTCCCAAGTGGCTTTGGGAGAGCCCACTCTGAAGATGGCTAGACCTTCTCCATCTCAATCTGCTGGTGATAGTGCCGAGCTTGCCGCTGGCCAACGTTCAGCTTGTACACGGAGCTCTTGTGCTGGCACTTGCGGTAGCCCCACACTGCCCCTACACCTGCCAGGAGCAGCAGCAGGCACAGGACGGTGACGACGGTGGCAATGATGGGGCCTCTGCTGAGACTAGGACACTCGTCCCCTACACAGGGCTCCAAGGTTGAGAGAAGCTCTTCACTTGCACCTGGACCAGGGCCTTCCTGTCCCAAGAAGTCATCGGACAGCAGGTATGGGAAGTTATCCTGGACCTCGGGAGCAGTGGCTTCCACTGGAGTCTGGGTGGCTGCCACGAGGGTTGAGGGACCGTGGTTAGGCACCTTTGGGACAGTAGTTGTTACTGTCGCTATGGGAGAGCTTGTGGGTTCATCGGGTAGGGTGGCCATGGAAGACTTCTCTGGGGCAAATCTCCAAGGAACAGTTGACTGGTACCTGGTCAAGTCCCCATCCGCCATGCTGGGACCCTCAGTTTCAGACACACTCTTGGGTCTGAAAGCCAAAGCTTCTACATCGAGTGTTTGAGAAGGAAGAACTGAAGTATGGGTCGTGTCCTCACTTGGTGTGAGGGTGGAGCTCCTGGGCTTCTTAACTTCCACAAGAACAGGCTGATGAGGGGTAAACAGAACACATTCCTCCAGCCCTACTGACCCATCTCCCCTGTCCCCATCTTCCTCCTCTTCTGCCTCTTCTGTCTCTATCTTCTTCCAAGCTCCATCGGTCACAGGGTAGCCATCTAACCAGGACCCATCGCTGCTACTCACCATTGGGTCCCCCGCCTTGCTGTCATTCTTGCCCATATGTGGCCCCGAGGGACCATCAGTGCTGCCATAGATCCCCTTGGTTTCGGGTTCACCTGGGGCCGATGTTATGCCACTGTGGTTGTCTCCAGCAGGAAACTGCTTTTTGGTGTGGTCGTCCATCTCTTTTTCTAACTCGAGCTTGTGGAAGGTCGCAGCAGGAAGCCAGAACAAGTATTTCTGGTTTAGTATCCATCCTGGTAGGTCTGTGGGGACACTGCTCCCAGCGTGGGGCAAGCCTGTGGTTGGCACGAAGGCGGTATCCTGGGCTGTGTCTTCTCTTCCCGCAGAAACGGAGACCAGATGGTCCTGTTTTGGAGTTTCCTCAGAGGCCTCTCCCTGACCCCTGTCCTCCTCTGCCTCTGTTCGGGAATCTTCCATGATCTCTCTGAAGGACACTGATCTGTCATCAGGGAAATTATCTTCATAGTCAATATGTGCCTCAGCCTCATCTGAAAGGAAAGAGGGGAAAACCTCATTAGGTCCAAGGTCACAGAGCCAGGGTACAGAACACAAGAAAGGGGAACAAAAGCGTAAGGACTGGAACAGACGAACTAAAACTGTCATTCACAGATGCTATGATTATGTAGCACAGATAAACCCAAAGCATTTACATATAAAAATTTATAATTAACATGGGAGTTATCAAGGATGCTAGGTCAACAGCCAGTATAAAATATCAATTGTATTTCAATATACAAGCAATAAACAAAATAAAAATTTATAGAGATGCCATTTGTCATAGCTTAAAAAAAAATCAAACACCTAGGAATAAATCTAATAAAAGATATGCACGATTTCTACATGGAATGGTACAAAATATTTGAGAAAAATTAAAGGAGGTCTAAATAAATGAAGGGATATACCATGTTCTTGTAATGGAAGGCTCAAAACTGTTAAGTTGTCAATTCTGTTCGAATTGATCTATCTAGATTTAATACAATCCTAATAAAAATCTGAGTCATTGAGAAGCTAATGCTAAAATTTACGGAAATGCAAAGGGCTTAGAATGGACAAGGGAATCTTGGAAAAGAAGAAAAAAGCTGGAGGAGGTACACTATAAGATTTCACGATTTACTATAAAACTGGAGTACTGTACTTTTTTAAGATCGTGGTATTGGCACAAGAATTGATAATAGGATTACATTAACATTATGAACTTCTGTCATTGTGTCATGAAGAGTTAAAATGCAAGTCACAGAGAGTTGGAGAGATTTGCAACACATATAACCTCCAAAGGGTTTGTATCCAGAATTTGTAAAGAACTCTTACAAATCTATAATAAATAGGCAGACAAACCATAGCAAATTTGGTGAGATACTTGAATTGGCACATCGCGAAAAAGAAATCTAGTCACTAAATGTGTAAAAATGCTCAACGTCACTAGTAATAGAGAAATGCTAATTACAGCCACAATGAGATATCATTAAATAGTACCAGAACGGCTAAAGTTAAGAGGACTGACAATATTTACTGATAACAAGGATGTGCAGCTCTACTGGTGGGAACGTGAACCGAAAGGACCATCACGAAGAGCTGTCTGGGCATCGCTGCTAAAACTGCTCATACACATGCTCCAAGACACAGCAATTCCACGACTAAATACATACTCGACAGTAATGCGTACACGCGGGTAACGAAAGACAAGCACAAGAATGTTCATAATAACCCAAACATGAAAACGATCCGAACGTCCACTAGCTGCAGAACTCACACATACACTGTGGTACATTCATACAGCGACAATCTGCACATCAATGAAAATGAACCAACAGCTGCTTCCCACAAGGACGTAGAGGAATCTCACAGCCATAGTGTTGAACAAAAGAAGTCAGGCACAAAAGAACACATTCTGTGTGATTCTATTTACATAAAGTTCAAAAACAGGCAAAACTAACCTATGATGTGGAAAGTCAGGATGGTGGTTCTACGTGGACAGTCTGGGCATAAGCGAGACTTCGGGGTTACTGGCAACGTTCTACTTCTTGACCTTCGTGGTGGCTAAAATTCCTCGTTTATTCTCCGATAATTTATTGATCATTCCCTTATGATTTGTATGTATGTTATAATTAAGTAAAAATGTATCTTTTAAAACACTGATTTGCTCTTTGTAAAATGTCTGAATCATGAGATTATGCTGTGAAGTTTCTGAATCCAGCTCAGTAGGATGAACACAGGCCCCATGGTTAGGAGGCCAGAATCTCAGGACAGCAGGCCAAGAAGGCTCAAGAAGCTGGCTGGGCTTTCCCCATTCTCAGTAGTCTGTAAAAGTCGAGTCCTACTGGGAGACATA
>NW_011888782.1:17217136-17221140 GCF_000151845.1 Pteropus vampyrus
TCTCATTGTGGTTTTGATTTGCTTTTCCCTAATAGCTAGTGATGTTGAGCATCTTTTCATATGTTTGTTGGCCATTTGTATGTCCTCTAGGGAGAAGTCTGTTGAGGTCCTCTGCCCATTTTTTGATCGAATCGTTTGTTTTTTTATTGTTGTTATTGAGTTGTATGAGTTCTTTGTGTATTTTGGATATTACGCCCTTATCAGAGGCATTGCGTGCAAATATATTTTCCCATTCGGATGGTTGTCTTTTTACCTTGTTGACAATTTCTTTTGCTGAGCAGAAGCTTTTTAGTTTGATGTAGTTTCATTCATTTACTTTAGCTTTTACTTCCCTTGCCTTTGAGGTCAAATTCATAAAATCCTCTTTAAGTCCCAGGTCCTTGAGTTTAGTTCCTATGTTTTCTTCTAGGTATTTTATTGTTTCAGGTCTTATATTCAGGTAAGTTAAGTCCTTTTGTAATGGGATCAAGTATCTCCTCCCTTCAAGAAGTGGTGTCTGTTTTTCCATCTCTCAAATCTGGGCTGGCCTTGTCTCTGGCTTTGACCCACAGAATACAGTGAAAGGCTTGCATGCTTTCCTCTCCCTCTTCTCCCTGCCCCCCGCCAGAACCCACCAGCTACCATGTGAACAAGCCCAAGACAGCCTGCTGAAGGATGATAGACTGTACAGAAAAGAAGCAAACTGTCCCAACTGAGGTCATCCTAAACTAGCCAGCTGCAGTCAGTGTGGGAGCTGATGGCATTCACCCACATAAGCCCCGTCAAGACCAGAAGAATGGATCCAGCTGAGCCCAGCCCAAACTGCTAGCACAAAGAATTGGAGCAAATGAATGACTTGTTTTATAGCATTAAGTTTTTTTGGGAGAAAGCTAACTGATATACCAGCAATGAGCTGCAGGGACCAAGGCACATTATCCCTAGAGTGGAATAGCGCCCAGCCCACTGTAGGTAATCTTGAAGGAAGGAAGGAATAAATGGCAGTGGGAGGAAAAAAGAAATCTGCAATAGCTCAGACCCCAAGAATCTCCTCATCCTTGCCTCATTATCGCTCAAAGCTAAGATCTATTTCCAGGAGCACAGCGCCCCAACACACAACAGGACTACAGGCTTGTTTCCAAATTATGAAGAATGAATCCTTATCATCATAATCTCTTTTAACACCCCGAAGACCCTCTGAAAAGGATGCCATCGTTGAAGGACATGCTGGTGAGCAAATTAGTCCACAGTCTGGCCCATGAGAGCATCTATTCTCTTCCCAGCCTCTCCTTGGTGCCCCCACTCCTATCAATTTAAAAGGGCACCTTAGAAGAAGCCCCCAACCCCCGCCATTGCTAGTCGACTCATCAGAATGAGGCAGGAAAGTGATTCCTCTCCATCAAAATTTAGTCTTAATTCAAAGAAACTTGGCATTCTACACATATGATAGGTCACTTGTGCCCCAAATCTGTCTTATTCACTTTTTTAACTAAAAAACAAAAACATAGTATTCTATGGCATTGCAGAAGAAATTATTATTTTTGCAAAACAATATACATTTGCCAGTTGTCTCCCAGAGGTTCTGCTCTTGAGGATGAATACGACTGTGTTCTCAGCTAGAACACAGTCCCTTTTCATGATGCAGAAAGACAGGAAGCAGGTCTCTTCAAGACCATTTTTCCTTAAGAAGCGTTCACCCACTCGAAATCACAGGCTATTAACTCACGCGTGATCTGCGATGGAAGCTGTCATGACCCGTAATTTCCCTAGGGGGTATTTGTTGCCTCACAGCAGCCCCAAGACACCAAACTGTCAAGAGCCCACCAATGGTTCTGTTTGATTCCATGGAACTTTTGTCATTTCTGGTTAAAGTCTGACACTGCATTCATTTTCCTTCAGGTCTCCAACTGTAGCTCATTGACCGTTGGGTGTAAATATGCTAAAAGAACAAACATTTGCAGAGTTTTGCCAAAGGGAAAGCTGGCAGGGAGCCCACATCAAGGTGGGCAGGGGAGTAGGAGAGCTCCTTCAACTCTTCTCACAGACCACAGTCTTACAACCGCAAGCACATGCCAAGACTGATATAGCCCACGGGTTAATGGAATTCTACCCAAATAACCTACAGCAAAAACGAAGTGTAAGTGGGGGATGCTGAAAGTCTTCCAGTGTTTCAGAGTATTCGGTGCCTTGACATGTCCTTATTACCTCTGCTCTGGCTTCTTCCCTGTCTCTTCTCCCCACATCCCATTTCCACTTCTATTAGCTCCAATGCTGCCTGTTTCTTTGTTCTTGCTCCTCTGTCTGCCCCTCCCTTTGCTCCTCACTTTCTTCTAGCTATCACTTCCATTCTACGCCACTTGCATGGGTTATTGAAGGCAGAAGCAAAAATCTCCTTATCGTCAAGGTAGCTTATAGACCACACTTAAAAATATCTAAGTGTTCCAGTCGGCACTGTATCACATTTTCTTTCCCTAATACCTATCAAAATGAGACAACCCCACAACAAATTAAAAAAAAAAAATTCTCTCACTCACACACCACATACACATATAATGAGGCTTGTTAAATATTAATTTTTTAAAAATGAGAAAACTATACTAAAAATCAGAGGAAAAAAATTACCAACAACAATCATGCATGGAGAAGGGCATAATACACTGCAACAAATTTCAAAAACTAGTTAACAAGAGGGAAAACAGAAGATTCTGGAGCAGAGAGAAGAAGGGCAGTATGGTTCAGCTCCTAACCCATTCTCACCCTTCAAAAATTGTACTGGGGAGTCAATAAATCCCGAGAGAAGCAAAGTGGGTGGAGAGAAACAGCCCAGTAGCCAGTAGGGCTGATTCTTCTTGATGGACTCCAAAAATGCCAGGACTTCTCAAAATGCAGGTGAGGTAAACCTTGACACAGAACATGTAACAACATTTCTGAATTGAAAGCAGAGCCTAGATATGTTAAAACAGACAGATAAACAAACAAAAGCAAAACTACATACACCACTTCAGCTGAGTTGTCCCTTTCCCACTACCATTCCCTCTCTTGGATGAAAGGCAGATGCATGTAAAAGGCAAAGAACCTAACTTAGAAGAAATAATAATTCATGAAACAGAATGAATTCCTTACAATTGCTTCACATTACAGAACTTAATAAGAAAGTGAATGCAATAAGAGAAAAACTCAAAGGCGAAGTGATAAAATAACAGAATGTTATGAAAAGGGTGAATCGAAGTGATAACCAATGTAACATCAGGACAGAACTAAAAAAATAAATTAGAAACTTCAAGGAACAAAATAGACCAAGAAATTTACAAAACTGAGAAAAACACAGGAAGACACATATTCAAGAGTCACTGCAAACATCAAGCAGAATAAATTCATAGAAAATTACACGTAGGTGTACCAAATGAAAACTGCTAAAACGCAAAGGCAGAAAAATTTTAAAGCAATACGCAAAGCAGACGTATAACTTTCAAAAGAGCAAAAATAAAACTGAGAGCTGACAAAAGAAACAATGAAAGCCAGAAGACAATGTGATACCTTCAAAGCATTAGAAAAGAATTGCTAACCTAGAATTCTTACTCTGTGAAAATTTCCTCAATGAAACCTCAGAGATCCAGGGAGAAAAGAACAATGAAACAGGTAAGTAAAAGGGGGGAGGGCAAGTCTAAGTGAGTATTGACTACATACAACAAGTACACACACACACACACACACACAATTATTCAAAACACTTGACAACAACAGAGAAATTGGGAGGAGGTAAATGGAGTCAAAATATTTAGTCAAAATATTTAAGGTATTTAAATTGTCCAGGAAATGGTAAAAAGCATTAATTTATATTAGACTTTGGTAAGTCAAGGGTACTTGTTAAGATTTCTAGAGTAACCACTGAGAGTAAAAGAATGTATTAGAATGTAATAGAGGAGGTAAACGTAATAATTTTAAAAATGCTTAATCATTCCAAAAGGACACAGGAAAGCAGAGAATAAAGAACAAAGAACATATGGGACAGAGAGAAAACAAGTAAA
>NW_011888782.1:17223040-17233801 GCF_000151845.1 Pteropus vampyrus
TATGAACTGTACACTTAGAAATGTTTAAGATGGTAAATTTTGTCATGTGATTTTTACTACAATTTTTTTAAAAAAAGGAATGGATTAATAAATTAGACTACATTAAAATTCTGTTAATCAATATACCATGAAGAAAATAAAAAGGCAACTTATCTAGCAGAAGATATTTGTAACATATATATATATATAACCTCAAAAGTTCTGGTATCTAGAATAATATAAAGAACTCTTACAAATCAATACAAAATAAATGGACAATCCAGTACAAAATGGGAAGAGGGTTAATAAGCATTTCACAAATGAGATTTTCAAGTAGCCAACAAACATACAATAAGGTGCTCAAAACCGTTAACAACAGGGGCAATTCAAATTAACTGATATTGCAACCCATACATCTGAATGCTAAAAATTAAGAAGACTGACAATACCAGTGGTTGGTGAGGACGTGGGCTCCTGGAACTTCATAAACTTCTGGTGGGAGTGTAAATTGTACAACCATTTTGAAAACTGAGTAGGCGTTTTCTATTAAAGTTAAACATATACACACCCTGTGACTGAGCAGTTGGACTCCTAGGCGTATACATAAGAAGGATGGGTGCAACATGGGCACCAAAAGATCTGTACAAGAATGTTCTTAAAATAGCACCAAACTTGAAACGACAAAAATGTCATCCATAGTAAAACAGAATACTCCACAACAAAGAAAAAGAACAAACTACAGCTTCGTGGAACAACATGAATAGGTCCCATAGGCATAATGTTTGGCAAAATAAGCCATACACATGAGTCCACACTCACTGGAACTATGGGAGCAGTATTCAGCCATGTCGGCAGTGACCCTGCACTAGGCATTCACCCTGTTCTCACTAGACAACCTGCCCAGCTCCTCCCAGGCCGGAAACTGGGAACAAGGACAAGTCCTCTCTGCCGCTGTATTCCCAGCATGCAGCATGGTGCTTGGCACATAGATGACACCTCATAAATGTGTGTTAAATGAATGAGTGAAGAGGTGAATATGTGAGTGGCGGAGGCCCGTTTTGATAAAGCTCGATTCAGTCCACCAGTCAGGGCATCGTTTGCTTCATGACGAAGAATAGTAAAGCAACAAAGAATAGTAAAGGCTCCCTTAGTTCCAGTACTGAACATAATTAATGTCTGCTAAATTCCTTCTCCCATGTAACCCACCCCATGAGCTTAAATGTCATGGAGTCAAAAGGTTACTGGAATTAGTAGCTAATGGATGGACACGGGGATAGGGAACATGGCATAGGGAATGCAGTTAGCATTAATACGTTGGCTAGGTGGAGGGTCAGGGGAGGGAGGGAGCATTTGGGGGGATCGTTTTATGAACTATATAGATGTCTAACCAATGTACTGTATACTTGACACTTATTAAAATTAAAAAATAATAATAAAAGAAAAAAGAAAAAAAATGTTCCTGGACTATGGGCAAGACATGAGCCAAGGTTTCTGCCCCCAGACCTTCTCATGCAGGAAACATTGGCCTAATGTATAAATTTGGAGCTGAGGATATGAGAAAGTTCAGCCCACTGGCTATGGGCAGGCCTGCCTTGACCTGGCCTCTTACGGTCAGTCTGAGCTGTGCGTGTGTGTGTGATATCTGGAGGTTCTGCCTCCAGAACTCCCTGACTTAGAGCATCTCTGGACAGCAGTACAGGGCCTTAAGCCAAGCTCTTCCTGTCTCCCCAGGTTCGCAGGTCAAGGTTCTGGCTCAGAAACAGGTTCTCACTATGTCACAGTTTTCCCAAAACCTCCGATGAAGACAAGGACATCAACTGTTTACAAACAGTCTAGTCATGAAAGTGTCCCAAGCCGGTTTTCCTCCTTGTGAGTGACAATGTTAGTTTGTTATTCACTGAATTTCAACCAAAAATCAAATTCTGCCCACCAGATGGAGAAGCCCAGCTCTTTGCTATTTCTCTCACCTTCCCTCTGCCTTCTTGGGTCCACACTTTCCCTAATCATCCAGCCATCCTTTCAGCCATCTCCCCTCCCCTACGCCCTCCCAGAAACCTGTGCTAACATAACCTGGGGCCTTCTGATTTAGACCAGCAAGTCCAGGAAATGTAAACTTCATGGGTTCTCTTGGCAAAAATCAGGTCATTCCCTCTGTGTTAATATTTTACTGTTACTTTAAGAAAACAGAAGACCACGGATAGACAGGACTCAGGAGTAAAGGAGAAGGCTTGCTTGTGTCCTGCCTGCGTTTATCAGGGTGTGACAGGTCAGGGCTGGAGTCTACAGGCTGGGGCCCAAAGTCCTGGCGTCTCTTAGTGCTCGCCACTGTCCACCTTTTTTTCTTGTTGTTACATTTCTGGAAGCCCACACATGCCCTCTTTTTTTGTCTGGTCTTGGCTACACAGCCTTTAAAAATAGTAATTTTGAAAAAGACAACCAGACAAGCCAGAAATAACCACCGGTTCAATGAACCTCTGAACAAATATGGCAATATTGACAAGGAAAATCTAAATTCAGTTTTAGTCTCATGTTTTATTCTACGAATAGAGCTAAGTCCAAAGATGAAGAAAAACAGAAACTGAAGTTAATTTAAGAAAACAAGGCTTCAGAAACGAGAGAAAAGAGCAAAGAAACTTGCTGAGGAAACGACTAGTTTGCAAAGCGAGCCTGGCACTGCCCCGATGCTTTGCTCTTCGTGAGGTTTAGAGGCCCCTGGAAGGAGCACAGAGACATGATACAGACATTGGAATGAGACATGCCTGGTTTTATACCTTGGCTCTGCTTCTTTCTGGCCGTGTGATGCCGGCAAGTCACCGAACCTTTCTGTATCTCAGTTTTCCCATCTGTAAACTGGAACAAGGCATTTCTACTCTCAGATTTGTGAAGATTAAATGAGATAAAGCGTGTGAAACTCTTCCATGGAAAGGGGCATGAGGAGACTCGAGGAGGGTGGAAATGTTTTACGTTTTGGCTGTGCATGTGGTTTCATGGCTGTATACACCTGTGATATAGCTCAGGGACTTTTATATTTTAAGTGGGTACAGTTTATTGTATGCAAATTAAACCTCAACAGAGTTGTTAAAAAAAAACAGAATAACAGCAACAAAAAAGTTCCCAGGATAGAGATGGCGTGGAGCAAGATGGGTGTGGTTCACATCAGCTCTTTTCTCGGCGCCTAACTGGGGAATGTGTCTTGTTTCCACAGTTGGGACAGACCGGGGAAAGGAAAAACAAAGGCTGTCACTTTGTCGTTGGACTCAGAGGTGGTGGGGTAGAGCGAGGTCAAGCTTGGTGTCACTCACTATTTTGATACTACAGACCAGAAAGTACAAACAGAACCCATGGCGCTTGGGGCGGAAAAGGCCTTTCTGAGCCCATCTTAATATGTGGCAAATACCCTTTGTCAGGGCAAGTTTTAAAGGAGGAATTAGGGCAAATCACAGAGGAAGAGTCCATGAGTCTCTCACGTCTTGGACTGTCTCTCTAAGGCTACTTGTGCCAGCAGCTGTTCTCACCCATGCCAACCACAAAGACGGGATAAGGAGCCTCGCTGGCAACCTGGGGCAGAGGTCAGGGGACCACGGAGTGCTGAAGTCAGGAGACGGCAGTGGTGTTGAAGGCAGCGCGAGGCCAGAACAGTGGGCAGGGGAGCAGTCAGGATGCCAAGGGAATCATGAGGGCTCCTTATGAAGGTGACAAGTGGGACTCGAGTGGGCAGCGACACTGGGGTTATGTGGCCAGGGGTGGCCGATTGGAACGCTGGGAGGTCAGACACTATTCTTAGGGTACAAGGCCAGGGAAACCATGGCCTTGAAGATGGATATGAGACTTGGCACATACTAAGAAGTCCGAAGAAAACCAAACATAGACAGCATGGAAGTCTGCTGCATACACGCTTAAGGAGCAAAGTGTCAGGATTTTCCTTTAATTCAGGCAACAACTAATTATACTTAGATATTAGGAACGTTAGAGAGGGAGGACGGACGTTTTGTGCTGCCCACCTGGGAATGGAAACCGAGAAGATGTGTGGATTTGGACAGGAGGATGGAAAACGAAATGGCCAGAATCAGACTCAGACTATAGGAACTGAAACTAGAGAAAAACCAACACGCAGAGGGGAGAAAACATCAGTTAAATAAGTCCTCGCCCACTTAGGTTAACGGTCAAAGTTAAATAAAGTCCCTGTGCTTAAGTGAGAGACCTCGCCACCACCACTACTTGAGGCTGGGCCTCAACGCTGTGGTGAACATACCACTGGGCTGTGTGGGGCTGGGGGTCCTCCTGCACCAACCACTCACTCGCTCGCCTGGGCACGCATGCCCCTGTGGGTTCATTCCTGCTCATCGATACAGATTTTAAACTTCAGCAAGTTCATTCAGGCAGTTCCCACCTTACCAGTAGATTTTTTTTTTAAAAACCAATGCACCACTGAATTGATGGAGCATCTCAGTTCTCTACTGCAGTGGATGCTGCTGGCGTCCCACCCAGGTCCCCCTTCCCAGGCCAGTGTGCCCATCCCCGGGCTCCTGGGAGTGTTGGCAGCTGAAAGTTCACAGCTACTCCCTTTTCTAGAGAATTGCCCTTGGCAGAATAGGAGCCTCACCCAGGAGGGTCCATGCCATATGCCCTCTGTGCCCAGCATCCTGTAAACAGTGACAGACTGATATGGAGGAACTCAAGGCTGGTCCCCTGGCTTCCAAGTAGGACCAGCCCTGAGGCACGACTCATGCTCTACAGCTCCCTATGTGAATCCAGCTGGGGCCACACCTTAAACTCCTTCCCCTCGCCCATCCCGCTTCCCTAACCCCTTTCTCCCTCAATAAACCCTATATATCAGGACAGGCTCTGCTTTTAGGGAATTCGGCCCAAGTCATCCAGCCAGTATGCAACTGCCCCAACAATGACAAATTTGAATGAAATAGACTTCATGGTAGCCCTGAGCCCCCGATCTCTGAGACCAAACTCATCTGAGCACCAAGTTATTTTAAGTCTTGATCTTCAAGGTGCCTGAGGCTTGAGGCTCTTGGCCTGAAGAGGTTGTGAAGGGAATAGAGCCAGGGACCTACTGCCACCTCAGCGGAGGAGCTTCTGGAGCATCATATATGGGCAGGTTCTGCCAGAGGGATGAACCTCTGAACAAATATGGCAATATTGACAAGGAAAATCTAAATTCAGTTTCAGTCTCATGTTTTATTCTACGAATAGAGCTAAGTCCAAAGATGAAGAAAAACAGAAACTGAAGTTAATTTAAGAAAACAAGGCTTCAGAAACGAGAGAAAAGAGCAAAGAAACTTGCTGAGGAAACGACTAGTTTGCAAAGCGAGCCTGGCACTGCCCCGATGCTTTGCTCTTCGTGAGGTTTAGAGGCCCCTGGAAGGAGCACAGAGACATGATACAGACATTGGAATGAGACATGCCTGGTTTTATACCTTGGCTCTGCTTCTTTCTGGCCGTGTGATGCCGGCAAGTCACCGAACCTTTCTGTATCTCAGTTTTCCCATCTGTAAACTGGAACAAGGCATTTCTACTCTCAGACTTGTGAAGATTAAATGAGATAAAGCGTGTGAAACTCTTCCATGGAAAGGGGCATGAGGAGACTCGAGGAGGGTGGAAATGTTTTACGTTTTGGCTGTGCATGTGGTTTCATGGCTGTATACACCTGTGATATAGCTCAGGGACTTTTATATTTTAAGTGGGTACAGTTTATTGTATGCAAATTAAACCTCAACAGAGTTGTTAAAAAAAAACAGAATAACAGCAACAAAAAAGTTCCCAGGATAGAGATGGCGTGGAGCAAGATGGGTGTGGTTCACATCAGCTCTTTTCTCGGCGCCTAACTGGGGAATGTGTCTTGTTTCCACAGTTGGGACAGACCAGGGAAAGGAAAAACAAAGGCTGTCACTTTGTCGTTGGACTCAGAGGTGGTGGGGTAGAGCGAGGTCAAGCTTGGTGTCACTCACTATTTTGATACTACAGACCAGAAAGTACAAACAGAACCCATGGCGCTTGGGGCGGAAAAGGCCTTTCTGAGCCCATCTTAATATGTGGCAAATACCCTTTGTCAGGGCAAGTTTTAAAGGAGGAATTAGGGCAAATCACAGAGGAAGAGTCCATGAGTCTCTCACGTCTTGGACTGTCTCTCTAAGGCTACTTGTGCCAGCAGCTGTTCTCACCCATCCCAACCACAAAGACGGGATAAGGAGCCTCGCTGGCAACCTGGGGCAGAGGTCAGGGGACCACGGAGTGCTGAAGTCAGGAGACGGCAGTGGTGTTGAAGGCAGCGCGAGGCCAGAACAGTGGGCAGGGGAGCAGTCAGGATGCCAAGGGAATCATGAGGGCTCCTTATGAAGGTGACAAGTGGGACTCGAGTGGGCAGCGACACTGGGGTTATGTGGCCAGGGGTGGCCGATTGGAACGCTGGGAGGTCAGACACTATTCTTAGGGTACAAGGCCAGGGAAACCATGGCCTTGAAGATGGATATGAGACTTGGCACATACTAAGAAGTCCGAAGAAAACCAAACATAGACAGCATGGAAGTCTGCTGCATACACGCTTAAGGAGCAAAGTGTCAGGATTTTCCTTTAATTCAGGCAACAACTAATTATACTTAGATATTAGGAACGTTAGAGAGGGAGGACGGACGTTTTGTGCTGCCCACCTGGGAATGGAAACCGAGAAGATGTGTGGATTTGGACAGGAGGATGGAAAACGAAATGGCCAGACTCAGACTCAGACTCTAGGAACTGAAACTAGAGAAAAACCAACACGCAGAGGGGAGAAAACGTCAGTTAAATAAGTCCTCGCCCACTTAGGTTAACGGTCAAAGTTAAATAAAGTCCCTGTGCTTAAGTGAGAGACCTCGCCACCACCACTACTTGAGGCTGGGCCTCAACGCTGTGGTGAACATACCACTGGGCTGTGTGGGGCTGGGGGTCCTCCTGCACCAACCACTCACTCGCTCGCCTGGGCACGCATGCCCCTGTGGGTTCATTCCTGCTCATCGATACAGATTTTAAACTTCAGCAAGTTCATTCAGGCAGTTCCCACCTTACCAGTAGATTTTTTTTTTTAAAAAAACCAATGCACCACTGAATTGATGGAGCATCTCAGTTCTCTACTGCAGTGGATGCTGCTGGCGTCCCACCCAGGTCCCCCTTCCCAGGCCAGTGTGCCCATCCCTGGGCTCCTGGGAGTGTTGGCAGCTGAAAGTTCACAGCTACTCCCTTTTCTAGAGAATTGCCCTTGGCAGAATAGGAGCCTCACCCAGGAGGGTCCATGCCATATGCCCTCTGTGCCCAGCATCCTGTAAACAGTGACAGACTGATATGGAGGAACTCAAGGCTGGTCCCCTGGCTTCCAAGTAGGACCAGCCCTGAGGCACGACTCATGCTCTACAGCTCCCTATGTGAATCCAGCTGGGGCCACACCTTAAACTCCTTCCCCTCGCCCATCCCGCTTCCCTAACCCCTTTCTCCCTCAATAAACCCTATATATCAGGACAGGCTCTGCTTTTAGGGAATTCGGCCCAAGTCATCCAGCCAGTATGCAACTGCCCCAACAATGACAAATTTGAATGAAATAGACTTCATGGTAGCCCTGAGCTCCCGATCTCTGAGACCAAACTCATCTGAGCACCAAGTTATTTTAAGTCTTGATCTTCAAGGTGCCTGAGGCTTGAGGCTCTTGGCCTGAAGAGGTTGTGAAGGGAATAGAGCCAGGGACCTACTGCCACCTCAGCGGAGGAGCTTCTGGAGCATCATATATGGGCAGGTTCTGCCAGAGGGCCTGGAGTGGGCTCCCGCAGCTCACAGGGAAATGTAAAAAAATGTTTTGGGTGGGGCAGGGAGAAGTCCTGGGCAGCCACACACTGTGCAGGGAGCATCAGTGGCCAGGCCCAGTATGGAGGGGACAAGTGCTCCCCGAAGAAGTGAGGCAGCTGGGGGGACTCGTATAGAATGCCTGGGAGGCACGCATTAGAAATTTACCAGCTGCTTGCCCATGGGGACCCCATCAAGTCCTAAAGCCACATGGGCCCCGCCTTTCTGGAAGGACCAGCAGCTGGTCTCCAGTATCTGAGACACCTGCCAGCAAAGACTAACTTCTTACTCACATGACAGTTGAAGTCACAGACTGCTTTTAATCATTTGTTGAATTAGGAGCTGGAGTCAACAGCACACAAGGAAGCCAGGAGCCAGCATCGTGCACAAATCCCTTCAGATCTCTTAAGTGAGAGGTCTAAATACTCCTTGATCATCATGAGAGTGAAAGGGAGAGGACGAACATTCATTGAGCCCAGACCATATCACGGGTCCCGTTCTAAGTGATGCACTTGCAGGTAACTCTACGTGATAAATAGTTTCCAATTTTTATGTAAGCAAATTAAGGCTAAGGAAAGTCAAGAAAATTGTTCAGTTTTCCCTTCTAAGTCTTTCCTTTGTCATTTAAATAAGCTTGTCCCTCCCATCTTAAAAAGCAATCGAGCAAACAAAGCAAAAGAATCCCCACCACCTCTTTGGCCCCCTGATCCTCTTCCGGCTCTATTCTAGTTCTCTTCACAAACGGCAGAAATTCAAGGATGAACTGTCTGCACCTCACTCCAACTCAGCGGTCCCCAACCTTTTTGGGTCCCCAACCTTTTTGGAGCCAGGGACCAGTGCTCCTATGAGAATCTAATGCCTGATGATCTGAGGTAGAGCTGAGGCAGTGATGCCAGCGCTGGGGAGTGGCCACAAATACAGATGAAGCTTCACTAGCTTGCCTGCTGCTCACCTCCTGCTATGCAGCCCAGTTCATAACAGGCCATGACTGGTACCGGGAGTTGGGGACCCCTGCTCTAACTTGTTCCTGTACTCATTGCAGTGTGGCCCAGGTGCATCCCGCTCCCAACACACACACTGAAAATGCAAGGCCTCCAGAACCTTCTTATACTGTGAAGTCAAAGCACAATTTTTAGCTTTCTTTTACTGGATCTCCGCAGCCTTTGAGCTCATTGAGCACTTCGTCCATCTAGAAATACAAACTTCCTTTAAAATTTCACCTTCTGCGACACCTCATCTCCCAGCTTTTCCTTCTACCTCATCAGGTCCTGCTTTCCTGTCTTCTTTGAGGCAGCTGGTTTACTAGATAGAGTTCCGTTTAGGACCAGGGCAGTTTTGCTCAGCTTTGTATACACAGCAACTTAGAGTGCTGTCAAACAAAGGGACGTGGAGCGAGTGAATGAATGAATGAATCGCCAATCCGCTAGCACAAGGAATGTCGTTGTCCAAACCCAGGTGGATCCAACTCCAAAACCCACGTTTGACCCGCTCTCCCGAGATGACTGTTATCCAATCTGAAACAGTTCTCTAATCAAAAAAGTTGATGTTCATTAGAAAATTAATGCAAAAATGATGTGAATTATCTGGTCATGATATTCTTTTTAATACACACACATAACTTCCTTTAATAACACAGAGACTTTAATTGTTAAACCTACAGAGTAATGAAAACTGCAACAGTCAGTACACTCAGCCAAACGTAGAAACCAAAATTCCTACCCGGCAGCCTAAAGCTCTAACGACCCTGCTTTGCAGTGAGAAAATAAACACCATTTCAGACACACAAAACCTGCATTTAGTTCTCAGTCTACTGGGGCCAGTAAACAACCCATCTGGCTGGTTGGTGGGTATGGCTCGTGCGATGGTGCAGCTTCAGTGCCTCACGGAAATAAAGCCAGCTCATTAACAATCTCAGGGTGAGTATGGGTCTGCTTCGAGGTGACACATTCAACAAACAGGAAGCTCAGGCCTGATGCTTGACTTCCCCAGACCTGGCAAGGAGCTCCTGCCTGCCACAGAGCAGCAGCAACAGAGGAAAGATGAGGAAAGTGTCAGGAGACTGCTCAAACCGTGCTTTTAGAACCTGTCCCAGTCTGTAACCTTTTGTTATTACTGTGCAACAAGGCAAATAGATACATAGAGAGGAAGTTTTGAAGAAGCTTCTGTAACAATCTGATTGGCGAGTGTTATGTCTGTTTAATGAAAAAAAAAATGTGCTTACTATCTTTGGAATATCTTTAGTCTTATATTAATTCATTTTTATTGCATTTTACTAAAATATCACTTGGCCAATGACTACTAAAAAATTTTTAATGGTCCACAGAAAATTTGAGAGGTAGGAAAATAGACAATAATTTGAAAAATTATTCATTAAAAGATACCCCAAGAGGGCAAGCAATAGAATGGGAGAGAAGATTTGCAACATATCAGTCAAGGAAGCTTTATGTGAAAAAGAAATTCTACGTTATGTAAATAATCAATTCAAATTGATTAGAAAAATGGGCAAAAAAACTTGGACAGACACTGTAGTGAGGAAATGGCTAATGCTCGGTTAATATGTGGTAAGTGCTCGACCAGAGAAATGAACATTATAAATCACCAGAGATGAGTCACCAGATTAGCACGAAGGTAAAATCTCAAGATGCCGAAGGATGCTGGACAACCAAAACTCCCGTACACAGCTGGCGGGAGAGTAAACTGGTTAAAATACTTCAGAAAACTGTCAGGCAGCTTCTACTGAAGCTGAAGACACACCTACCCTGTGGGCAGCAATTCCACTCCCAGGAACCAGCAGAAATGTGTTCGCATGTGAACCACATGATGTGGACGAGAAATCATGGCAGTGCAGTTTGTGACAGCCACAACATGAAAACAAGCCAACTGTCTACCAGCAGACTGGAGAAATGGTGGCGTATTCACACTGTGGATTGTAGATAGCAGTGAAGACAACAAACCTCAGCTCAG
>NW_011888782.1:17233851-17291854 GCF_000151845.1 Pteropus vampyrus
GTCTACTGGGGCCAGTAAACAACCCATCTGGCTGGTTGGTGGGTATGGCTCGTGCGATGGTGCAGCTTCAGTGCCTCACGGAAATAAAGCCAGCTCATTAACAATCTCAGGGTGAGTATGGGTCTGCTTCGAGGTGACACATTCAACAAACAGGAAGCTCAGGCCTGATGCTTGACTTCCCCAGACCTGGCAAGGAGCTCCTGCCTGCCACAGAGCAGCAGCAACAGAGGAAAGATGAGGAAAGTGTCAGGAGACTGCTCAAACCGTGCTTTTAGAACCTGTCCCAGTCTGTAACCTTTTGTTATTACTGTGCAACAAGGCAAATAGATACATAGAAAGGAAGTTTTGAAGAAGCTTCTGTAACAATCTGATTGGCGAGTGTTATGTCTGTTTAATGAAAAAAAAAATGTGCTTACTATCTTTGGAATATCTTTAGTCTTATATTAATTCATTTTTATTGCATTTTACTAAAATATCACTTGGCCAATGACTACTAAAAAATTTTTAATGGTCCACAGAAAATTTGAGAGGTAGGAAAATAGACAATAATTTGAAAAATTATTCATTAAAAGATACCCCAAGAGGGCAAGCAATAGAATGGGAGAGAAGATTTGCAACATATCAGTCAAGGAAGCTTTATGTGAAAAAGAAATTCTACGTTATGTAAATAATCAATTCAAATTGATTAGAAAAATGGGCAAAAAAACTTGGACAGACACTGTAGTGAGGAAATGGCTAATGCTCGGTTAATATGTGGTAAGTGCTCGACCAGAGAAATGAACATTATAAATCACCAGAGATGAGTCACCAGATTGGCACGAAGGTAAAATCTCAAGATGCCGAAGGATGCTGGACAACCAAAACTCCCGTACACAGCTGGCGGGAGAGTAAACTGGTTAAAATACTTCAGAAAACTGTCAGGCAGCTTCTACTGAAGCTGAAGACACACCTACCCTGTGGGTAGCAATTCCACTCCCAGGAACCAGCAGAAATGTGTTCGCATGTGAACCACATGATGTGGACGAGAAATCATGGCAGTGCAGTTTGTGACAGCCACAACATGAAAACAAGCCAACTGTCTACCAGCAGACTGGAGAAATGGTGGCGTATTCACACTGTGGATTGTAGATAGCAGTGAAGACAACAAACCTCAGCTCAGGCAACAACGTGCATGAATCCTGCAGACAGGACAGTGTGCTAGCCTAGTTACGGTTCCCCCATGGGATGTGCAGGACATTCTAGGGACAAACTTATAAATACAGTATGGTCATGGTGCTAGAGTCTTTCTCTTCTACAAAGCCAGCCTCTCCTTGGTACTCAGACATCATAGGGCTGGGGGTCAGAAAAGGGGTCCCTGAAGAAGTCTTGGGGTGAGAGAAGTCCTGTGAGCCCAGGGAACAGTTCTGGGTCTGGCACGAGATCCGTGGTGTAGGAGTTGGGAGTGTGCAGGCCAGACCTGGCTGTGGCAGGAGGTGGTAATTTCTGCTACTGGGAAAATTCCCAAGGGGCTGGGTGGGATGTGTGAATGCGCAGCTGCAGGAGCCTGGGACCCCCAGGCACACGATGATGGGGAGTGGGAACATCTGTGGATTCCTACTGGCTCAGTGTCCCCCAGGAATCCTTTTAGTCTCAACTCAATTTTCAGACTCATATGACCGCCACAGGCTACAGGCCAGGGAGTGGAGCAAGGCAGCAGGGCAGTGGCAGGCAATTCTTGTCCACACAGCTGTCTACACAGCTGTCCTGGAGTTATTCTCTCTTGCCTCACTGTCCACTCCTGACACCCCTGCGATTGTTCAGGTGCCAGGGAATAGGACTCGCATGTGTGGCTGGACCCACCTTAGTTTACAAGCCCCAAGCCTCACAAGAGCCAATAGCTCCTGTCACAGCCCATAGCATAGTACTCAGGGTCTCCACAAAGTCATGCCTGGTCAGAAGAATCACCACAATCAGGGAAGCCCAAAGCTGGGATGCCTCCCTTATGTCGTAGGTGTTTATGATAGTCCTCCCGGCCCAGTTTACCAGAAGCACTGTTGTTTGATATCACAGCTGGCATTCCACGCCAATCTGGTTTCCAGGGAAATAACCTAAGGTCAACTCTTTCCTTATGGGAGAGGAGATGGCTTCGTTCACCCTTCACCCGCCCTCCCCCAGTCTCAGGAGATGAAGAGCTCAGTGGGGATCCACTGCATCTGAAGGGCTGCAGGAACACCCAGGTCTAGAACTCAGGGGAAAGGCCTAAAAGCCTCTTTGCAAAGGGACCTTGGTGGAGGTGAGCCCGTTATGTGTGTCTGTCACCAGCACACATGGAGCCGCTCTGCTCACAGAGTGACGGCAGGTGGAGGTGGCCTAGCTCACAGGGCAGCGGGGTAGCTTACCTTTCCCGCAGGCCTGCACCAGGCCGTACCACTCCCCACAGCTGTTACACAGCAAGGTGAAGGCACTTTCGCGGTGGCCTGTGACGTGGCCCGGGGCACACACGTACAGCAGCTCGTCCCCCATCTCCAAGCCGGTGCGTCCCTGCAGGATGGTGTGTGGGAACGAAGGCGGGTCTCCGCACGGCTTCTCTGAGGAGAAGGAACCACAATCAGCTTTCTCAAACTGTGCAGAACTTTTGCAGCCTGGGAGAAAACAAACTTAAAAAACAACTCTCCCCAGCGGTGGGTGCCACCTGCAACCTGAACTGGGATCACAGGGGCTGTTTCTCCTTCACCCTGGCTTCTCCAGGGCCTGGCAGAAGGCCTGGCATAAAGGAAGCACTCAAGAACTATCTGTTGAATGAATAAATGTGATGTTACAATACAATGTATTTAAAAATTGCCAGGCAATGTTATCCTTTAATGTCTCCTTGAAAGGAGGACCCAGAGACATTTACCCAGAAGCAAGGGCCCTTTTCTGCCTTATTTACATAAGCAAACAGGTACTTGTTGTCAAAAGCTAAAATGTTACATACTGTAGAGTCGATTGGAGGTGCCTCTCCCCTCCTCCAACCTCACATATGACCAGTCTGGTATATACAAATAAATACAGTCACAGATATAGACATACACAAACACACATACACAGGTAGAGAAACAGATACTGATACAGTTTGTGTGTATATGGTGTGTGGTTTTCAACACAAATGGGATTATATCGTATGTATTACTGAGTATCAGCTTTTATTTAAAAAACTATTTTTAGGGCAAATTTAGGTTCACAGCATAATTGAACAGAAAGTACAGATAGTGCCTATACTCCTCCTCTCAAACTTGCACAAACTCCTCTATGATCGACATCCGGCACCAGAGGGGTACATTTTGACAACTGATGAACCAACATTGACATCTTACCCACAGTTCACACTTGGATCTGAAGATGGACAAGAGCCCCCACCTGGCCCTGGAACCTCTTCCTGTGCCTGCCCTCAAGCTGGCCGCAGAGACAGTCTTGGGGCACACGGCCCAGGCCCCCGTTTCGCTCCCTGCCCTGGTTCTCCTGTGAGAAGTTTTCTGCTGGTGTGAATGAAAAAGGGGCCATAAACTAAACTTCACAAGCTCAGCGGGGACCACATGGCAGGCCTGACGAGCTCAGTGACCAAAAGTACCCATCAGGACAGTCTGATCATAAATTCCTAACTGGGCAGGTCACAGCGGGTAGTCACGTCCCAGGCCGGTAGCTTCCTTAGCAGAGGTCAGTCTGTACCTTAGGTGAGCTCTGTCCACCGTTTTTATGCATCTAGGATAACACACCTTGGGAATGGCAGAGTAATTTTCTTTTCTAGACTCCTCGAAGGCACAACTGTGGGCACCAGAGCACGAGACCACAGAACCCCTCACGTTCTCCATATACCATGTCTATGTGCTGCGAATGTTGATTAACTACCTCGTACCCATCACTGTAAAAGAAATGTTTCTCCATTTTGCTTTTTATCCAATCCAGAGATTTCTCCAGCTTACTTTCTCCCGCTCCTTTAATCTACCACCTATGAATTTCATGTAACCCTCTCTCCATCTCCTTTGACTCTAATGTATAAAATAAGCTGCAAAACTGCCATTCTCCAGAGCATTTTCTCAATCCGTTGAGATTCTGCTTCTGGACACATTCTCAAAAATTTGACTCAAATAAAATCTTATAAAACTTTTCTATGGGTATGGACATTCTTTTGTCGACACTGGTATATATATTTTTATTGGAAATGAGCCTCTTAGAAATGAAAAGAGACTGGTTTGTATTAAAACTTATAAATTATTTACGAAGAATCTGTGGCTGATCCCTGAGGCAGCCACTAAGCCCACCGAAGGCTTCGGCCAGTGAGGAAGCCCAGGTGAGGTGGGGAGGGCCCAAGCCTTCCTCTTTCCACACTGGCGAAAGCTTCCTTGGTTCAGCGCAGGTGAGACCCTTGGGCTCAGCGGTCCATGGGCCAGATCCATGTGGAATGACACTTTCATTGATATTAGTTGAGGAAAGAGGTTAATGGTTACAGGACCTGGGCCAACCAGGTCACACTCCCAGCCCCAAGGTGAGCAGTGGGCATTCTTGCTGTGGTCTGAAGCCTCCTCCTCCCTGCCCCCTCCACCCCCCTGCCACCGTGTCCTCAGGTAGTTACAGATAGAAACAAGCCCATTTAAAATATAAAAAATATCTTAGTGGATAAGCCTAAAATTTCCCACCATTAAGGATGATGTTAGCTGAAGGTTTTTGTAGATGTTCTTTATCAAGCTGAAGAAATTCAATTCTATTCCTGGTTGGCCGAGAGTTTTTATATAAATGGGTGTTGGTTTTGTCAAATGCTTTTTCTGCATCTATTGATATGAACATGTGCTTTTTTCTTCTTTAGCTTGTTGATGCGATGGGTTACATTAATTGATTTTTGAATATTGAACCAGCCTTGCATCCCGCTTGGTTACAGTCTATAATTTTTTTATATATTGTTAGATTCAAATTGCTAATTTTTCGTTGAGGCTTTTTGCACCTATGTTCATTAGATATTGGTCTGTAGTTTTCTTGTAATGTCTTTCTCTCATTTTGGTATCAAGGTAATGCTGGCCTCAAAGAATGAGTTAGGGAGTATTCCCTTTGCTTCTAACTTCTGGAAGAGATTGCAGAAAATTGGTATAATTTCTTTCTTAAATATTTGGTAGAATTTACCAGTGAACTCATGTGGGCCTGGTGATTTCTGTTTTGAAAGGTTATTAATTACTGATTTAATTTCTTTCCTTATATGCTGGAACAGAAACTAGAAGTCTTTTTTTTTCTCTGATGTTTTATAGCTCTTTCCACATTAGTGCTATAAAGTACTTCAGTCTTTTGAAAGGCTACATTATAGCACACATTATTTAATCATTACACTGACATTTATGTCGGTTCCAAGTTTTTACTATTATAAATAGTGCTACAATGAACAGCTCACGTGTGCATTTTTGTACATACGTTATTTTGTTAGGATAAACTAGAAATGGAATTGCTGTGTCAAAATGATACAGTGAGACTTTTTTTTCAAAATAAGGAAATAATTTTAAATTCAAATTTCCTCTCCTAATTTTTTTACGTTAGAAAAGAAAGCCTTTAGTCCTTCTGCAGTCAAATTATCTAAGACGCATATTGCTTTAAAGAAGATATGGTAAGAAAAGATGAAAATAGAAAATATGACTTGTGCTTTAAGCCATTTCGATTGGCTTTACAGCTTGTAGTTTTTGGTAGCACTTTCTCAAAGAAAGTCGATGCTGTGCATGTTCTTTCACGGAAGAGATTTTTGAATGAAAAGGGTGTGGCTGTACTTTAGAAGTCAGCATAGAATGTTGCATTTTAACCAAAACTGCCTTGACTGTAGCCCAGGAGATCAGCTGTTAATTTCACTTTTGTGGCAAGTAGGGACAGGCAGCCATCTGAAAGTTGCCACAAATCCAGGGGCACCCCACTGAGCAGAGAGGCATCACCGTTGGGTTCACTTGGTCTGAGCAGGCCATCCTGAGAAGAACGGACCAAAGTCATCATCAGCTTCAAGTAAGGCTGGGCCGAATTCCAGCTGGTATCTCAGGGGCAAAGAGCTCTGTCTCTCTCTCCACCACCCTCAGCTGCCTATGACTCACGCTGGATGTCCCAGTCTTTTCCCCTCTTATTGGTTTCTAGTTTTGGGAAACTAGAGGCTCTTCACCAAACACTCACTCTTAAAAAACTGGTGAATACTTTCCGTCTCACACAGCTCTATCTGTGAGATTCAACACTGACTCTTTGGAAGGAAAATCCAGGAGCAGGATAACTGTTTTGAGAATAAAGAGGAACTTCAGGCCAAATTCACAACCTACCAGACTCATGGGATCTTCTCCCTCAGATGTAACTTCCAGGATGGCATGGGCTAGATTCTGGCTCAGGAAAACCGCAATAACGCTCCTGAAAGTCTGGGCCCACACATCATGTATTTCTAGATTTCCCACAAATATACAAGACAGGAAACATATTGCTTCTTAGATGGTGTGATTTCAGAAGCTACAGGACAACAATCCATGCATTAACACAAGTGTTTGCTGAAAACACCACCCATATCCAGATGCGACTTGAATTAGTTCCTTTTACTAACCTTCCCATCTTGAACCTTAAGAGGGAGCTATGGAAAACAGCTGGCTATATACTTGGACTCTATTCTCTTCCTTAAAGAAACTTACATTTGGGCAGTCTTTACGGCTACTTCTCAGTTTTCCCACAGGTAAGGGTTATGGTTTGTGGAGTTCTTAGACTTTAGAGCTGGGTTTCAACAGTTTCAACATAAAGAGCAATTTCTATTATTTTCCTTTCTAAGGAAAGAGATTATATAAGAGATCTTGCCTATCAAACAAATAGTACTAATAAACCAACTCATATTTTCAAATTAAAAGGATGCATTTGCTTGCCAATCAGAGCTTCTGATAACCAGCTTCCATAGTTTAGAACGCATATGAAAGTTAATGCTTTTATTATGAGAAATTTTAAGACTTCTATCATGGCTTTTGAAATTCTAAAGAGCCCGCAAACCCTCGCTATTATTACACAAACCAAGGATGTAGAAATTCCGACACAAATGCTTCATCTTTTCTCCTTCTTTTCAGTATACTTAAGCTATGTTAAGAAGTTGTCTCTTGTGCCCACCTGCCCAGCTCCCCCCACACCCTGCTCTACCCAGGACAGAACCAGCATTGTCCTCCCCATTATACTCAATTTTATCATTAGTTCTCAAACTAATGGCTCCAGGGAACCTTCTGGGGTGAAGGAAATGTTTTATATCTTGACTGATTATGAGTGATTTTAATTTTCTTTATACTTTCTACTACAATGACCACATGTTCATGTTTATAATTAGAAAATATATTAAAAAAATGTAAACTGAAGCTAAAGACACCTATCTCATACGGTTGTTACCAGAATTAAATGTTATGCTTTGCCCCCTGCCCGCTACATGCCTGGACCTTAATTAGGGATATAAATGAACACGAGTTCCATTTCCCAAGTTAGTTGGAGACTGATGGTCTTTTGAATCATTCTTCAAGTGACGATGATAATTGAGGGTCCATTTCTCTCAAACCAAACATAGCCAAATGCACGATGGCGGAACAGGAATTGAGGAGGAACAAGGGCAAAACAAAATGGTTCACCAGAACCATCAGAACATGGACCCACTGGCACCATTTCTTGGGCTGCTCAGACATTCGGTGCTCCTGGAACTGACTATGCATTAAGACTGATCTAGCATGGGATTTTAGAACGGAAGACCTCAGTCCTGGGAAGCAAGACCTAGTGCTATGCAGTCCTGGGTGTGTGGGTGGCAGGGGAGGGGAAAATTGCTTATTGTGGTGGAAATTGTCTGCAGCCACTTCAGACCTGCCCAGCAGGTCTACTCAAGCCTCCAGCGATGTTCTAGACCCAACTCGCTCTCCCGAAGTACTAGCACCACGGCTTGCCCATGGCTAGTCTCCCCAAACCACTGCGATCTTAGATTTCTAGCCCTTGCTCCACCTGTTCTGTCTGTCTGCAATGTCCTCTCCTCCCTTCCCTAACCATTATTTCCAGGAACAAAATCCTCAAATTCTGCTTCAACTGCCACTGCTACAAGGAGTCTTGCTAATTAGCTTCCTCCTTTGTGTCATGGAAATGCATTCATCTCTTCCTTAACCTTATATACTATCAACTCCCTGACAATGGGAGTGATATCTCTATGTCCGTCCATCCATCCATCTATCCATCCATCCATCCATCCATCCATCCATCCATCCATCCATCCATCCATCTGAAGCACCCACAAGTCTGAGCTCTGAACTCTGCATTACCCTGGACAAGTAAATAAATGGTCAATGCCTGGACAGTGGCATTGAGCTCAGAATTTTCCACACTCCCTTGGGAGATCCTGAACTAAATAAGTCCTATCAGGTGTTCAAAGCATTGCAATTGGTTCCAGTCTCCTAATTGCTGCTGGAGAATTTCCCCAAAGCTGATCCTGAGGAATGGGGCCTCCTCCAGGAAGACCTGGGAATTGGCTACTTTCCAAAATTCCTGATGGCTCTCAAGAGGAGCATCCAGCTCTCCTTTTGATGACATAAAGGACAGAAATGATTCCATTTCTGTTTTCAAGGAAAGTATAGGCAATTGTAAAGTATGCAGGGAAAATGGAATTCAGTGCTTAGAAGGTGAGGTGGGCTGGTGGGGAAGAGCAGCCCGGCCAGCCTTGGCTTAGCAGTGGGGAAACAGAAGCGCACCCGGAGTGAAGCCTTGTGGGTACACTCCAGACCCCACGCCGTCGACCCTAGACAAGCTGCCAAGAGAAGCAAAGGCAGAAAATCCAAGTGGAGGCAGCTTATTTCATCAGCATCCAGTTGGTTAAAAATAACTTTACTTATTAGTTTAAGTGAGATCACCACAGGACTGGAAATTCGCTCTTCGTGAAACAAAAATACTGGAAGGAAAACAAGAAAAGTCTACATTCATGATGCACTTTATTTCAAAAAAAGAAAACACAGGAGGAAGCTGTCTGAACATCCCACAGGCTCCGTTTTCCTTCTGGGCTCTTTATAAGGCACTTGTCTGCCGTTTGGGGAGTTAGCACATTTCATTGTTCCTGTCTTGCCAAAGAAAAGCAGCAGCACAGAGCTAATGTGAAGCATATGGCAACCTTTGGAGATGAAACTGCACCAGGGCATATGACGAACCAGACCTCATCTACACTCCGGCAGGAACCCCAAGGAACTTCCTGTTCTCATCTCCCGTGAAGGCACTACACCTTCCTTCAGCACACAGACTTCCCTGTTGACTGTTAACTCCACTGAGGAAAAGCAGCAGCTCACTGAGCAGGGTGAGGACTGTGTGAGAGCAGTTTAAATGCTCTTTCTAAAGGATGGATGGCAGAGGAATAGAGACTGAGTTCCCTCTGAACGACCTTGGGAACCCATCCTGCTTTTCTAGAAAGCCCGAGAGAGAGCAGCCCTCAGCATGCACTCCTGAGTCCCCTGCATGCCCATCTGAGGCTTCCTCATGGTTCAGGCCCTGTAGGACCAAGATTCTAGTCTCCTCCACATAGCCCCTCCCACTGAGTTGGAGGTGACAGGAGGCCAGGCTCAGACAAATTGCTCTGGGATCAGAGCTTTTGAGCACTTTTACTCTAATGAACCACACACAGTGCTTGCTCTACTAAAACGGCATCAATCTTCACATATGTTGACAGGCATCCTGAATCTGCTTCACATGTTGGCTCCCCATGACTCAAGGGTTTTTTTGGGGGGGTTGGGGTTTTTTTTTTCCTGCTGTTGTTTTTGGAGGAATATGTAGACCTTTTTAGAAATTTTTATTTTTATATAATTTCAAAGTTACAGAAATATTGTAATAAGGAACTCCCATAAACCCCTTTATCCAGATTTACCAATGTGTTTTCATTTTGCCTCATTTGTTTTATCATTCTTGTAGATAGATAGATATAGAGACAAATATACATCATATACATACATACATACATATGTGTACATATATAAATGCATATTTATGTGTATCGATACTGTCATTCTTTTCTTAACCATTTGAGAGTAAGTTGTAGATATGATGTCTGTTTGTCCCTAAAAATCTTGATATGTATTTCCAAGAACAAGGATATTCTCTTACAGAACTGTAGTACAATTACTAAAATCACAAAAAATTCACAATCCATATTCAGATTTCATCAGTTATAATTATTTTCTCCTGGTCCAGAATATATTCCGGGATCACAAATTCATTTCGTTGTCAAGTCTTTTTAGTCTATTTTAATGTAGAACAGTTGCTTAGCCCTTCTTTATGTGTCTTATCCTTGCCATTTTTTAAAGTGTGTAGGCCAGTCATTCTGTAGGATGTTTTTCAATTTGAATTTAGCTAATATTTTCTCATGATCAGATTCAAGTTATGCATTTTTGGCAGGACTACTACTGAACTGAAGTTGTGTTCCTCTGAGTGCAAAACATTAGGAGGCACATTATATCGGTTTGACACTAACTCAGTTTTGGAGTCACTATCACGGCTTTGACTCTGGTGCCCTATAGGATGTAAAAGGTTGTTTCCAACCTCTGGCTTCATGCAGCACAATTGTGGGCAAAAAGGGCACACACTTGCATGCACACAATCTGTTTGAAAGCCAGTGAGGTGGGAAGCCCAGGTTATCCTGTTGGATGATGAGAAACATGTGGCTCAGTCATCCCCATCATCCTAGCCAACAGCCAGCCAACTCCCAGAAGCAAGGCCACCTAAACTAGCTGCTGACTGTAGACCCGCCAGTGAGCCCAGCCGAGGCCAACAGAAGAATAAATTGCTGGTCCAAAAAAATAGCAAACTAAATAAATGGTTGTTTAAAGCCACTGCCTTTTGGAGTGATATGTTAAATAGCAAAAGTTAATTGATACCTCTTACTTATCAGGGAAAAGAGCTAAGACTCAGAAGCTCTGTATATTCATTTGAGATCACTGAAGAAAAAAGGTCATGCTGTTTTTCTCCTTCAGGGATCTGAACCTTTGCCTATTGTTTGGGAGTCAAAGGATTATTTTAATTGTACGTTTGTTTGTTTGTTTGTTTGTTCGTTTTTAAAACATGGATATTCTCCGTAGGACTCTGCAGAGCAAGGCTACATCCTTCATTCACTTGATTGGACAGATGGTATCAGGAGGCTCTCACAGACTCTTCTATAGACCAAGCAAATGAAGAACTCTTCCTGGAGGGAGACCCCACAGCAGCAGAGAGACCTATCACTAACAAACATCTAACAAGTACCAGCCAAGGCCTTAGGGTCCACTATGGCTTTTTGACTTATTAACTCCTCTGACCCCTCCCTGGAGATAAGGATTTGGTGCTTCTGGGATGCAGTTGAGGGTTCATATTTCTAACAAGTTCATCTGGTAATTTTTATCATCAGAGAGATTTGGGAAACTCTGTATGAGAGATATGGCTCCTCAAACTAGGCTACATGTTAAAATCGCTGGAGAGCTTTTAAAAAATCCTCCCGATGTTCTGAACATTTGTATCAGAATATCCAGGGCTGGTACCCAGGCATCAGTATTTCTTAAAACTTCCCAGATGAGACCAGTGTACAGCCAAGCAGTACCTGTGCTGATGTCTATGACTGATGAGTAAGCAGCTGGCTTTCTCTCCATCTGCATGAACATTCCCTTTCAAAAGCTTGTGTTTCTGATAACGAAGGTGTACTTATTTCAGTGTATATGAAATGCTGCCTTGGAGTCTCTGCTACGGTTTTCTCCTCATCACTCAGCTGATTTCCCAGAAGGAAGCTGAATTCCTTCACCCCAGGAGCAGTTTCCTTTTGGGGGAAAAAGGATTTTTTTTTCTTTCACCGTGAAGAGAGACAGAAAGGCATGCCGTATCAGCAACCATAGCAGATGCTATCAGGGGATGCCCGTATTGCCTAGATACCTTTGTCACTATAGACCCCTGTGCCTCTTGGTTGGAGTGTGGCACTCAGGCTACTGGAAGCCTTTGCCCGTGCACATCAAAATCCGGAAAAGCCCGGGAATTTACAGCTCCCTGAAGCAGCCCTTAACCAATGACTGACAGGCGTAGTGGTATAAATACTCTTATTCTCTCAGTCCTGATCTGGAAAACTATGGTGACCTACACTGTCTCTAGAGATGCCCTGCAGAATGAAGTCAAAGTTATCCCCCACCTCACCACCACTGTGGCCTTTACTTAGTATTTTACCATTGCTTGGTCCACTTCCTTTCCTTGTCTACTCCCCCACTGCCTATTGGCTCTTCTTTGGACGGATTTCCTGATATACCATATTTCAGTGAATCTGCTTCTAGAGAATGCAACCTAAGATAGCAACTCCCACAAGCGGACCCTCCAGAAACTTTCTAAAGGCTCTGGCACTGACCTTCATCCTTAATACAAAGGGCATTGTATGTGCCACCAGGAGCTGGGTTGCTCTCAATTTTCACGTCAACAGCTCTCGTGATCTGCTGCTCACCACTCCCCTTGCCACACACGGTTGTCCTGAAACAGATAAAGAAGACACTGGATTAGGAGAACTAATTAAACATGGAAAAGAACATTCTTTTCTTTTGTCAGCTTAGAATCAGCAGACATTTTTCCGATTCACAAGCTTTGGTGGAAAGCCTCAGTATGAGAACACTTTCCCCAAACAAAAGTCTAAATTCAGGAACACATAGGGATGCTGGAGTTGAGGTCATATGTATCAATTCAAGTTTCAGAGGAATACATTGTTCCTCTGAATACATTCTAGTATATGTGTTTACTATTATTATTTTTTTTCTCTTTATGGGTTCTCTTCTTTATGAGGGGGTTTGTTTTGCTGTTCTTGTTTATATTTCTTAATATGGATCATTAACTCATTAACCTTAAGCCTTTGTCCTCTTCTAACACAAGCATTTTAATGCTTAACATTTCCCTCTAGGTATAGCTTTAGAAGTATCCCATATGTTAAGTATGTTATGTTTTTAATATAATTCAGTTCTACTTATATGCTAATTTCCATTATAATTTATTTTTGTCCCATGCTTTATTTAGGAATATTTTTTCTAAACAGCAAATAGTAGAATTTTAAAAAATCCATCTTTTTTTCCTAATTGGAGCATCACATCCACTTAATTTAATCACCGATCTCTTTGAATTTCAATCTGCCATCTTTCTATTAGTTCTGCACATTCTTTCTTCCGTTCTTCCTCTTTTTTTCCCCTGATTTTGATTGTTTTAATTTGGCGGGGGGCAGACTCTTTCTCCTTTGTATTGGTTTGGAAGGATTATATCTTTTTTTTCCTGAAATGTAAAAATCATTTTTATTTAGCAGTGGAATAAAATCACACATACTCATAATCACATGGAAGGAAGCCCACTAGACTAATGTGGTCATTCAGCAAGCAAAGAAATGGAGAGCAGGAACATGAAATCACTAACCAAAATCCCAGGGCTGCTGACAAAGGCAGAACCGAAACCTGGGGCTTTATCTTCCCTTTTACTATTGTTTTAGCAGTTACCCTAGGAGTTATAAGATGCTTTCCAGACTTTTAAAATTTAATACTACTTTTACCCTCCTCCCAATGACACAACTTAAAATCCTTAAAATACTATGTATTAACATATTTAAAATACTTCCTGACTTATATACTATTTTTTTAGTGTTTAGTATTTGCTGCTTTTTGTAATTATATAATTTCAATTTACTTCCCCCTGCCCCCAACCCCATTTACCCTTTCATCCTTGTTTACAGCTCTGGCCTTCCACTTACAATTATTTTCCTCCTGCCTGAAGAGCACCCTTTAGTGTTTCTTTTAGTGCTGGTCTGATATAATGAATTTTCTCACCCTTTGTCTGTCTAAAATGTCTTTATTTTACTTTTATTCTTGGGAGATATTTTCACTGGGTATAGTACAGAATTCCAGGCAGTAATTTTCTTTCAGCAGTTTGAAGGTATCATTGAATTGTCTTTGGTTTTTGTTAGTTTATTTTTACTCTTTCTTTCTCTTATTACTTTAAATATTTTTTTCTTCATATTAGACTCTCATAAGTTTTACCATGATGTGCCAAACTGTGAATTTCTTTTTATTTGTTTTACTTGGGTTTCGTAGGGCTTCTTGAGTCTGTGCCCGGATATTTTTTTTAAGTTGTGGATAAGTCTCACGTTGCTTTTGCTCCATCTTCCTTCTCTTCTTTTAGAATTCCAATTGCATGCATCTTCTTCGCCTTTTACCCTTCTACATTTTTCATCTTTTTTTCTTCTGTTCTTTATCCTGAATTTCTTCTTCTGAAATATCTTCCAGTTCACAAATATTCTCTTTGGCTTTTTTTAATCAGCTGTTAGATATACCCATTAAGTTCTTAAGTTCAGTTATTGTATTTTACATTTCTAGGGTTTCCATTTTGTTATTTTTATAGTTTTCCATCTTCTGCCAAAATCCTCCTTGCCTTTTGCATCTTTGAACAGTTTAAAGATTTAAGGTCTGCATCTATCAATGCTAATACCTAGAGTTTCTATTAGTTATTTTTATTCTTGTTGCCTTGACTCCTCACATGACTGGTTATTTTATATTGTGTGACAAATCCTATATTTGCTAAAATTAATTGTGGAAACCAATTGCCTAGGATAATGCTGTCTTCTTCCAGAGATGATTTTTAAAATCAATTCTGCTAGCTATCTGGAGCACTGAAACTCCAGTATAATCTCAATCCAAATTCATGGCTTTGAAGGATTCGAAGCGATTCTTCAGCTTCTCTGAAGGCCTGCCGCTTACTTTTAATCCTGGGGTACATCCCTACAACATCCCAACCCAAAGCAAAAGGACTCCCCAGATGCCTGCCTATAGAAAAGTCTTCCTGGTCCTACGAGGCTATCTAAATTGCCAACCAGCTTTTCTGCCACCATTTATGGAATGTGAAAAGGGTCCCAGGAAACAAGTGGCCCCAAAGTCTGTATTCACTGCTCTAGATCTCCGTCTTCCTATAGATTTATGTATATACTCAAAATAAATTCATAGAGCTATAGAGCATATCTACTAAAAATCTACTATGCCATCAATTGCAAAATGCACTATGCATTTAATAACTTGTTTGGTAAGGGAGAGGGGATGGGTGTGATGGAAAGACCCATGGTGAAATGCACATCATAATGGTCAGATGCTTGGTTCTGGTAACATTAAAAAGGAAAACCTGTTTTTAATGTGTCGTGTAGTAAACATATCAAGTAAATATGTTCTCTTTATAAAGAAATACCATCTTAGCAATGCAGAGATCCACTAAGATGTCTTAACACTTTACAGCAAACCCAGACAGAATGGCCTTTCCAGTGACTCAGTCCTGATTTGTAATGCCTGGGAGACCGAAGCCTGGCTCTAAGCTGGCTCTTCAGAATCTCTGAATACCCTGGTTATCTGATGCAATGATGGTAACAGAGTTATGAAAAATATTTATACTTGACTACATAATGGAAACATGCATGCGCAGGGCATATTTTGTCTATTGAGGAACCTGGATATAAAAATATAAGGCAGAGAGGGTCACAGTTCCAGATGCGCTGAAAAGATCTGGATGTGGCCTCAGTTGTCCTATTTATTCAATTGCTGCTTCACATGTGGCACACGTGGAGACATGAGTCAGCATGGTTGTGTGTGTTTTCTATGGCCATCTGCCAGCCAGACATCTTCAAGGTTATTATCAACCAAAGTGTTCTTGGAGCCCATTTTACTCGTTCACATTCCTGTGGCATGAAGGAGAAAGCAGAATGGCTCTTGCCTTCTCTGAGTATGACTAAAGAAGCAGTTAGCAGCACTAATGGAAAGTTTTTTTCCTAGCCGGCCACAAGATTTTCTTCTCCACAAGGATTCCATGGGTCAGGAACTCAGACAGGGCACAAGAGAAATGGCTTGTCTCTGCTCTATAAAGTGTAAGGCCTCAGCTGGGGAGACTCATAGGCTATTGCAACTCAATAGCTGAGACTCACCTGGAGGCATCTTTCAGACTCACCTGGAGGCATCTTCCCTTACATTTCAGGCAGATAATGCTGGCTATCGGCTGAGACATCGGTTGGGTCTATTGGTGAGAGCAATGACATGGGGCATTTCCATGTAGGCTGGGCTTCCTAACAGCATGGCTATCTCAGGATAGTCAAAACTTCTTACATGGCATCCCAAAAGTGAGTGTCACCAGAAATCCAGGCATGGATTTCTCTGACCTAACCTCAGAAGTCACACAGTATTGCTCCTGCTATATTCTATCAGTTGAGGCAATACTATCCTGTGCCTGATTCAGAGTGCCTGATTCGATGGGAGCAATGTGAAAAAATTTGTGACCATATTTTAAAACCTCAATACTGTATTCCTATTCATATATATGCAGATGCACATCAACAGGGAAAAACAGATAATGAATATATACCAAATAGTTAAGAGTCATTACGTCTGGGGTAAGGAAGAAGAGAGAAACTCACTTTGCATTTTACACGGATAAGGATTATTTGAAAATTTAACAAGCATGTATTATTTTTGTAACTTAAAAAGGAAATTCAAAACAACAAAGTAAGGTGGGGGGGTGTGACAGAACTCTAGAAAAATGTTTTTATATGAGAACTCTAACCAAGAATGCACTGGAAGCCACTGCCCACTGCATTTAGCCTAACCTGGCACCTCAATCGAACAATTATCGAGTCCCCATATAAGCCCTGGTGGGGCAGCCGGATCAGCTGGAAGTACAGCCTCTCCCAGCTCGCCAGACTTACCCCAGCGAGCCGTCCGCCAGCCAGCCCGTGGTGCACACAGCGAAGGCACAATCCTGGACCACTCTCCGCAGCTCCTCTGCAGACACCAAGTGAGCGCCCCTGCTCTTGCAGGAAAGCCGAGCTGCCTCCAGTTCCAGGCCCTGAGAGCCATTCCGAGACTCCAGCACAAAGAGCTTCCCTGTGTGGGGACAAGCATGAACACAGGCTGACTCCAAGATCCACGGGGATTTAATCTCAGCAAACTTACTCGCTGGCAGACACCTGCCAGAACTGTAGTTTCCAACTTGCCCTGAAGACCCAAGTGCAGCAACTACCCTATGGCACTCATCCCTGGGACCAGGTGATGACAATCGTACTGGTATTTTAATCCTTTTTTTTTTTTTCTCTCTCATCTTCTTTAAAAACACAAAACAAAACAAAAAAACAACCAGAATTAACCATCTGCTCCAGCATGTTTATCTGGATAAGCCCTTCAAAAATTCTTTTTAAATGAAATCTTACCATTTGCAACAACATGGATGGACTTAGAGGGTATTATGCTAAGTGAAATAAGTCAGACAGAGAAAGACAAATACCATATGATTTCACTTATATGTGAACAAAATAAATGAACAAACAAAATGAAAACAGACTCATAATTAAAAAGAACAAACATGATTGCCAGATGGGGGGCGGTCGAGGGGCTGTGTGAAAAAAGTGAAGAGATCAAGGAGTACAAATTGATAGTTACAAAATAGTCACGGAGATGTAAAGTACTGCATAGGAATACAGTCAATAATATTGTAATAACTATGTATGATGTCAGACGGGTGCTAGACTAATTGGGGGGATCCTTTCGTAAATTATATAAATGTCTAACCACTCTGCTGTATACCTGAAACTAATATAAAATGATACTGAATGTTAATTCTAATTGAAAAATAAAAATTTAAAAAGTTGCTGATGGTCAAATCATAAACTAAATAAATTAGGGGTTGGCAAACTGTAGCCTGAAGACCAAATCCAGTTTGCTGCCTGATTCTGTAAATAAAGTTTTATTAAAACATCAAAAAAAATCTTTTTTAAAAAGTGTTTTATATAAAAGCTCAATGTCCTAGGTTCTTCTGAGTTGGGTCACTTGGTGTCCAAGTCACTGATTCAGGGCTCGGCTCCACCTTCCTTCGCCTGTCCCAGTGCTTGGGTAATCACATATATAACAGGTTGCTTCTCTTTTCTGTCCCACTGTTTCAAGACATTATCAGGCCCTTCCCACAAAAAGTTCACTTCATTTCTTTCCAACTGGACCAGACAGCAGTGGCCATGTCTGGGGCACCCTGGCTTCCATCAATATGTAGGCATGTAGCAGCGTCAAAACGCGGTTGACAGTTGGGTGGAATAAGACCATGAATTCAGATAGAGGTGGATGCTGAGACTGACTGCAAAAGAGAGCTTTAGGCAAGAGAACCACAGCTCAAGAGGGATCACTGTGATCCCTAAGAGCCTACTGGATGACGCAATGCCTTGGGTGGCCCTGCTGAGTTCAAGGTAAAGGCAGGGGAGCAAAAACCCAGTAAGAATGAGATATTTCATTTCCATCTGTCAGCAAAATTATCATACTATATTGATTTTATTAAAATAAGATACTTAACTGTCATCTACTATAAAATCACTATAATAAATATAATAATCTCCCTAGCTTTAATGCAAAAGTTATAATATATTTTTTCACAATAAACATATCTGTGCTCCCTTAGACTTGGTGGAAATGTACAGTACATAACCTGAATCACTACACTTGGTTGGCCCTGTCTGAAGAAGCAAGCACGCACCCAGGATGCTTTTTTATTAATGGTATGTACCTACCTGGAAAAAAAAATGTTGTGAAATTAATCTGAGGTTTTGATGGCCAAGCCCCTGAGCAAAGGGGATGAAAGTGAAGCCTGGGGCTCGCATGAAGTAGGGAATCTGATAGACCTCCCCTCCCACTCCACCACCATCTCTCACACACACACGCACGCATGCACGCACACACATGAATACATGAAGCTGTGACTCTGAAGGGTTAAACTCTCGGGATAAGAATGAATAAGAATAAATACCCGCTTTCTTCATTCACAAGACACTGTTGGAAGAGTTGCCTTGGTGCTAGGACCCCAAGTGCTAATCCTCATTGGGAACTGCAGTCTTAACAAAAATGGATTCAGCTTAGCATGGCCTGAGAATAACATATATCCACACACCTGGTAGGAACAAATGCAAATCCTCTTTGGAGAAAAGGAAAAAAGAAATTCTCCTGTGCATCAGAAAAACCCCATACAAATATTTTTTCAAAGTCAATGAAATCAGTGAAAAGCTATATAATGCAGCTAACTGGATAAGGAAACAAGATACCATGAGTGAAAAGCAACAGATACAACATGTAGCAGAAATTGACCTAAAAATAAGTTTGAATACTGGTATTAACAGGCATAGGTTATAAAACAATGATGATTACTATATTTAAAGAAATAAAAGACAAGTTTGAAAATATTTGAAAAGAACAGGAAAGTGTAAAATATGGCTTAGCTGATTTGAAAAAGAATCAAATAGGTCTTCTAGAAATAAAAAAATGCAGTGATCGATTGAAAATGCAAAGAATGCTTTTGGCTGCATATCAAATACAATTGAACAAAGAAATTATTCTTGAAAAAGAAATCATCCTAAATGTAATAAAGAGACAAAAAAGATGGAAAATATTAAAATAATAAAGAGACATGAAAGTAAGAGTAAGGATTAACATGTAATTTAATCAGAATTCTCAGAGAAGAGAAAAAAATGAGGTGGAAGCGATATCTGATGACAAATACCTGAGACTTCTAAATAGCTGATAAATACTCCAAATACATATTGAATATGTCCAATAACAAATTCCAAGGTAAAAAAAAAATCTATAAGGAGACATATGCTAGTGATGCTACCGAACGGTAGAGGCAGAGAACATTGTCAAAGCAGACAGAGAGAAGGGATAGAATAATTTCAAAGTAGCAACAGCTAGCCTGATAGTTGACTTTTAAAACAGTAGTAATGGAAGCAAGAATATAGTTATTATCAGAAAATAGCTGCAAATTTAGAATTCTAGAATTTCTCACCAACTGAGTTTCTTTCTAGAAAGTACTAAAAGAAGTATTTCGGCAGAGAAAATTATTTGAGCGGCAAGATGGAATGTAAAGGGAAAATCAATACATGGTTAAATATAAATGAATACTGATTATATGAAATGGCACCCAGTAACAGCAAAATACACATCCTTCTCAAGTGCACGTGGACCACTCCTCAGGATAGACCATATGTTAGGTCATAAAATAAGCCTCAATAAATTTAAAAGGACTAAAATTGCTCAAATTATGTTCTCTAATTACAATGGAAGGGAATTAGAAATTAATAACAGAAATAAATTGGGAAATTCATAAAGAGGTAAAATAAATCAATGCACTCCTAAATAACTGATGAGTCAAAGGAGAAATCACAAGTGAAATTAGAAAATACTTTGAGATGAATGAAAACAAAACATATCAAATCTTATGGGATGCAGCTAATGCACTGCTTAGAGGGAAATTTATAACTGTAAATTCCTACATTAAAATAAGAAAAAGATCTCAAATAAAAACCCCATCTTTCCACTTTAAAACATTGGAAAAGAAGAGCAAACTAAACTCAAAGCAAACAGAAATGAAGAGGAATAATAAAGATTAGAGCAGAAATTAATGAAATAGGAAAAAAATCAATAAAACCAAAAGTTGGTCTTTGGAAAGAGCAACAAAATCAACAGACAGTTAGCTAAAATGACGAAGCCATAAATAAATAAGTCAATAAATAAATAAATGAGTCAAATTACTGAAATCAGACATTACTCTGATATTACAGAAATACAAAGTGTTATAAAGCACTACTATAAACAACTGTATTCCAACAAATTAGATAACTCGGATTAAATAAAAAATTCCTAGAAAGACAAACTACTCAAGAAGAAATAGGAAAATCCGAATAGACTTTTAATAAGTAAAGTGATTGAATTAATAATTTAAAAATTATCCACAAAGAAAAATACAGTTTCAGATGGTTTCATTGCTGAATTCTACCAAACATATAAAGAGGAATGAATACCAATTCTCCACAAACTCATCTAAAAAGTAAGACAGAAGGTAACAACACCTCCCAACTTATTCTATGAGGCCCTGATTGCCCTGAACCAAAACCAGATAAAAGGCATTACAAGAAAAGAAAACTACAAGCCAACGTCTCTTTGGAAAATAGACACAAAAACCTTCAATGAAATACTAGTAAACCAAATCCAGCAACATAAAAAAGGAATTATACACCATGACCAAGTGGGATATATCACAGGAATACAAGGTTGGTTTAACATTCCCAAATCAATTAATTCCCGTATCAATAGAATAAAATACAAAAACTACATGATCATCTCAATAGATGTAGAAAAAAGTACTTGATGAAATTCAACATCCTTTCATGATAAAAAAAAACTTCAACAAACTAGGAACAAAGGGGAATTTCTTCAACCCTGATAAAAAACATCAACAAAATCTCATCGTTAACGTCATACTTTATGGTGAAAGACTGAGTGTTTTCCCCTAAGATCTTAGTCAACAAGGATGATTGCTTTGCCACTTCTATTCAACATTCTATGAGTGATTTTAGCCAGGCAATTAGGCAAGAAAATGAAATAAAAGGCACCCAGACTGGAAAGAAGAAGTAAAACCATCTCCATTTGTAAATGACATAATCTTGCATCCTGAGGAATCCACTAAAAAACTACTATAACTAGTTAAGACAGGTTACAGTATATAAGATCAATATACAAAAATCAATTGCATTTCTCTACACTAGCAATGGATAATCCAAAAATGAAAGTACAATTCCATTATAATAGCACCAAAAAGAATAAAATACTTAAATTAAATTTAACAAGTGTAAAATTATACTCTGAAAGCTACAAAACATAATCAAAGGAAATTAAAGACCTAAATAAATAGAAAGACACTTCATATTCAAGAATATGAAGAAAACTTAATATTGTTAAGATGGCAATGCTCCCCAAATAGATCTACAGATTCAGCACAATTTCCATCAAAATCCCAGCAGTTTTTGTTGTTCTTAAAAGTCATATGGAAATTCAAGGGTCCCAGAATAGCCAAAATAAGTTGTAGGTCTCACACTTCTTGATTTCAAAACTTACTACCAAGTTATAGTAATCAAGACAATGTGGAACTGGCATTAAAACAGATGTATACACACACACACACACATATATAATTGAGATTCCAGAAACAAATTTTCACATTTACAGTCAATTGATTTTCAACAAGGAGGTCAAGACCATTCAATGGGGGAAAGAAGAGTCTTCAAGAAATGGTACAGGGACAACTGGATAGCTGCATGCAAAAAAACAAAGTTGAACTCCTGCCTCACGCTATCCATAAAAATTAACTGAAAGTGAATCAAAGACCTAAATATAAGAGCTAAAACTATAACTCTTAGAAGAAAACATAGGAGAAAATCTTTGTGATCTTGGATTATACAATGGTTTCTTAGATATAACACCAAAAGCACAAGCAATCAAAGATATAACACCAAAAGCACAAGCAATCAAAGAAATAATTGGACGTCATCAAAATTAAAAACTTTTTGCTTTGAAGGACTAAATCAAGAAAGTAAAAAGACAACCCTCAAAATGGGAAAATATTTTGCAAATACATATATGAAACTTCTATATAGAATAGGTAAAGAACTTCAACTCAACAAAACCAAAAGAAAAAACAAACAAGCAATCTGATTAAAAAATAGACATCTTGAAAAGATATTTCTCCAAAGAAGATATGCAAATGGCCAATAGAACATAAAAAGATGCTCAACATCACTAATCATTACAAAAACGCAAATCAAAACCACAATGAAATAGCACTTCAGGACCATTAAGATGGTAATTAAAACTAGAAAATAACGAATGTTAGCAAAGATGTAGAGAAATTAAAATTCTTATGCATTGCTGGTGGGAATGCAAACGGTGCAGCCACTGTGGAAAACAGTGTAGTGCAAAAAATTAAACATAGAGTTACCATATAATCCAACAATTCCACTTCTAGGTAGATGCCCAAGGAGGTAAAAGCAGAGATTTGAATAATACTTGTACTTGTTCATAAAACATTATTCACAATTGATGTAGAGGAAAGCAACCGAAGTGTCCATGGACAGATGAATAAATTAAGAAAATAAGGTATATGCCTATAATGGAATATTAATTAGCCTCTAAAAGGAAGGAAATTTTGATACATGCTACAACATGGATAAACCTTGAAGACATTATATAAAGTGAAACCAGTCAGTAATCAATGTACGATTCCATTTACAGGAGATACCTAGAGTAGTCAAATTCATGGAGACAGGAAAGAGCATGGTGGTTACAGTGGGAAAGGGAAAAAAGAGAGGTTTGTTTAAAGGGGACAGTTTCAGTTGGAGATGAAAAAGTTCCAGAGATGAATGCCAGTGATGGTTGCACAACAACGTGAATGTTCTTAATGCCACAGAATCGTATACTTAAAAATGGTTAAAATGGTATAAAAAATGGGCAAAGGATCTGAATAGACATTTCTTCAAAGAAAGTATACAAATGGCCAATAAGCACATGAACAGATGTTGAATATCACTAGCCATCAGAGAAACACAAATCAAAACCACAATGAGATACTCATACCCACCAGGATGGCTATTATCAAAAAGACAGGTAATAAGTGATGGTGAGGATGTAAAGAAACTGGCACCCTCAAACATTGCTGGTGGAAATGTGAAACGGTGAAGCTGCTTTGGAAAACCATCTGACAGTTTCTCAAATAGTTAAACACATGAACCAGCAGTCACTCTCCTGTATACTGAAAACATACAACTGAAAACACATGTTTATATAAAAACTTCTATATGAATAAGAAAAATGATGAGGGAGAACTCGCCTGACCAGTCATTAAAACATTCTTTACAGCCTCTGTAATTAAACACAGTATAGTGCTGGCACACAAATAGAAAAAAATAAACCAGTGGAATATAATTTAATGTCTAAAATAAGACACAAAAATGTATGAACATATAGTGTAGGACAAAGGTGGTATCTCAATTAACAATGTGAAAATGAACTTCTTCATAAATCATTATTGGATAACTGTGTAACCAAAAAAACTTCTATATGAATTTTCATAGCAGCATTTTTTGTAATAAATAATAAATTAAATTTATAATTGTAAAATTGTATTTATAATTGCCAAAACGTAGAATCAAACCAAGGGCCATCAACTGATGAGTGGACCAATAAAGATGGTATATCCATACAATGGAATATTATTTGACAATAAAATGATGTATCAATACATGCTACAAATGGATGAACCTTGAAAACAGTATGCTAAGTGAAAGAAGCCAGTCACTAGAGCCCATACACTCTATGATTCCATTTACATGAAATGTCCAGAACAGGCAAATCTGTAGAGACTAAAAACAGGTATGTGGTTGCCTAGGGATTGGGGAATTGGAGAGAAACAGGGAGTAAATGTTAATGGATACAAGATTTATTTGGGGGTAATAAAAGTGTTCTAAAATTGTATGTAGTGATTCGTAACTCTGTGAATATACCAAAAACCAGTGAACCATACAATTTAAATGAGTGAATTGTGGTATATGAATTATTTTTCAATAAAGCTGTTATTTAAAAAGGTATTGCTAGAGAAGAACAGGTTCTCGTATGATGATAGCTATTTCATGAGTAATATAAAAGAATTTTAAACACTACTAAATAAATAACGCTAGACTATAAAAAGGCAATATTAACAAAACTACTAGGAGAAATAGAAAAATCTGAAATGCTTATGAAAATTTTAACTACTATTCTCAATAATTGATAAAACAGAAAAAAAATGAAAAGGATGTAGAGGATTTTAAGCCACAAAATTAACACTCTTGACGTAAGGACCAATGCACAGTACTGCAAACTACAGAATACACATTCTTTTTAGGCACACACAGAATATTTGTAAAATTGATCAAATACTGAGCTATATGCCAAATATAAAAAATCTTCAAAAGACCCAAATCGTACAAAGCATGTTTTTTAACCACAATACAATCTAAAATCACTTGTTTTTTTTTTTATCAAAACCCTGTATAGTATTTACTATGGGCTGAGTATTGTTCAAATTGCTTTATAAATAGTCATTAAATTATTCCTTATAACAATTCTATGATGTAGGTGTCATTATCATCTCAATTTTATAGTTAAAATTTAGTATTAATGAGCTGTCCGAGATCACACAGCTGGTATACAAAACCAGGCAGTTTGGTTCCAGGTCAGTGATCCTAACTGCTGTGTTATATTGCCTTTTAATAGCAGAGTAATAATTAGGAAATTCTCCCTTGGGCATGGAAATTACAAAATATACTTCTAAACGAATGATGGGTTCAGAGAAGAAACCACACTTGAAATACAACATTTTTACTCTAGTGACAAAACCTTGTAAAGAAACTGAAGTAGTATTAAGGGAAAGTTAAAGTCTCAAATGCTCATATTACAAAAGAAGAATGGTTGTAATCAATGATCTAACTTTCTATCTCAAAAACATAGAAAAAAGAACATAAAATTAAAGCTTCTAAAGAAGTAGAAAGAAATAATACAGAGCAGAAAACAAAAAAAAAAAAAAAAAAAAAGGAAAGCAGATGTACAATAGGGAAAATAAAGCCAAAAGTTGCTTCTTTCTAAAAAATGATAAAATTGATAAACCCCTAGCAAGATTGACCAAGATTAAAAGAAAGAAAACACAAATTAGCAATATCAAGAATGAACAGGGACATCACTACAGATTCTATGGACACTGAAAAAAAAGTAAGAGATTATTATATGATTAATGCCAGTATATCTGACAATTTAAATGAAATGAACAAGTTGCTTATAAAACCAAATTTAGTAAAACTGATACACAATGAATAAGAAAATCTGAATAATCTTTTCTCTACTAAATAAGTTAAATTCATTATTTAAAATCTTCCTATAAGAAAAACTCCAAACACATGTGACCTCATTACCAAACACTAAAAAAAAAAAAAAAAGAGAGAGAGATTAAAATAGAGCTCATCTTACAAACACCTTTTCAGAGAACAGAAGAAGGAACAACTTTCAAAATTATTTTAGGAACCATTATAACCCTGATGCCAATATCTGACAAAAATATTATAAGAAATGAAAATTACAGGCCAATATATTTCATGAATATAGACTCAGTAATCCTAAATCTATTTCTCTCACTCCAGGCTCAGCTCTAAATGATCTCTTCTCACTATAAAACCCTTCCATAGAATTCCACCCACGCACACGGTTTCAAAGAGCATCCTTACACAAATGACATGCTTTTTTCTTCAGTCCAGACCCTTTCCATTCACCCATCCTCCTTTCCAATCCCAGCCTCTCTCACTTGGACAACTAAAATAGCATCCTGCATGGTCTTTCTATATCCAATCTTGCTCTGGTCCCGTCCATTCTCCCTACATCACAATCAGGGGATCTTTTCAAAATGCAAATCTGATCAGTCACTTTACTTCTGGAAACCATTCAAAGGTTCCTTTCCTTTTTTGGATTGAAACAAAACTGGGCCTATGAGGTCCGAGATCATTGCACTCATACCAATTTTCCTGGTATCATCTTGAACCACTTCCACCTTGGACCTTTCGCTCCAGCCGCCCTGTTTATCACATGTCCGATTGTCTCTGCCACTCACAGTTTCTTTGCACACTCTATCTCTACTCAGACCCTCTTTCTTTCTCCTCTTTGCCTAGTTAATCCTTATTCAGCTTTCAGATTCTCCTATACCAAGTCAAACTCTCTTAGCATATGCTCTCATAGTACCTCTGTCCTTTAATTTTATCAAATATCAAAATCACAATTTCACATTTCATTCATATAATTAATTGCTTAATGTCTCTCTCTTCCCATTAGATTTTAAGCCTCCTGATGGCAAGGACCTGTTTGTCCTCACCATCTATTCTCAATAGCAAAGACAGTATATAGCATATAGTAGATATTCAATAAATTACCCATTGAATTAATGAATCTTTTCCTGTAATCATAACTCAAACAGTTAATGCAAATTTAGTTAATGTGAAGATTTTTCAGTTTCAAAAGTATTTTAGAAGTACAGTGGCAGGTCTCTTTTATGTATGAGATGCATCTCAAATTAGTCAAATGTAAACTAAATGTTTTTCATTTGAATCTATCTCATTGATTTATCTTCAATAAGTCCATGCTTTAATAAGTCCATGGAGTTTTTAATAACTCCAGTTTTCTCTTTTCAAATGTCTGTAATGCATCATGGTTTAGCTGAACATTTCTTCTTCCTTCCATCACTGTAGAATGTAACTAAATGTGGAAAGTGGTGGTAGTTAAGCATATAGTTAGTAAAGAAAAGAATCCTTTCATAATATAGGTTATAATTCTTCAATGGCTCTATTATAAAAGTTGGAGCTCAGCAAATGGAGTTTCTCGAAAGCAACTGTACCTATAATTCTCCATTGGGGAAGAGGGGAGAAGGAAAGAAAGAAGTGACAAACGGAGGCATTTCCGGCAAGCGGTAACAAGAAAACATCCTTTAATGCTGTCATTACTTTCTCCTTGTCCAATGATATTTCTGCCTTCAATTTTCTATGACCCACATCCAACCTGATAGGCACAAAATATTGATCTATATGCATCTGGCATTGCACTTAAGCCGTTATAATGGGGTGAAACTCTAAAGCCTCATGCATTGTAGAGATTTCTTTAAAAAGAATTAAAATTGGTACAATACTATATATTGTTCAAAAGTTAATACTGGCTCCAATTTATTCTACTTGCATTCTTTAAAATCGACTTAATTTTCATGACTAAATGTCAGGCAAAAAATACTACAAGAATTAACAGTTGATTGACTCTAACAGGTATGAGATTTCTTTTTAGGGGATAGTAATTTTTAGAAATTAGATAGCAGTGATGGTTGCACAACATAATGAATATACTGAAAAATACTGAATGTACCTTTTAACATGATAAGTTTTACATAAATTATATCTCAATTTATAAATTGACAGTGTTCACTAGGAGCCTTTGAAGTTACAAATGTTTTCTAACCCTCTCTCTGAGGATATGGAGAAATAAGACATTCATTCTTAATTAGGAGCAAAGAATTCTTCAAGCTGGCACTTAGAACAAAGAACACCAAAAATTCTAAGATAATATCTGGAGGTTTTCTTTGTTTTCCCCTTTCCCTAACCACCATGCTTCTTTTTGTTGAGTTTTCTAGTTTCATCCAAATATTGTTTGCTAAATAACAATGACATTTTAAAATATAAAAGCATCCTAAATCAGCCGAGGGTTTTTCTCCTTCATCAAACTAATCTGTCTCAAGCTTGGATTTACTAGAAATCCCTCATGGATGTGAGAACTGCTGGCTTTTCTTTCAGATCCTCCTGCACCAAATCAACAGGGTTTTGTTCCAAAATCAAAATACAGCTGAATTAGCTTTTTGAAACTGAACTGATATAAAGTCCTGATCCTGCTAATTTAAGGGAAGTATTCAAAGCTGAATTCAGGTTCAAACAAACAAACAAACGAACAAACAAACAAACAAAAAAGGTGGGTGAAATTTCAGAACTTTCAATAATCTGGTCCTGATCTATTTCTCTAGCCTCATTTCGAAAGACATCCTCACCTTAAACTCTCAGCTAAAGCCACTATCATTTATCCCATCTTCCCTGCCACTCACAGCACAGGGCCTTTGCACTCGCCATTACACTCTCTACCCAGGACACTCTCCTCTCCCCTTTGCCTAGTTGAATCCCACTCATCTTTCAGATTTCCCTGGACCAAGCCAAAAATATCGACAGCGTCTTCTAAACACAGGCCTTGCCTTCCAGGAGCACATTTAAAAGACGTGGAAAATTATCTCTTTGCAGAGTTGGTTCTAAAGCACTCCAGACGCGATTTCATTTTGAAGACCTTTCTTGGAGATCTTTGGAAAACTAACGACGAGACTACAGGACCCGTGCTCAGGTTTTCTCTGGCGCGCGAAGGCAGAGTTCAGGGGCCCGGGGGCGGGTGGAGGCGTTTGGGCCAGCTGAGGCTCGGTGTGCCGGGAGAGGGACGCAGGGTCGCAGGACCGCTGCTCGCCTCGTTGCTTCCCAGGCTTGCGGTTTTCTGGACTCGTCCGAATGAGTCAGTACCCCCAGAGAGCTTCGCCTTCCCCACGCGCCGCCCCGGGCCCCGCCGCCTCCCGGACACTCCGCGGACACTCACCATCCGCCCGCACGGAGAGGCGCGGCAGACCCAGCAGGAGCAGCGCCGCCGCCCAGAGCCGGGCGCGGGGGCCGGGTCCCTCGGCAGCCATGGTCCCGGCGTCAACAGGCTGGCGGGCTCGAGTGAGGGCTCTGGCTGCGATCGGGGCTGCTTGGGCCATTGCCCAGCGTGCGCCACTCGACTGTGCGCGCTGCGCTCTGCTCGCTGCGCTCTGCTCGCGGGTTGCAGGCTTCGCGCCCGGCGCGCCGAGAGGGAGGAGCGCGGACAGCCCCGGAGGCTGGGGACGCCGGAGCCGCAGCGCTGGGGGCCCGAACTCCCGGGGGTCTTGTCCGTGGCGCCGGGGAGGCGGCTGTAACCCGGCTCCGCCTTCGTGCTGGGCACCTGGAGGCCTCCGTGCCAAAAGAGGCTGAGCCGGACAGCGAGCTCCCAGGGCTCGTCCGGGACCGAGGGTGAGGGCGCCGCGAGGCAAGGGGAGCAGAGAGCCTGCTGCAGGGAAACCCCGCCGGCCTAGGGGACCCTCGACCGAAGGGCGACGCGGTCTCAAAGGCCGAACCCCTCCGCGAGGACCATTAAAAATCGGATACTTAACCCTAGCCTCTGTCTCTTGACTGTCCAACTGGCGTCTTCCTATAGAAAAAGAATAGAACTTGCCAGCCTCACTCCAAGGAGTGAAACGCACGAATAGCGACTCCTCTTCCCTAAAGTCGTAGTTCGAAAGTCACTTAGATAGGATCATCTTCGGGACGCTTCCTTCACAACTTCTCCAGGTACGCGGTAACAGCTCTTAAAAAACACTAGGAGCGCTGGTGGGCTCGTCACCTTTATCACTCCTCCCAAATCAGGGTTGCTTGACCTGGAGAGGGCCTGAGATTCGGATTCTTTCCGTCTGGGGTGGGAATCTACAATCTAAATAAGTGTCCCACTGAATTCTGCTGCAGGGGTCCCTGCCAGGATTGATTCCTTCTTCCACTCATCCATGTCCTGTCTCCCAGCATCAGCACCGTTTGGTGAAGGGAGATTGGCATTCTTCATCCGTAGAGTAATAAAGATGAGTGCTGTTATAACGGACACAGGTGACACTCTGCAGTTTACAAATCCCTTTCATTTTCATGTATTGATTGATCAACAAGTATCTATTGAGCGCCCACAGCATGCCTGTTCTAGATCCTGAATGACGCTACAGTCTGTCCTAAAAATGCTCACACTTACATACGACAGATTCTTAATTAAGATTGAACAAGTGATTGTTGCTAAAAGGAACAGATGATTACCCCCATGACTATGTACTAGGACACAGACATTGAAAGATTATCTGCTTACTTATTAAGGTAAGAACTGAGATTTGAACCCACATTTGATTTACTATACGTGTCATTTTTCAGCTCACATAATTTTTGAAGTATGCACAAAAGCTATCTCCTCTCCTTAATCCTCCCTAAATGTCAACTACAAAGCTATTGCTAGTGATTAATTCATTTGTAAAATAAAACTTTGCTTTTAAAATACAAATACTCTAGGATGTTAAATGTAATGAGGCCTGACAATCATTCACACATAAATGTAAATGAATTTGCTTAGCTACTTTTCTTCTAGCAGCTAGCTGGTAACCTAAGGAGTGAGATTTCACATATCTGGATTGGAGAGGACCTTTTAAAGCCTGATTATTGCTGAGAATGGAGAGGGGGTGCCACAAGGCAGCTGCAGGAGCTACTACTAACTGACTCACTCAAGAGCTGTGCTTACTAATGTTTGTAGAAGTTAATTGGATTTACTTCCTAACCCTAATGACATTTTAAAGTCTGTCTTTATTCAGATCTGTCTTGGCCTGTCCTTATTCTGGGAGGTGGCATTATCTAAAGGTTTAATTGGTACAACTGCTTTAGAATACTGTTTGGCTCTTTCATATGAAGTTAAACATAAAACTCCCCTATCACACAGAATTCTACTCCTTATGTTTCTATCCAAAATGAAAATTTATGTCTACTAAAAGATTTGTACACAAATTTCATAGCAGCTTTATTTGCAATAATTAAAAACTGGAAGCAACTCAAATGTCATCAACAGATGAATAAAAAAACAAACTGTCTTATTTACACAATAGAATCCTATTCTACAATAAAAGGAATGAACTACTGATACACTGAATAATGTGGATGAAGCTCAAAACATTATGCTGAGTGAAAGGGCTTCATGCAGAAGAGTTCACATTGTCTGATTCTACTGACATGAAGCTCAAGAAGGGACGAAAGTAATTTGTGGTGAAAACAATTGATACAGTGGTTGCCTTTTTGAAGGGAATAGGAACACGAAGGAACTTCTGACTTCATGGGAATGTTCTGTATCTTGATGAGCGTGATGGCCACATGAATCTATACATTTGTCAAATCTCACTAAACTGTACGCTTAAAATCTGTGCATTTTGTTGAATGTTATTTATACCTTAATAACAAATATTTCAAAAATAATAAATTCAGTCCTTGCCCAAAGAAGAAATAGTTTTAATAGAAGAGAGTTTAATAAAAAGATCACATTCAGAGATGTTGACAGGGTTGAGAGAACCAATAAGGGATGCTAAAGCTCTTGGGATTATTAATAGCAGGAAGTTACCACCTTGAAGCCTGAAGGTGTAAGGGGAGGTTGAGGTGTTACTCAAACCCAGCAAGAACTGTGGCTAGCAAAGAGGCCACCCGAAGGGAGTAGTAGCCATAGGAAGGGGAACCAAATCACTGCCAATGGTCTGTCAGGGAGGGAATGGGGAAGAACCACTCAAAACGCCCTCTCCTTCTACTCTGCAAATTCCTTCTGATGCCTCCCATTGGCTGAACCATTTGACAGCTGGAGGGCAAAGGAGCACAGGTGCCATAGACCTTAGAGGTCATCCACCCAGGGTACAGAGTTAGGCAGAGAAGGGTGGAGAGTGGAACTGGAGAGGCAATTGGTCCATCTATTCTTTTCTTTCATTTGAATGAAAATAATTCAAAACAAAACAAGGGAAACACAAAGTCCTATGAGTTTCTATATGATCCGGGAATATGCCAATTCAATCAAATTCTCATTTGGAGCTAAACTATAATATTAACCACTTCAGTGGTTATTTTCACATGAGTGCTATTTCATATAAAGAGAAAGAGAAGTAAACAATTATCGTGACACAGATGCTACAGTCCCCACCTCTGTAACTGGTCATGAGGCCTTATATGATAATCATTACAGTGTTCTCTTCTACTCTCTGAACCCCTTGGCCTGCATGATTTTTTTTTTTTAACTGGTGGGAGGGACCCAAACATTCATCCCTACTAAGCATCTGTCTTTATTACTTTGCCACAGTTTCTCACTGACTGTTGTTATTGGGCATGGGAGTTTCTTGTGATCTAGACATAGTCACCCATGCTCGCTTTGATAATTAGGATCAATCCAGCCAGTAGAGTGACCTTCTTCTTTGTTGGAGAGCAATCTTAGCTTCCAATTTACTGGCACATGTCTGTGTGTTTACTGGTGGAAGTATTTCTCCCTTGCCCACCCAAACTTCCCAATTCACCAATCCAAAGGTTGTGGGGATGGTAGGCAAAACTTTGGCAGGTGAGTTATTACATGTAAGGAAAAGGAAGTCATTCTCATTTCCACTCTTTGGTTCTTAGACAATGTATTCTGTCTATAAGAGAAATGATACCATATATTGACTGTTGGTTTATGGCACATACTGTATCATGCATGAGTGCCCTAACCTCTCAGGATGTTGTCCCCTGCTAGTACCCTGTGACTTCATTTTTCGATCAAGTCACCTACTTCTGGGTAACGGGACATATAGTAAAACATATGCGCATGAGTCCCTTGCCTTATTGTTTTTGCTGCGAATCAGTTTCTTGGTTATAGATGATGTAATGCATGATTCCATGGCATCAGATGAGGCATTCTGTGAGTTCACCATAGTCGTGTTAATAGGAGCAAGGAAGGCAAGGAAGGCCAAATTACATCTAGAATAAGGGTCTGTTCCAATGAGGGCAAATAACTGTGATCTCTGAAAAAAAGGGATCCAATATAAACAAGCTTTTCCCACATTGGTAACAGGGGGTCTAATTTTTCCATCTATACATGAAATCAACATAAATCTTTGAAAGCGTATTTTGTCAAAGGAGAAACATTTGACATTTTTTAAAGGCTATTATAAATTTTTTTTTTCTGGTGATTGTACAATACAAATTTTGGTGATTAAAATAATATCCACACTAAATTAAGAAACCTCTGGATATTTCTTGAATTTTTGAATAAATTGCAATGTTCATACAATTCATAATTTCAAACAAGCTGTGGTATTTATTCTGTAGTCCTGGGAAATTTTCTTGGATTATTTATTTAATTTATATTTAATTGAACATATTCGACATATAACATTGTATAAATTTAAGGGTTACAATGTATTACTTTGATGCATTTATGTATTGTAATATAATTGCCTTCATAGCTATATTTAGTACATTACCTAATTTTAGTACAATATTGTTGTCTATATTCTTTATATTGTGCATTAGATCACTATGGTTTATTTACTACTCGTTGCAAGTTTGTACCCTCAAATAACATCAATCTTATCTCCCCACTCCCCAACTTGCATTATTTATTTGATGATGTCCCCTCTCTGCCTCAAATCTCTTTATTTTGGATTTCCTACTTTTAACATGCTGGGTCTGCTGGAATCATCCCATAATTTTCTTATTTTTTTCTCTCTAAGGTTATGAAGATGGCTGAACATATAACACCCAACACTAGACAGATGAAATTGACAGCAGTTTAATAGTTACATATACTTACAGCCTAGGTGGAGAAGAACACTGCATGCCATTCAAGGCCACATAGGGGTTGTACTTGGGAACAGAGGGGACAATTAGGGACTATGGGATACAGGCTTTGTAGTAACAAGAAGGTCAGGTGACTTCTGGTTCCATGGGAGGACGTGATTGTCTTGTTTGAATAATTCCTCAGGCTGATGGAGAACTAAAGCCTGCTACTCAGAAAAAAAACCAGAAACTGTGCCTGGTCTCCGTGATAAGAAGGGTTGTTTGGCTAAGGGGCCTTATCATGGGAGCACAATGGAGGAGAATTTGAAGTTAGTTTAACCATTTGAAGCCTGATTTTACCAGATATCATGACCTTGGAGAAACAATTTAAGTGCTGAGCCTCATATCCTTGTTTGTTAAATGGGGATAATAATGCCAACCCCACACAGTTCTTGCTGTGATTGACCGAGAGTCCCAGCAAGAAAGGGGCTAAGCAATAAGTCAAGAATAAATTTATTCTCTTTATTACTTAGGAGACACAACCAGGAAAGAAAGAAGATGACCCAGTCAAATCCCTTTTTAAATATGTTAATGACAGACCTTCTAGCAAACAAACCAATGGTATTTGCTAGCAAGAGAATCTGCTTTTAGAAGGATGTTCCTGGTTGTCTAGGATTGCTCATGGTGAACAAATCTGTAGCATGGTTACCTGGATATATCATGTAAGTTATATAACCATCTAAATAGAAAATGGAGAAATATCATGACGCAGATGGCTCCTTGTGTGTAGATGTTGTCACAACACACATCCCTTGATGACCTCATTAAGTTGAAGCATAGACAATGCATATATCTGAAGAAAACCTATAGTACGTTAGATAGAGACCTATCTAAAGAAATGGGAATAAGGACAACCTAAAAGAGACAGAGATAATGCAGGGGCAAGAAAACTTCAACATAATCACCTTACTTGTCATCATGAAGAGAAGATAGAGCATTCAAAAATATAGAATAGGATGCTGTATTAAAAAAAAAAAAAGGAATATTCAGAGTAATGAAAAAAGATTTCTTGGAAATTAAAAGAGATCAGAAACAAAAAAATGTCAGTAGATGAGTTTGAAGATAAAATTGAGAAAATCTCCCAGAAAATATAGCAGAATGAGAAATAGAAAATGGGGGATAAAAAATAACACCCAGGAATTCTCTTTGCCTGCACCCTGCCTTCATCTCCCCACGTGGCCCCCAGAAGCATGCTAGGAAATTCCCCCAGGAAACTGTGAGTAATAAATTTCTCAATTTCACTTTCAGTCTTTTGTATCTCTGATCAGCAAAGTTATGACACTCTTCAAAGCCCACCTTAAGGTTTCTGAAAATTTCTGGGATTTCGAATTCCTGGCCCCATTTCTGATTCTTCAGAAAATGACTCTCCCTTTATTTCCACCCTGGTATCCACTCAAATGTGGAATTCATGTTGGAGTACCTTTTAAAAAATTTTTTTAACCAAAACTCCATTCACTTCAGGCTTTTACTGATTAAACAGTCTTTTATCAAAGGTTTTAGAAAAGTGGTGAAATTTTTTTTTTTTTGCATAACTGCAAACAACTTAAAACTGAGCTGAGCACAGTAATTCCCACCTCCCTCATCCAAGGTTTCCAGGTCCACGGTTTCAGTTACCCATGGTCAGTTACCAACTGTGTTCCAAAAATATTCGATAGAAAATTCTGAAAATAAACAATTCTTAAGTTTTAAATCGTATGCCATTCTGAGCAGCATGACAAAATCTTGCACCATTCTGCTCCATCCTGACCTGGACACGAATCATCCCTCTGTCCAGAATGTTCATGCTATATACACTTTCCATCTGTTAGTCACTTCGTAGCTACCTCAGTTATCAGATTGACTGTCACAGTATCACAGTGCTTGTGTTCGAGTAACGCTTATTTCACCCGATAGTGGCTCCAAAGCACAAGAGCAGAGATGTTGGCAATTCAGATATGCCAAAGAGAAGCCATAAAATGCTTCCTTTAAATGAAAAGGTATGTGTGTATAGGACAAAACATAGTATATGTATAGGGTTCAGTACTATCTGTAGTTTGAGGTCTTGGAACATATTCCCTGAGAATAAGGGAGGACATCTGCATTAGGCATCCATATTCTTAACAGTCCTTTCGGCCTCTGCTATTTTCTGTAGCCATTTTCTTTTGTTCTCTCCTCCCTTCTCTCCTCCCTTCTCAACTCTCTCCCATCCCCAGATTCACCCCTATTCAGTTCCCCTCCTTCCCTTGCTTTCCATTATTACACACAAACACACCACTCATAAACATTCCATGGCAATGAAACTTGTAAATGACAAAGAGAGAAAGCTTAAACTCTACCTGAGAGACCCATTATTGGCATTCAAAAAATTTTGCCTTAGTAAGGATATTTCAGAGCTCATGCATTTTTCCCCTCTTTTTTCTATTTATTTATTTATTTAAAAATTATTGGGGTGACTAGAGTTCATGCATTTAAAATGATGTCTGCTATGTTCAACTCCCTAGATAATCCATAGACCAGTGTATAATGTCCAACTTGCTCTCTCCGTTGTACATAAAGTTGGTTTTCTAAAATCTGACCAGGGACTCTAATGGCCTGGATCATTAAGTAGGATCTCTTGGTATGATCAATAAAGATTTTTAAGTTTAGTTAGCCTCGCTGGCCTCATGTATATCTTGTTATGTCCAGATTTCTCTTGGGCAAACAGAGTCAGAAGGTTTATTATTGATGACAGTTTCTTTCTTTTTTTTTTTTTTAACAGTGAAGTAATGGATAGTGATTGTCCTAAATAAACTTAACATATTACTTTGGTACTGGAAATTTACTTCACAATGTTATATGTGCACTAAGAAGTAATTACCTTTTATTGATCACCTATGATAACCAACCACTTTAATCTATATTCTATCTCTAATCCCCACAACAACTATATAGTCAGTCTGCAGATGAGAAAATAGAGCTCTTTTAAATGTAAGTTATGCAAATTGCCCAAAGTCATATAGCTAATATGGCAAAAGTGGGATTTGAACCCCACTCTATATAATTCTAAAGTCTCTACTCTTACCTTCACACCATGTTGCCTTTTAGATACCCTATATGCATTTCTTCCCATTAAATTAGGGTTTAATTCTAAAAAAGCCAAATCTGATGTTGACATTCAATGTCCGGGTATGAGAAAGAAACCGTAAGTAACCTCTCGAACACCATGTGACTGTACAGCTTAGGTCACTGTATTGTAATTATATATTTATATATATCTATCCATAAATAGGGGGGTATGGGCAGAGTCTTACCATCTCTATATCACCAGTGTCCACTACAGCCCCTATTCCAGTGCTTGGCACATAATAGGAACTTAATAAATGTCTAATGAATGAATGAGTAAGGTACTTTCCATGGTATTGTGGACACTCTATTTCCCACAGTCTACCTGGTTGAACACCAGCTCATCTTTCTTGACTCAGTACTTGCATCATCTCCTCTGTGAAGTTTTTTTTGTGACTTAGTCTCATCTTTCCACTGATGATGACTCCTTTGTGCTTCCAACTATACCATGAACAGTTGTCTCTTTAATGGAACAATTATTCTACAGATCTGTTTCTCCCACTAATCTGAATGTCCTTGAGGACAGAGATCATGCCTTTTCTGTTTTTACCTCTGGTGCTTTGAGAAGTGCCTGGTTCATAGGAAGATTCTCAGCCTACGTTTGATGAATTAATCATACACCCTGATCTGTTGGGTTAACTCATCAAAGGACCCCAAGGAGAGAACTTGTCAAGAATCATGGGAATGCTCTCAGTAAAATAAGGACCTTGCCAAGGGGTCGCATGGTCTCTTCGCGTCTTCTTTTTAGGGCAGCAGCCATGTCTTTTTATGTTTTTCTATCTCTAGTAGCTACTATAGTGCCTAGCACACACAGTATTCATTTAATCAGGCTTCAATGAGTGGAAAGAGAAATAAATGAGCCTCGAAAGCAATATATACCAGCCAATGTAGAATTTCAAACCTGATGGATCCGAAGCAGTCTCACAGATCATCTGCTACCAGCCCGAAGCCACATAACCGAAAAATCAGTGCACAATGTAGCATTTACATGTAGACTGCCTTCGGGGCTGTGGAGGTTGTGGGCTGGGTCCTGAGTAAACACAGGCTGCACTGAAGAGCCATTGTGGGCACTGGTAGTTCTTTCAAGTTCCTCTGGGGTCTGAAGTTGATTTGCAGCTGGAGCCAAGTCTCTGCCAAGCCCCTCTTTTTTTTTTTTTTGGTGGCAATTGAATTATTAACTAAAAGAAAACCATCCAGGGTGTAGCAGTTAGCAGCAGGCTGCCAATGGTAGTGAATTTTTGTTTACTCAGAGTGTTTGCACCTAATTTAATGAAAAGTAGGAATGAGCCCTCAGAAAGCAATTCAGAAGCCTTGGCCCCAAAGGAAGACAAGCTTTGGACTTCGCAGGAAAGTAGTTAAGGCAGCCAAGGACAGAGGCTACAGCCCTGCCCCTACTCCCCAGTAAGACTTATTTCCAGATGGGTGTTATCCACAGGTTGCTTCTGTACTGGTTTTTCAGAGACTGTGGCAGGACAGCAGTGCTCTAATCTCCCCAATAGCTTCTGCAGTCCCTGGTTTGAATCCCGCAGCTTTCACTAAAGACATTTGCATCTCCTGTTGAGATGCAAATGCTATTGAGGGGGACAACTCTGAAAGGAGTCAGAAGAATTGAGTTTAAGTCTGACTTTTGCAACTTAGCATCTGTGGAACCAGGAACACATCACTTTACAACTGTGGGCCTCAGTTTCTTTACTTATAAAATGGAGATGACAGTGCTACCTAACATATTAGGTTTCTTGAGATTGGATTACTTTGTAAATAAAAACTTTCTACAGATAGAACGGGTATGTATAATAATTTCTATATGCATGGCACCTTACATTGCATGACTCTGTAGACCACTTGAGGGTAGAGGCTGTGTCTTGTTTTGTATCTAGCTTCTAGCTCAGTACATGGCACAGACTAGGTGCTCAATAAAGAGTAGGTGAATTGAGCAAGGCTAATTACAGCAGCAAGAAGGATAAGTATACTCTAATCTTCTATCATGTCTAACATTGACATTCTCACTTTACAGATCTCTGAGTAACCATTGAACCACTTCTTCTTGTTCTGGGAAAGCAGGGCAAACTGACCAACTCCACTAAATTCTCTGTGGAACTCATAACCATTAAACATTGATGATTGCTATTCTGGGGACCATTCATCCCAGATCTCCCTCAGATAGTTCATGTATTAATAATACAGTCTTATTGTACTCATTGGTATAACATATATTTGTCAGGCTATGCACCCAAATCTTCATTTTTAGAAGAATGGTCATCATGTACATGGGACATTGTGAGAAGGCAGGTGAGAAGCCAACCTAAAGATGTGACATGTTAAGTGTCTCTCAGCCCATATGTTCACTTTGCTTTTTACTGAAGTGTAGCAAGGGCATAGATAGTTTTAAATTTACTTTGAGAAGTGGTGTGATAGAAGGGCTTAAGATGCTTGGCCATCAGAAAACTAGATTCTGCCATTAATCTATTGTCAACCGATAGTTGGGTTAATCATTCCTTTGTCCTCCATTTCTTGTTTAGTAAAACCCAGCAATGGAGAGATAACTTCTGAAGAGACTTCCATTATTCTGCTTGGATCCAATGGCCCATTTCCTCATGCATAGTTCTTTTCTATGTTTAGAATGTCTCCTGTTGGCTGAGCTGGAGTCTCCACTCCTATGCCCCCTAAATTTGTTAAAGCATAGGACCGAATGTAGACCCTGTTGGGAAGAGAGTTGGCATGGGGTTGTCTTGGTTCTGCCATGCAAGCTATTAAAAAAGGCAAAGAGGCTTTAGCAAGAAGAGTACAGAGGTTTATGTAAGCCGCCCAAGGGCCGAGCAGAGAACTGTAAGGAATCTCAAAACAGAGATGCATCCACAAGGGACATGGGGGCCCACACAGGTGGAGAGGAGATGAGTTAATGCCAAATGAAGTTCTGAATTTCAGTCGTTAAGTGTCTCGTGCCAATTTCTGAAACAAAACTGTATTTGTAAATTTAAGTGGTAGTAAGACCGTTACTGTAGAGTGGGGAAAAACCCATGGACCCACTGGAAGTTGGAGGACAGGAACGATTGTCCCCATTAAATAATGTTTGAAAGAACAGTAGCAGGTAAAAATAAATTTGTGCTTTGATCACAATCCATCTATCATCTTCATTCAACATACCAACTCATATACTTTAAATACTTTTGTATTTATTTGGAGCCTCAGTTTACTGTCTGAAGGTATACATCAAGCTATGTGCAAATATTCTCTTTTGAATGTGATGTATTGGAAGGTAAATCCACTTGTGGATGAGTTAGCAAATCAACAATAATTAGGTTAAGTCATCTAAAAATAATAGTATATACACTTCCATAAGGATATAACAGTATATACACTTCCATAAGGATATACTATAATTTTCCAGGCGCTTAACTAGAATTGACTTAGACTCAGGTAATGGGAAAAGGAGAGAGAGATATTTTGTGTTTCTCCTCTATTTCCTCAGTGGGTAGCAGAGTGCTGAACACAGAAGCAAGTGGGTTCTATTACCTGGTAGTACTATGACCATGAACAAATTGCTTAGCTCTCATTCATTCATTCATTCATTCAACAAACAACTGATGAGGAAACAAGAAGTTGAGAAGCAGTCTCAAGGAACATTCAAGTTGGAGGAGGTTGACTGGTAAAGTCGAGGAATGAAGCTAGTTTGGGATCAAGAGAGAGCAGCCAGAGCACATGAGAGATACTGCATACAACCACTGATGGCTTTCCTGATGCCCCCCATGCGCTGCCACCAGACACTGAATCAATGCCCGGTTAAACCTGTGGAAGGGCATCCTTATTCTGGGAAGACTTGCATTCTGCATCTTAGATTGCTAGGCACGCCATCTGCCGTCTCAGTTCCTGTTTACTTTTTATGCCATCCATAAAAAGGTGGCCAAGCTTGCTTTAATTTATTGAAAAGGATATAAATAGCCTCGGGAGAATAATTAGAAGTCCACTGTTTTTCATTATATTTTAAGACAGCATATTTTCCTGTCTACTGACTTTTAAGAGGGCCCTGCCAAATAGTCTGTGCAAGAGTAAATGAGCAAACAAAAGGATTGTTCTGTAGCTATTTGGACTTGGTTTTTAAGAAACTTTATCTTCATTCACATGAAAAAAATAAAATTCTTAACTTCACCTTCTCCAGGTCCCACAAAAAATGCACAATGTGTGCCTACAGAAGCAAAAGGGAAAAATATGGAAAGAATGACTCACTATTCAGAGCAAGAGATTCTGTTACCAGTGAACAGAGGGAATTGTATGGATTGATTAAGTAGTGATATTGACCAAATTATTGGGGGAAAAAATGGAGGAGCAGTAGGATTTTTAAAAGGCTGCAGAAGAAAAGATACTATAAAGATAGTATGTTTAAAAATAACCCCCAATGCCAAAGAAGTTGTCTGGCAAAATGATGCTCTCACACCCAAAGGTTTTCTTTCTTACTCCAAAATGCCCTTTTATGCTAGTATAATTCTACTCATTTTTCAAAATTCTAATTACACAAGTCAAAATGAGTTCATTCACCTTGTAAAAAATCAAAATATTATATAAAAATCAAAGTACCCTTTGACTACCAACTGTATCAAAACAAATCTTTATCAGGGATATCCATTATTATGAATTTAGTGGGTATTATTCAGAAAACAATGAAAAAGATCTATATGGTCTAATACAGAAGTCCAAGACATACTGTTGAGAAAACAAAGACATTTACTGTATATACACTATGATACTATTCATGTAAAAAATAAAATACACTCTAGACAATACTATATAGTACCTGTATCTGCTAATTTGTATCATACCTATTTACTTATGCTTATGATATCTATATCTCTAAGGCATGAATAGGTAAAGGTTAAGGGAATTTTTACTTTTGGGAATGGTGAAATAAATTAGATATGTCTCTTTCTGAGGATGAGAAATCTGCACAAAATTTGATAACATCTACTTAAAGGCATCAAGCAGTTAATAACATAGTGAATAATTGTTAGACTAAGCTCCATTGAAGGGCAGGGGTTCAGAAAGGTGATACTAGTGATTAAGATCTCTTTCTCCCTGGAGGATTATTTACTTATTTTAGAGGGGGCTAGTGAGAAGATGAAAAATTGAGTGATTCTTTTGATAGTCTTGTCAGGATAGGGGAACAGGTGACTGACATGGTTCAACCATGATGGGGAGTTCCTTTGCATTGTGTTGGGATCTCAATGCTCCTCATCAGTAATATGGTTATACAAACAAAGGCAGGTTCTTGCAGAAATTGTAGCTCAACTTTGACTAATCTCAGTCACTAAATTTGGTTTAAAGTTAACTCATATTACTTGGCAAAATGTGGGAAGTACCTACCAGAAGTAAAAACTTCTCTAGAGGAAAAATACATCATTCTAGGGAACAGATTACTCTAACGATTTTGCTACTACATATCTGGCCTACAATTAAAATAAAACAGGTGCACCAGAGACAAAAAACTGAGAACAATATCAGAAACAACAAATAGTAAAAAGAAAACTGTAGAGAAACCAGGTATTAGAGCTATCAGATACAGATTTAAAAATAACTCTATTCATTATATTCAGGGAGATACAAGACAAGCCTGAAAAATATGGCAGAGAACTAGGTTCTGTAAAAAATTTTTAAATGTAGTATACAACCAAAAATTATAACTGAAATGAAAAACTCAGTGTATGTCTTTAATAGCAAATTAAACATTGCTGAAGAGAGATTTAGTGAGCTGGAACACATGTTGGAAGAAAATATCTAGAATGCGGCATAAAGAGAGAAGAGCAAAATATATAAAATAAAAATAATAGATATAGAGAATGTGTGAAGATCAAGCATATGATAATTTAAGCATATGCTAGAAAAAAAGGAGAGTAAGAATGGGCAGAAAAATTTTTGAAGAGTTTATGGCTGAGAGTTTCTCTCAATGGATACAAGATATCAAACCACAGATAGTGGAAGACATACAAAACTAAAAAAAGATAAATACAGAGAAAGCCATACTAGGCACATCATAGCAAAGCTGCTGAAACCCAAAGGCCAACCCATCCCCCGCCCAAAAAATCTTAAAGTGCTAAAGAAAAAAGAGATGTTACCTTCAAAAGAGAAAGCACAAAACTTACAAATGATTTCCCCATAGAAATAATGAAAATCCAAAGGCAAAATAATAATATATTTCAATTACAGAGAGACAATGACTGCCAACAGAGAATTCTGTGCCCAGTGAAAACATCTCTTGTAAAGAAAATGAAATAGGACCTTTTGTTTTCAGACACATAAAAACTACAGAACTTAACACCAGCATTTCCACATTAAAAAAATACCAAAAGTATTCTTCTGACAGAAGGAAATGATGCACGAAGGAAGACTAGAGATACAGGAAAGAATGAAAAGTAATAAATAGGTAAATATAGAGGATTGTTGACTACATAAAACAATAGTAAGATCTAGTGAGGTTTAAATGTTTAATAAACTAAAATACATGAAAATAGCTTACAAATTGGAAGGGGGAAATGGAGTTAAGATGTTCTAAGGTCTTTGTATTTTCCAGGAAAGGGCATGCAATGGACTAAATGTTTGTGTTTCCTTCTACCCCCAAATTCATATATTGAAATCCTAATGCCAATGCGATGGTATTAGCAGATAATTAGGTCATAAAAGTGGGGCCCTCCTGAATGGAATTAGTACCCTTATAAAAGGGACCCCAGAGAGCTCCCTTACCCCCTCTTTACCATGTGAAGACACAACAAGAAGACAGTAGTCTGCAGCCTGGAAGAGGGTTCCCACTAGAACCCAACCATGCTGGCGCCCTGATCTCAGACTTCCAGCCTCCATAACTAGAAGAAGAAATAAATTCTGATAAGTAAATTTCTATTGTTTATAAGCCACTCTGTCTGTGGGACTTTGCTATAGTGCATCCAAACTGATGAAGACAGGAAAAAGGAAATTTCAATTAAAATTAGATTTTGAGGACTTCTGATGTTGACTAAGATGGAGTATTCCTACTACGGACTATCTCTGTTTTATTGCAACAAAATAGTGTGGGCAGAATAGCAAAAGCAAGTACCAGAGAACTTTGAAAAAGCATCAGACAAAATTAAATACACATTCAGTAAAATAAGACAAAACAAAAGCACAAAAAACCTCCCAGCCAATTAGGAATAAAAGGGAAATTCCTTAATAAAGGGCACCTACAAAAAAATCTACAGCTAACATCATGCTTACCAATGAAATATTGAATGCTTTCCCCCTATAACCCAGAAATCCAAGTCCTGGTTGTCTATCTGAGTTGTAAGTTAATGGTCACACAAAAGTATGTATGTGAATGCTTATAGCAACTTTATTTAAAACATCAAACTGGAAACAACCCAGATGTTCTTCAACAGGCGAATGGATAGACAAACTGTGGTATGTCTATACAATAGATTACTATTCGGAAATAAAAAGGAGAGAATTATTGATTCACATAACAACATGGATGAACTCAAGTGGACTTTGCTAAGTGAAAGATCCAAAAGTCTGTACATTGTATGATTCCATTTATACAATATTCTTAAAAAGGTCAAACTAGAGAGATGAAAAGTAGGTCAGTGTTTGATAAAGGATGGATTTGAGAGAAGAGGTGACTATAAAAGAATAGAACAAGGGAGTTTTTGGGATGATGGTACTAACCTGCTTTCCATCCTGATAAATTCTCTCCCCCTCTACAGGGCTTTCTGGTGTTGATTGTTGAGGACTGAAGTTGTCCATTTGTTTAGTGACTCTTCCAAACTATTTTTTGTAAAGATTGTATTCCTTGTCATGTATGCTCACTGAAGTCTCTGTTCTGTTATCTCAGCAGTCAGCTAGTGACTGGAAGATATTTCCTTAAATGTCTGGAGACAAAAAGAAAAAAACTTCTTCGGTCTTTGCCATATTGGCTCTGAGCTAGGATTTTCCTTAAATGTTAAACCAAGTTGATCACAACTCTGCTTTAGCCTTCACCTTTTGCTTATTGTGGAGTATAAATATCAGCCAGAGGTATAAGTCTAGGGTCTTTTCACATCTTTTTGGAGCATGCATCTGGCCATGCTCATGCGTATTGTACTGGTACCAGGTTCCCCAGTGTGCTCAGTAGTCCGTCACAGCTCTCATTCTCCCAAGAATTTTCCTCCTCATACTGAGGCTTTTGGGTCTGTCTGCCTCATCCTTTGTTCCTTGCCCCAGGCAGCAATAGGTAGCATATATCTGTAAATGCTTCCATCAGATGCCACCCAGAAAGCCATTCCAAACCTGATGGGGGCAATGTAAAGGTCAGTTTTTGTGCTAGTCCTTTAGGGAACCACCAGACAAGTAAAATGCATGATCCCAATTTTTGAAAACAAAGTCTGTACTGCTTCCCCTGATGCCTGTAAGCTGTACCAGGAAAACAGGTCATTGTTCACAAGGCCGATACTAACTGGGGAATAGTGAATGCTAGTCAGGTAAGCAAAAACCACATAATATTTCTTACCAAAATCAGCTACCTCTTTCTTCATTAGGCATTCCCTGGTTGACACAAATGTCTGATTAGACTCCAGAGTTCCAAAGAAGTTGATTCTGTCTGTTTTCACCAGCTTAATTCTTGCTGGGGAAACCAATTCTTGCAATGGACCAATTCTTGGAGCTCCTTACACTGCCAATTCCATGTCACTTCTGTTCCAAGTACTCTGAAAAGTTTGGCACTATGTAGTAAATCTAAAGATACACACACCAGCAATTCTGCTCCTTGTTATTCACCCTAGAGCAGTGAGTCTTAATTGGGGCAATTTTGCCTTTCCAGTAAAACTTGGGAATACCTGGAGACATTTTTGTTTTTCACAAGTGGGTGCGTGCCACGGGCATATAGCGGGTTAAAAGCCATGAATGCTGCTAAACATCCTATAACACATAGGGTAGACTCCTTCCCAACACCCACCTAAAACAAAGAATTTTCTGGCCTCAAGTGTCAAAATTGCCAAGGTTGAAAAACTCTCACCTAGAGAAAATGAGTGCTCATATGCACTAGGAGAATGCTCATAGCTGCATTGTGTACAATGGTCTTAAACAGGAAATGACCTAAACAACCCAAATGCCCGTCAATAGTGGAATGGATATATTCTTGTTTATACATTCAATGGAATACTTCATAGCAATGAAAATGAATAAATATAAAAATTATATAAAAAAAGCAAGAAAGTGTTTTCCATAAATATTTATAGTGGTCACTTGAAAAAGGGAGTTAAGATTGAGAAAGGACACATGAGATCTTCTGGGTTTCTGGCAATGTTCTATTTCTTGAACTGGGTGAGTGTTCACTTTTTAAACTATACATTAATATTTTATTACTTTTATGTATAATTCATAATAAGACAGAAAAAAGCTGTCAGTAATTACAGTTTTTCTTCTATCACACTCCCTACTCTGACAGGTCATGTTCTTCAAACTGAACATCCAGTCCTAAGATACATGTTCATTCACTCATTCATTCATTCATTCATTCATTCATCCAATCAACCATAGATATTTATTGAACACCCACTGTAAGCCATGAACTGTTTAAAACACTAGGAACCCAGAAGTGGAACAAGACAGACATCTTGTATTCCAGGTTGAAGAGACAGGCAGTAATTAATATACCAAAAAAATTAAAAGATAATTTCTAAGGATACTAAGTATTTCGAAAATAAGATAGAATTATAAGAGAGGGTGACTGATGAGAAAGAGTAACTGAGTTGAGCTATTTTTAGATCGAGTGGTCAATGAAGTCTTCTGTGAAGATGATATTTGAGAAGGTAACTGACTTGTAGTAGGTGGAGTAATGGGCAGTGTGAAGTTCTGGAGGAACAATATCTCAAATAAAGAAAGAAGTTGTTGCCGAGGTTCTTAAGTGGGAAAGTGAATTTTTTTTTTTTTTTTTTAGGCGAGGCAACCCTTGGTTGACCTCAGAGATTGCAAGGACCTTGTCAATTTGCAATCCCTTATTTTTTAATTTTTATACCTACAGCATCTGGTCTTCCTAGGTGGTCTCCCATCCAGAACCCCGCTTAGCTTCTAAGATCAGCCTGGATGGGGCTTGTTCAGGGAAGCATGGCCATAGACTGGGAAAGTGACATGTTTGAGGAACATTAGAAAATAAAGGCATGGCTAGTGTGGAGTGAATGAGGTGAGGTTAGTGCAGTAGTTTGTCCATCATGGAGGTCCTTGTAGACCATGGGAAGAGTTTGGTTCTTTTTCCTAAATACCATGAGAAGCCATCAAAAACACTGCTATTGTGTAGACTCTAGGAGAGAAGGCATGTGGCATGGAGACTTATTTAGGCAAGAGATGATGGTGACTGTGAGGTGGAGTTGCTGAGAAATGGATAGATTCAGGGTTTATTTGAAGATAGAGTCAAGAATATTTGTTAATGGATTAGATGTAAAGAGTGAGGAAAGGAGAGACTCAAGGATGGTTTGTAGGTTTTTGTTCTGAACAACCAAGGGGGTAATGGGCATATTTGCTGGGATGAGGAAGACTAGAGAGTAAGAAACTTGGATCAAAAATCTTGTTAAGGCTTTGTTAAATTTGAGATGCCTATTAGTCACTCAAGGAGAGATGCCAGGTTGGCTGTTGACTGTCTCTTCTTCACAGTATTAATGGGCTGGCTGAGTTTGAGGATATCTAAAGTTCCCTTTGAACATATTAAAAACACCCAACAAATTGCTGATTGATTTAATAAATTAGAATGTACACACACGATGCTATTCCATGAATTGACATGCAAAGACAATAATTTTAATTGAAAAAAGATTATAAGAGTGTGTATAGTTTGCTTCTATTTGTAAGAATACAGTATATTATAATATATATTTCGTTGGAAGCTCAGGGAAAGATAAACTAGAATATAAGCAGTGTTTACCTCAGGTGCTGGAATTTAGTTTTATTCTTTTTAATCTTATAATTAGTTTAAAACGCCTTCGGTAATTGTGCATTACCTGTGTAATCTGTTTCTTAAAGAAACTGTAAAGGTCTCTTCCAGCTGGCTGGATTATGTGTTAGATGAGGGATGTCAAAGTGATCTGGGTGATGATGGACCAGATGCAAAGCAGGAAAGACCACGAGGCCCCGCCCAAAAGCCAAGGCGTGGGGGCGAACGGGGCGGTCCAAAGGGCACCGCCCCTGAGCGTCACGTGCCCGCCCTCCTCCAATGGCCGCCTCCTGAGCCCACCTTAGGGACGGGGCGGGGCGCCCAGCTGGCGTCACCAGGACAACGGGCGTTGCCGGCGCCTTGTGACTCTGGGCTGTGGGCGCGCTCGCGGCTCTTCGGCCATGGTGAGTCTGGTACCCGCGTTGACCCGGCGGTCCCGCCCTTCCCAGCCTGGGCTGTGTCGCCGCGTGGCCGCCTGCTGGGTTCGGGCTGGCGGCGCCAGGGTCGCAGAGAGGCCGAGACGCGCGGCCTGTGGGTCCGCGGGGCTGGGCAGGGCTGGGCAGGGCTGGGCAGAGCTGGGCAGAGCTGGGCAGAGCTGGGCGGGCCCCAGGGAGGGGGAATCCTGGAGGACGCGGGGCGACCGCGACGCAGCGTTCTCCGCGGTTGAATGTCTGGGTCACTGCTGGGACCCCCCACACAGTGGACCGCCGGTCAGCGTGACGCTGTTTGGCTCCAGTGAGCCTGGGAAGCCACCCAGAGAGGGTGTGGTTAAAAAAAAAAAAGGATATGTATGAATTTCATATATATTCATATTAACACTATTTTTATTGCAGTCTGTGTGCTTCCTGTCTTGTTTTTATGCAATTTCATATAAGTAGTATAACACATGTGTATTTCTTCCACATTCATCATTCTGACAGGTTTTTCAGCGTGTGGAAATTTAAATTTGTAATTTGGGAGTTTTCTTCTTCCTTTTTAAAAAATGGGGGCATTAAGCGCCCACACTCAGGGATTTAATTTATGGTTAGTACATTGTAAACGTCTTAAATCATTACCTTTATTCAATAAACTTGAGAGTGGGCATACCGTCTGGCTCCCATTAAGCTCGTTTTTAAAATCTGACTTGAACACTCAACTGAGGTGTTGACTTGAATAGACAAGATTCAGCTAATTGCCAACCAAAGGTGTGATTTCTACAGAGGCCTCCAAAGGGTGTAAAAGGAGAGAGGAGCTGGACTTTCTGTTTGTGGACATGTTTGGTATAGGATATTTGAGAGAGGGTGGGTAATGCCTATTTTTAAGGAACAGGTTTTGTTTGTTAGTTTTTTTAACTATCAGTTATTTAATGTAGATTAGTGGAAGTGCTAATAAGCTGAGCATGTAGGGTTTTCGGCAAGTGCCAGTTGGCCTTCTGGAGAGAAAACCTACCATTTGCAGCGGTGGCTGGCTCTGTCTTTTATTAACTAAGGAGAGCATGGTAGTAAGGGAAGGTGGATGTTTTGTATTTCTCACTGCCAGATATGTGGCGCGTTGGTTACAGGAAAAGAACCACCCATAAATAACACTAATGTTTTCTTTATTTTGTATGTTTCTTTTTAATTCTGAATTGCTTTTAAGTTACAAATTAATAGAGCCAGCAAGAATTTCACAAAATGAATTTTACAAAAATCTAAGTGTTTTAAATATTGCAGTGACTTATTTTTATATGTTATGTGTGAGAAAAACCCTTACAGTGATAGCAAGGAGAAAGGTAGAATATTCAGGAATTAATTTTCACAGCTCTCTGAAGTCTCATATTCCTCCTATTGTCCATTTTCCTTTCTCCTTTATCCACCCCTTCCATTCTGACCCACAGCCTACCTTGATTCAGTATTGTGAAATTTGGAGTTTTATTTACTGTAAAATAAAAACATTTTACTGTAGCTGTGTACTAGGGATTGCTTTGCTAAACTTGGGAATGCTTTGCTTTTTGTGTATTGTTAAGCCATTGAGAATTTATTTCATAGAAGGAATTTTGAGTGTGTAAGATAATGCGTGGGCTCCAAGGGAGGTGGGGAATGGTTGGCACAGGAGGGGCATGAGGAGGCTCCTGTAGGATCCCCAAAACTATATTCGACACCATAATATTACCCTTCATTAAATGCTCGCATCTAAACATATGGCTTTAGCAGTTGATTTAAATGACTTTGCACATGAATTTTCAAAGTCTCTTTATTTCTCTATGAAAAATTTTTTAGTTAAGCCATTTTATTTCTACTGTCTCTATACAAATGACAGCTGACATTTACTTTGTACAGTCTACAGTTGAGGTATTTTTCTAAGCACCTTATTTATGTATCTTATTTAACCATCACAACAACCCTGTGAAGAAGATATCATTTTCCCATTTTAGAGATGAGGAAATTGAGGCACAGAAAAGTAAAGTAACTTGCCCAGGTGAATTGAGCCAGATTTCAAAACCAGGCAGTTTGCCTCAGGATCTGCCTTATATAAACACTGGATTACACTGTAATGTGTAGTATATCATTATATGTTCCCCAATATACTTGCCATGTATAGATTAGGATATTAGTGCTTTTATTTGGATTTTAATGTTTTTGAGCACTTATGAATACTCGTTTTTGTTGTTCCTGGCACTAGGCTAGATGTTATGGAATAGAGTAGGAATGCCTAGTCTTTCTTCCTTTTCTCTCCCTCTTTCACAAAAATGACATGAAGAGGACTTGATGCACGACATTATTGGATTGGGGTCATACTAATGGCTGTAATAGTATTGAAATTTTCTCCTGTCATATCATTTTGTGTTCAGGAATAGACACTTTTTTTAATCACAAAGACCAGTGTTTTACATAAAACCATTTAGACATGGGGGATGAAACTAAAAAATTTTTTATTTTCTGAGATTTTTTCCTAATAGTAATTTTTACACTTATTTTAGTGCTATGTTTTAAAATTGTTGCAAAAAGACATCAAATAATTATTTAAATTTTAATTCATATGGATCAAAATATACATTGGGATACTTATGTCAAGTTTTTGTTATTGCTTAATACTTTAGCTCATAAGGCAGTTTAAATTTATTGAAATATGAAATATGAAAACTCTATCATACAGTTTTCCCATTCTCATTAATTTGGTCTTTCCCCTTATTTTGGCACTTCCCTTTCTGTATTGGTGTTGAGAAGCACAAGGTGGGGAGAAAACTTTACAGTAAAACATATCCAAGGTTTACAGACAGTTTTGGTCTATTTGCCATCACATGGTATAGTTAAGGGAGCTTATATAATGATCATGCAAAGAAGAGGTTTCTCTCTGTATTAATTTCTTACTCTTGACACTGTTGATCTCCCTTTTGTCTGCACTGGGGTGGGAGGATGGAGCATAATTTTTGGTACTTAATTGTAATAACTCTCCTTTCATAGAGCCCTTCCACTGCCCCAGTTTTAAGCTGATCACATCTCATTTAATCCTTCTGACATGAGATTGACATTATACCCATTTAATAGCCCCAGATTGATTAGGCAGTTTGCCCAAGGTCACATAGTTGTTGAGTGGCAGAGCCAGGACTTGAACTCAACCAGTCTGTCTCCAGCGTCTGGCCTCTTAACCATTACACCGTGGCTTCTTTCTGAACTAAAGATTGTGCCCAGTGCCTGGCGTGAGTGTACTACACCAAGATTAAGAGTCAGTGTTATATTAGCTGAGCCAGTAAGCTCTTTATTTTATGACAAACTCTCCATTTGCGTTAATGACATCCTGCAGGATTTACTTGGCTTACCGCCCACCCCGCCCTCCTCTCAGCACAGACAACCAAAGCTCAGATATGGACAGCCATAAATTGAACTATACTTTTACCTTTGCCTTCTCTGCCTCCTTTTGTGTCTTGCCTCCACCTTGTTAGTGTCTTCCTCAGCCGCTGCCACTTCCAGCACTGGGGTGGCTATGAGAGAGATGGGACTGGAGCAGGGGGGTCTAGGGAAGCAGAACAGGGCAGTCATTGGGGAAGTTTTTGTGGAGTCAGAATCAAGGTTTAAACTCAGCTTTTCCAATTCTCAGTGCTGCCCCTGTAATTGTGTCTTTCTATTAAAATTTCCTCCCTATGGTTTTCTATTCAGCAGATATTTATAGTGTACTACTTTGTGCCAGTCACTGATCTAGGCAGTGGGTATCCAGCAGTGAATACAACACAAGCCTGCCCTCATGGAACTTACATTCTAGCAGCGGGAAGACATAATAAAAATACAGGTAAGGTGATGAAAAGTGCTTTAAAGAAAAGGCTGAGTAAGAGAGAAAGGACATTTTTGGGCAGAGTGCGAGAATGGATGAGAGGAGGGAGGAGTTGTTTTTTACGTAGGGTGTGAGGGAAGGCCTCTCTGATAGGTAACATTTGAGCAGAAGATATTTCATGGGAATGCCTGGAGAGAGTTCCAGGAAGGGACACGAGTACAAAGGTCCTTACGCAAGAACATGCCTGGTGTGTCAGAGGAAGAGCAAGGAAAATAGTGCAACTAGAGTGAAGTAAGATAGGGGAGTATGATAGGAGGTGAGATTAAAGTAGTCAGGGAGGATGTGGTTCCACAGCACAGCAGTTAGCACATCTGCTTTATACACAGAAACTCCTGGGTTCGATCCCCAGTGGAACCAGGGATCGTACATTCTCTGTTATCCCCAAAGTAGTCAGGGAGGCCCTATCACATAGGATTTGTAAGCCACTTAAAGGACATTGTCTTTTTCTTTGAGGGGGGGGGAGGTGATTTGCAGGGTTTAAGATGAAGAATGACATAATATGACATATTTCATAAAAGGACCATTCTGTTCGCTATGTAGAAAATACAAGCGGGGTAGGAGTGAGGGGAGAAAAGACAAAAACAGAGGAAACTGCATAGGATGTTATTATTGCAGTGATACATAGGATTAACTGATGGATTGGTTGTGGAACATAAAAGTCAAGGATAGTTTCAATGGTCTGAGCCTGAGCAATAGGAAAAAGTTGTCATTTACTGAGATGAAGACTATGGGAAGGGTAGTTTAGGGTAGGGATGAAGAAAGCAGGAGTTGTTTTTGTACTCAATAAATTTGTGATCCTTATTAGACATCTAAAATCTAAATTCATCTAAAAACACAATTATGTTTTAAGAAACAGTGTGATAGTATATATTTTAGTAACACAAACTTCATTAAATTCTGAAGTATTAGACTTGGGTTTCTGTATTAATCTCTTCATTTTACAAACTAGAAATACTGGAGGTTAAATGACTTGCCCGGAGTCAAATAGCTTTTACTACCTGTCATGTGGTACAAAGAACCCTAGACTTGGAGTAAAGAGATAAAAGTTTAAATTGTAGTTTTTCTGTTTTTGTTTGTTTTTGTTTTTTAGTTCTAAACCTTAGGCAAGTCATTTATCTACTCCAAGTCTGTTTTTCTTCTATCATAAAGAATTATATAGACTTCCACTTTCTGTTAGGATGTTGAAAGTTGCAAAAATTAGACACTGTTGTTTTCACCCTGACTGAGAAAATGTGAAGAAGCTAGACAATAGAAGTTCTCTAAAACCCACCAGAGAGCTGAAGGCACAAATCTAAATGAGTTAGAATCCAGAACATAATGAGCCCATCCCAGAAAAAAGACATAGATACTTTCATCCGTGGTGGGATAGCTGGAGGAAGAAGAATCTGCTATATAGACAGGCAAAGAGAAATCAGCCAAACTTATTGACTGCATGTGGGCTAGCTAGAATGACAATTTGGAATCCCGAGGAGCCCCAGCCACAGTGCAAGGCTTACACCTACCTGCCACTTCTTTCCCACAGGCCTTCACCGAGTACATGGATGTAGTATGTTGGAGGCAGGAGCCATGAGAAGAGAGCTAAGAATGGTCCTGTGGTGGGGAAAGCCTGCTCAATGAGGCTTGAGGCAGGGAAGAAGAGTTCATAGAAATCACTTTCAGGAATTAGGGGCTTTTACCAACGGTAAGGCAGGGCTATCCCAGGCTGGAGGCATAGCAGGAGAGTTGAGAAATATCCCTCGATGGCTATCCAGGTTTTACCAGGGACAAGGCAACAGCACTTCAGAAGGTGGAGTAGGTTAACAAGGCAGAAACAGAGATCTCCTTAAGGTGCGTACAGCAGAGGGTGCTACTGGAGCACAAAGACAACTAACTCCCCAGCTGACAGCCAGAATGTAAAAGAGAGAGAGATCTCTCACAGTTCTGAAAGCTAGCAGCTAGGTTGTAAAGCTCAAAGAGATCTGTGAAGTTTCACCAGTGCTCAGATCCCATTTTTTCCTGAATGTGAAGTTCTGCTCTCACCCCAAATAATTTTAAGTCAGTCTTGAATTTAATGCCACAACAAATCTCAAACCCAGCTCAACTATAGATTAAAACAAATGAGCTCCTGCTACCTTCGTACTTCCCCCTAAGCAACCTAACTGAAGAAGGAACTGCCCTTTATAGAGATAAATTACTTTTCTTTTTTAAAGTCAGGTATAATTGACATAATATTATATTAGTTTCAGGTGTACAACATAAGGACTCAAATTTGTGTATATTGTGAAATGATCACCACAATAAGTCTAGTTAACATCCATCAACATGTAGATGATAGATGATAATTTATAAGATTTATATACTCTTTTAACAACTTACAAATATGCCATACAGTGTTATTAACTACAGTTACCATGCTGTTCATTATATCCACATGACTTATTTATTTTATAACCGGAAGTTTGTACCTTTTGACCCCCTTCACCCATTTTGCCCTCCCCTAGACTTTTGCCTCTGGCAACAACAAATCTATTCTCTGTATTTATGAGCTCTTTGTCTTTTTTTAGATTCTACATATAAGATCATACTTGTCCTTCTCTCTGTGACTTATTTCACTCAACATAATGCCCTCAGGGTCTATTCACGTTGTCACAAATTGTGATGTTTCCTTATTCGTGGATGAATAGTATTCCATTGTGTTTGTATATATGTATATATGTCACATTTTCATTTATCCATCAGTGGACACTTAGGTTGCTTCCATGTCTTGTTTTTATAAATAATGCTGACCATGCGGGTACAGATATCTTTTCTAGTTAGTGTTTTGTTTTCTTCAGATAAATACCCAGAAGTGGAATTGCTGGATCACGTGGTATTTCTATTTTTAATTTTTTGATGAACATCCATACTGTTTTTCATGGTGGCTATACCAATTTAGATTTTTCACAAATAGTTCATGAGGGTTTCCTTTTATCCATGTCCTCACCACCACTTATTATTTCTTGTCTTTTTGATAATAGCCATTCTAAGGTGTGATTAGTGATGTTGAGAACCTTTTCATGTTGGCTATACCTGTTGACCATTTTTATGTCTTCTTTGGAAAAAGGCTATTCAGACTATCTTCTCATTTTTTAATCGAATTTTTTTCCCCCACTCTTGAGTTGTATGAGTTTTTTTAAATTATATTTTGGATCTTAATTTATCAGATATATGATTTGTAAATATTTTCTCCCATTCTGTAGGTTGTTTTTAATTTGTTGAGTGGTTTCCTTTGCTGTGCAGAAGCTTTTTAGTTTGATGTAGTCCTGCTTGTTGATGTTTGCTTTTTGTTGCCTTTGCTTTTGTTGTCAAATCCAAAAAAATCATTTCCAAGACTGTTGTCAGGCAGTTTACCACCTATGTTTTTTTCTAGGAATTTTATGATTTCAGGTCTTACATTAAAGTCTTTAATCTATTTTGAGTTAGTTTTTGTGTATGATGTATGATAGTGGCCCAGTTTCATTGTTTGCATGTGTCTGTTCGTTTTCTCCAGTATCATTTATGAGATTGTTCTTTGCCCATTATATATTCTTGGATCCTTGTGCCATAAAGTAGTTGACTATATATGTGTGGGTTTATTTCTGGGCTCTCTAATCTGTTCCATTGATTTATGTGTCCGCTTTTATGCCAGTACCATAACGTTTTCATTACTGTAGCTTTGTAATATAGTTCGAAGTCAGAGAGCATAATGCATGCCTCTAGTTTTTTCTTCTTTCTCAAGGATGCTTGGGCTATTTTGCATCTTTTATGGTTCTATACAAATTTTAGAATTGTTTGTTCTATTCCTGTGAAAATGCCTTTGGAATTTTAATAGGGATTGCATTGAATCTATAGATCGCTTTGGTTAGTATGAACATTTTAACAGTATTATTTCTTTTCCATGAGCGTGGGATATCACCTTTCCATTTATTTGTGTCTTCTTCAATTTTTTTAAATCAATGTTTTATATTTTTCAGCATACAGATCTTTCACCTCCTTGGTTAAATTCCTAGGTATTTAATTTTGTGGGGGTGCAATTGTAAATGGGATTATTTTCTTAATTTCTCTTTCAATAGTTCATTATTAGTGTATAGAAATGCAACAAGTTTTTGTATATTGATTTTGTGACCTGCAACTTTACCAAATTTATTTATTAGTTCTAATAGTTTTTTGCTGGAATCTTTAGGTTTTCTGTATGTAATATCATGTCATCTTCAAATAATGACAGTTTTACTTATTTTCCAGTTGAATGCCTTTCATTTTCCTTGCCTAATTGCTCTGGCTAGGACTTCTAATACTACGTTGAATAAAAGTGGTGAGAGTGGGCATCCTTGACTTATACCTGATCTTAGAGGAAAAACTTTCAGCTTTTTACCATTGAGTATGATGTTAGCTTTGGGATTATCATATACGGCCTTTTTTATATTGAAGCATGTTCCCATTGTACCTACTTTGTTGAGAGTTTTTATCATAAATGGATGTTGAGTTTTGTCAAATGCTTATTCTGCATCTATTGAGATTATCATATGATTTTTTATCCTTCATTTTGTTAATATGGTGTAACAGTGATCGATTTGTGAATGTTGAATCATCCTTGCATCCCTGGAATAAATCCCACTTGATCATGGTGTATGATCCTTTTAATGTATTATTGAGTTCGGTTTGCTGATATTTTGCTGAGGATTTTTATGTCCATCAAGGATAGTGGCCTGTAATTTTCTTGTAGAGTCCTTGTCTGGTTTCGGTAGGATAATGTTGGCCTCATAAAATGAGTTTGGGTGTATTCCCTTCTCTTCTGCTTTTTTCAGAGGGCTTGAGAAGGATTGGTACTCATTCTTGTTTAAGTGTTTTGTAGAGTTCACCAGTGAAGGCATCTGTTCCTGAACTTTTGTTTTTTGGGAGATTTTGATTACTGAGGAAATCTCTGTCATAATAATTGGTCTGTTTAGATTTTCTATTTCTTCATGATTCAGTCTTCGTAGGTTGTATGTTGCTAAGAACTTATTCATTTCTTCCAAGTTGTCCAATCTGCTGGTGTGTAGGTGTTCATAGTAGTCTCTTACTTATCTTTCGTTTTTCTGTTTTATCAGTTGTAATGTCTCCTCTGTCATTTTTGATTTTCAGTCTTCTTTTTTGTGAGTCTAGCTAAGGATTCATCAATTTTGTTTATCTTTTCATAGAACCAGGTCTTAGCTTCATTGATCTTTGTAAATTACTATTCTTTACACACACTATCTGGCATGAAATAACAAATAATGAGGCATGCAAAGAAATAAAAAAATGTGACCGTTGGTCAGAAGAAGAAATAAGAGAAACAGCAATGGCCCAAATGTTGAGCAGCATGGATAAACATATAGTAAATTTCAGCAGGAAGATGGAAAACCATAAAAAAGAACCAAACGAGTATATTAGAAATGAAAAATATGATTTCAGAAACGAAGAGTTCATTTCATGGGCTTTAACAGCAGACTGGACACAGTCAGCAAACCCCAGCAAGATGAAAACAAGTCTAAATTTCAGCACATCATGATAAAATTGCCAAAAACCAAAAGATTTTTATAAAGGAAATCTTAAAAGGAGGTAGAAAAAAGAAAGACATTATATAAAAAGATATTACATTACATAAAAAAGAGGAACAAAAATATGAATGATAGGTGACAGCTCTTCAGAAACAATGTAGGCCAGAGTGCAGTAGTATAACTTTTAAAAAGTGATTTAATGAACAGGACAAACCTGCTGACCTGGAATGCTATATTCAGGGAAATGTTCTTCAGAAATACAAGAGAAATAAAGACCTTTTCTGACAGACAAAAGCAAAGACAGTTTGTCTACCGCATACCTATATAACAAAT
>NW_011888782.1:17292506-17297307 GCF_000151845.1 Pteropus vampyrus
TATTTTTATATAAATGTATATTTGTATATCGTATCCTGCAACCTTGCTGAATTTCTTGATTAGTTCTAGACTTTTTTGTGACTCTTTAGAATTTTATCTTTTTTAATGCTGTTGTAAATGTGATTATTTTCTTAATGCCAGTTTCAGGTTGTTCCTTGCTAATGTATGGAAATATAATTTATTTTTATATAAATGTATATTTGTATATCGTATCCTGCAACCTTGCTGAATTTCTTGATTAGTTCTAGACTTTTTTGTGACTCTTTAGAATTTTCTATATACAAATTATGACATACAGATTATGTCGTCTGTGAATAGAGCTGGTTTTCCTTCTTCCTTTCCAATCAAGATGCCATTTTTTTTCTTGTCTAATAGTCTTGGCTAGAACCTCTAATACAATGTAGTATACAAATGGCTGTGTGTTGCCATTTTTATGAAATGGTGATAGGACATAAACTAGTCTTGTATCTATCAATATTGAGGTATGGTGGCTTCATGAAATTAGAACAGTGATTGGGACTGCTTTGACCTAAAAAACATAACTTTTTAATAATTGATTGAAGAACATTTTTTACAGTTTCCCTTCTTTACCTTTTAGGTTTTCTCAAATAATGATGAAGGCCTTATTAACAAAAAGTTGCCCAAAGAACTTCTTTTAAGGTAAGTGTAGATAAACTTCAGATAAAGAATTGATTTGATTCAGTCATCAAATTCCAAGACAGTCTTCTTTCTCACTGTGAGTCCTTAGCACAGAAAAACAGACAGAATTAGCCTAACTGACTTTTTGTTTTTGTTTTATAGAATGCTGTTCAGCTTGTTGTTAAATTTTACTTGGTCTAATCCAGAATGTACTAAGTATGTACATAACATTGGTCTGGATTCTTTTTGTAATGTGGTAAGTATTGTAATAATCTTCAGTAGGTGCCATTGTTTTGGTATCAGTAGATAATCTCAGTGTGGTCAGTAACATGAGAGATTTATTAAGGTTATGAGCTTCTGAAGTCAGGCACTTAGTTGTTTTCTGATTCATTGGTTTTAAAATAAGTACAGTTATATGTTCTTACTGAGCATTTAAAATGCTGTCAGCCCAAATATAGGTATGTTTTTATCCATTTTATCGGAATTATGTGCCAAGCGACAGTACTATAAAACAGGCTTTTTGTCCTTAATTTTTGGCATCACTGAATATACAGTAAATGATATTTCCTTGTCATTTTACCAAATAAAGCTATCAACTAACACATGTTGACCCTGAGGCACTGCATTTCCTTTAGTAGATTCTCTGCAATCATTGAAGATATTTCAGATGTTATATTTTAATTTTTTACAAATAATTAATACATGTATACATAGTGATCTTTGAGTGGCATTTCCCAAACTCTTCTCATACCACTGCTGTTTTACCAAACAAAACAAAAAAGTAAGTTTTGGGAAACGCTAGATTAACAAAACCAATTTCTTTGCTGCATGACTTCCCAGAGCCTTCGTAGGCTAATAATATGCATGGCGATGCTCCCAGATGGAGAGTTGTGGCATTTTAAACTTGCCCTTTTAATATTTCATGGACAAAATTTTGGGAAATGCTGACATACGGTAAGGGATTGACCTGATTATTCTATACCCCTGGCTGTGCTAAATCTCGTTTTAACATTTGGAGAATGAGTATGAGTTTTGTTTACATATTGGAGTCACTCTGTAAATGCCACAGATTACTCACCTTTGCTGCCTTCAGTATGTTAGACTTTTTATCTTGAGTCAGAAATGGGGTGAGGAGTTAGCTTTTTTGTGGTGGTGATCACATTTCAGGGACTTCACAGGGTGTTTCATTAGTCATCAGGTGCTGTTTGACACTCTTGTCATGAGCTCATTCTACACAGTTAATAAAAAAGAAAATTCATGATAGGATCATGTGCAAAGTACAGCAATTAAATCTTGTTTTAATAAAACGAATATTTGTTTGGATAAGACAGAATATTTTTGACATTTTAGACCATTTTAAAGTTAAGAAAGTGGTAACAAGGAAGGAATGATATATTTGTCATGTAAACCCACAAGGTCTTGATCAAGCACAATAAGCTGTTAGAACCAATATGGCTGGGTTAGGGTGGGCAGGCTGTTATTATACAACTATAGGGGATGCGATACACAACAGACTACAAAATGCTTGGTATCCTCTAGAACTGTGCAGTGTTTCATTCTTGGTTTGACCATTTTCTAGCACAGACATCAAGTTGTAATATGAATATGCCATTCTTACTCTGGGGAATCACAACCAGCTTCAGGCAGACCTGTATTAGTCATTCAGCACTGAGGTGTATTAAACTCCACAGTGCTTGTGAATACTGCTGCTATCTGTGACTCAAGGCTGCTAACTTAATGTTTTTTTTTCCCTTCTGGTAAATGTAGCTTTTACACTGTACTCAGCCATGAAAAAAGAAAAAAGGAATTACATCACTTTCTGTGCTAGCATGATTTCTGAACTGCTCTTTTAGAAATTTTAGTTCTTTTAAAGATTCATGATGGAGCCAGCTGTTGAGAATCCTGGAGTTAGTTTTGAATCATGCCACAAGACTCATACATAGATCATGTTTCAAAAAGAATTGCCATTTGAGAGCAAATATGCATAATATATCTATTCATAGGTTTACATTCCCACTTCTGTTCTTATTTTGGAGTTTGCAAGGGGAATTTAGGTTTTAAAGTACTGCCACTACAGGTCTTCTCTGACTTGTGAGTCTCAAAATTAACTCTAGCCAATCATGGTATTTTAATCTTTGTTGGCCTTTAAATCATTTCTGCCATTTTACTCTCAGACTTTCTATTCTCAGTAATAGAGCTCTCCCCTTTCCTAGCTACCCTTTCTAAGCAAACTTTGAAGAAGGGTTTGAGCCAGGTTACCAAAGCATCCATCTTCATCATCAGTTAATTCCACAGCAAAATGAGTGAGTGCAACAGTCTTCGCCTCATGGAGCTTGTGTTTATTATTTTTGTTCACTTAAATGATGTCTTCATACTTTCAGTCCATCCTAGGCTTACATTTTTACTTCATATTGTATACTTCTCTGTGACAGTGCAGACTGCTGTTTCTATTCTTATTGAATTCCTATTCATCTTCAGTCTTACTTCATCAATAAATGTGGTTCTTTGACTTTATGATAATCTTATTTGCTTGCATTAGAGGTCATTTTCTCTTCTGCCATTTTTGATTGCCTCTGTTAGCACCCTTTTAAATTCTCTAGTAGCTTCCATTATTGATCACACCAAGTGAAGCCTCAGCTTCCCCTTTGGAACCATTAACAAGCTTAACCTGGGATTATGTGCTTCTTTTCATCTCTTTGTATCACTTTGGATCACTCAGAAAAATCTCAGTTTTTTTTTCATCTGATCATCTTATTGCTAGTTTTAAGACTACCCAATGTTATTAATATACAAATTCCCTCTACCACCTATTTGTGGTATTAGAGTTTTTTCCTACAATTTTGCTTTTCCTACCCAGCTTTTACTCATAAAGTAAAGGTACTCAAGTTCTCCCTCTCTACCTTTCACTCTTACACAGCTCAGCAAACAGCTTGTAATTTTTCTCTTCTTGGATAGTCAGTTATATAATGCTTGCAACAGTGGGAATATTTGTTATGATCTACATATCTATCAGTGAGTTGGGTTGTCCTTACACATATTTGTCCTCATTGTTACTGTCTGTATTACTTTTGGAGCCAGACTTGGTTGAGATTTCAGCTCTTCCCATTTACTAGATGTGTGAGTACAAAGTGCCTTAACTCTCTGGGCCATAATTTCCCATATCTGTAAAATGGAAATAGTAATATTTCTTACCTTATGAGGTCATTGCTAGCTCTTGGAGTACCTAGCATTTAATAAATGTTAAATAAATGTTAGCTTATTATTAATTAATATCAGTTTTGGAGGCTTGAATCTCAGTCAATGCTGTTTGATAATGCAGTTGGTTTTAATGCAAATAACTGATAAAAGCAAGCTGTCCCGATACGGATTTTAACATATGCTACTGCTAACAATATGTCAGTAAAGAACCTTATTACTAAGTAAGTTAATGTAGCCCAGTGCTTTATTTCATCAGCCTGGACTAATTCAATCTCAATGAAAAATACATATTACCATCTTATATTAAACTGACAACTACTAGGGCTTAAGCAGATGAATGTTAGTGTAATGACAACCAATAATTATTTTGCATTTTAAAAAGGCAGTCTCTTGGAAGGAACCATTCCTCTTTTGATTATTGGCCTAAACCTCAGATTATAAATTTTAATATTTATTTAACCTTAAAATTTTACTTTATAATGGTTGCTTTCAAATGTTAATGATGAAATGAAAACACATGTAAATCACTTCACAGGATATAAGGAGTGCTACATGCAGTAAATATTTAAAACATTCTAAGACAAAGCCATTGTTAGTAATAAATAATAATGAAAGAAATCTCTTATTAGACACATTTCTAAAAACTTAAATCACCATTTATGTAATTTTCTTTCCTTTTAAAATTTATGCAGATACATGACAGAACTAAGTGCTATGTTGGCTTGATGAAGGAAGGTTTTATTGCCTCAAATAACATTGTCGAGCCTAATAATTCTGGGCAAATGAAATCAACTCCACAATTACATCTAATTTGGCAGTTTTATTAGTTTGCTAGGGAAAATTATAAAATGACTAGCATATAAATTTTCAAATTTTCCCTTTCTAAAATTTAGAAGCCAATTTCATGGTGAAAACAATTGTGGGTTTTGTTGCAATCATTAAGTTACAACCCAGCGCTTATGTA
>NW_011888782.1:17297357-17306216 GCF_000151845.1 Pteropus vampyrus
TTAAAAGAAGTACTTTAGTGCTGAAGGAAAGTGGTAATAAAAGAAGCTTGTATCTGAAGGAAGGAATAAATTTCACCAGAAAGTAAATATGTAGGTAAATATAAGGGACCTTATAAAAAGAATCTTTCTTTTATACGTACATTTATTCAAAAGATTATGGACTGCTTAAACCAAAAGTAATTGCAATGTATTATTGGGTACATAGTGTAAGTATAAGTAAGATATATGACAATAAGTGCACAATAGGCAGGAGAAAATTAAATGTAGTTTGATAAGTTAAAGATGCACTCTGTAATCACTAGAGCAAACATTAAGAAATACAAACAACTACTGCTATATGGTCAATAAAGAAAATTGAATAAATATTGCTTTCCCAAAAAGAAGTTAAGAAAGCAGGAACTGAGGAATGAACAGATAAGGAAAATAGACAATAAATATTAAGATATTAGACTTAAAATCAGTTATGTCAATCATTACATTAACCGTTAGTAGGCTATACACTCAAAAGCTAGCAATTGTCAGATGGGATAAAATGGCTTGGCCAAAATGTGCCATCTATAAGAAACATTTTAGAGGTACAGGCTGAAAGCAAAAGGATGAAAAAGATAGAAAAATCAGAAGAAAACTAGTGTTGCTGTATATTAATATTAGAGTAGACTTTGGGACAAAGTCTTTTGGAGAAAAAGACAATGATATTAGGATCAATTTATTAAAAATTCATAACAGTCTTAAATGTGTGTTTACCTTACACCAAAGTTTCAAAATACATGAAGCAAAAAACTGACAGCACCAAAGGGAGAACAAATTCACAGTCATAGTTTGATAAACTAACACTTTTTTCTCTCCTCCTAATTGACAGAATCCGTAAATCAGAAATCAGTAAGTATATAAAAGATTTGAATATCACTATCAACCAACTTTACCTAATTGACTCTTAAGTGATTATACCCTTAACTACAGAATACAAAAATAACAAAATGGCACAAAAGTAAGTAATTTCTTATTAGTAATCACTTTAAATGTAAAAGTATGAAATTCACCAATTAAATGCAGAGCCTGGAAGAATGGATAAAAGAAACCCCAAAACTCATGATCCAATTATGGATCTCTACAGGATACTCTTATTAGATCCAAAGACAAAAAAGTTAAAAGTAAAAAGATGGAAAAAGACTTTCCATGCAAATAGTACTAATATACAAAATAGACTTTAAATTAAAATGAGATAAAGAAGGTAATTATATATTAATAAGTGGTCAGTTCCAAAGAAGTTATAATTATAAACATACATGGGCCAAACAGCAGAGCCGCCATCTATGTGCAGCAAACTGACAGAATTGAAAGAGGAAACAGACAGCTCTACAATATTTGGAGACTTTACAGCCATCATTATAGCTATTATTTACAGAGCGTGTAACTATTTGCCAAGACTATTCTAGGCATTTTGCATATATGAACTCATTGAATTTACAACAACCCTTGTGGCAGGTCTCTTACTATTCCTCATTTTACAAAAGTATAGAAAAGTTAAATGACATGCCCAAGGTAACGAAGTACATAGCAGAACCTGGATGGTAGACTCAATAAATTAGATTTGGTCCTTCCTATTCAAGCTTCCCACTGAAGGAAGGGATTCCTTTCTCTGACATTTCTGGTTCTGTTGTTTCTGCAGGAGCTCCGTGTCACTACTTCAAATTGTAGAGCATTCTAGTATGGGCTAGTCTTATTATTAGGAAGCTTTTCCATGTGTTGAGTTGAAGTCTTGTAACATTGACTCACTGGTCTTTGTTGTAACAGAAAATAAGCTCATCCTTCTGACGGTTGTTAAGATATGTGAAGATTTTTATTCACCACCACCCCCAAAAACAGTTGGAGACTTCAGTATCATACTTTCAGTAACAGAGCATTTAGACAGCAGATCAATAAGGAAATAGGATTTGAACAGCACTATAAACCAACTTGACCTAACAGAGATATATAGAACACTCCACCCAACAACAGGAGAATACATCGTTTTCTCAAGTGCATATGGAACATTCTCCAGGATAGACCTCATGTTAGGCCACAAAACAAATTTCAATAAATTTCAAAAGATAGAAATCATATAAATTATCTTCTCTGACCACAATCAAAAATGGAAGGAAAACTGAAAATTATACAAATATATGTAAATTAACCAATGGGTGAAAGAAGAAATAACAAAAGATGTTAGAAAATACTTCGAGATTAATGAAAATGAAAATATATCAGAACTTATGAGATACAGTGAAAGCAGTGATCAGAGGAAAATTTATAGCTTTAAATGCTTATATTAAAAAGTAGATCAATGTCAAATCAGTAACCTAACTTTATACTTCAAGGAATTAGAAAAATATTAATTAGATAATTTAGCTGTTTTCTCTAACATTGCTTACTAGAGCTTGGAATACAGTAGGTTTTTAATGGATGTTAGTATCTCACATATACCACTAGACTATCATTGAAAATACTTAAAAACCGAATATAGGGTACTATTTATGGCACTATTTCCATTTCTGCAGTTTGCTTTTGTGGATTGTGGTATATTTTAAATTCATTTTTTAAATTGAGCTATTACACATGTACTGTAAATTTCACCCATTTAAAATGTACAATCCAATGTGTTTTCGTATACTCACCAAGTTGTGTCTTCAGCACAACTGTCTAATTCAAGAACATTTTTATAGCTCCAAAAAGATACCCTATATCTGTCAGTCACTTCCCAGTCTTAAGCAACCACTAATCTATATTCTGTTTCCATAGATTTGACTTTTATAGATATTTAATGTAAGTGGAATCATATAGTAGGCCTTGTGTGTGTGTCTTTTATGTAGCTTAATATTTTCAAGGTTCATTCCTGTTATAATGTATTTTAGTACTTCATTTCTTTTGATTGCAGAATAGTTTTCCATTGTATGGATATACCACATTTTACTCATCAGCTGATGGACATTTGGGTTGTTTCCACTTTTTGGCTATTTTGAATAATGCTGCTATAAACATTCATGTACAAGTTTTTGTGTGGACACATTTTTGTTTCTCTTAGGTAGTTACCTATGGTTGGGATTGCTAATTCATATAGTAACTTTTTGTTTAACCTTTGAGGAATTGCCAGACTGTTATCCAAAGTGGCTATTACCATTTTACGTTCTAACTAGCAGTGTATGAGGGTTCTAATTTTTCCACATTCTCATTGTTATGTGTTGTTATTTAGTGGGTTTTAACCATCCTTGTGGCTGTGAAGTATATTGTGTTTTGATTTGCACTTCTTTAATGACTAATGATGTTGAACTTTTTTTATGTGCTTATTAGTGATTTGTGTATCTGCTTTGCAGAAATGTTTATTACAATCACATGCTCGCTTTTAATGTGGTTTATTTTTTGTTGAATTGTAAGTGTTCTACATATATTCTGGATACAACCTCTTTATCAGTTATGTGATTTGCAAATGTTTTCTCCTATCTTATGGGTTTTCTTTTCACTTTCTTGATGATGCCCTTTGAAGCACAGAGGTTTTTAATTTTGACGAAGTCCAATTTTTTCTTTGGTTGGTTATACTTTTGTTGTCATATCTAAGAAGCTGTTACATAATCCAAGGTCACCAAGATTTATGCTTATATTTTCTTTTAAGGGTATAGTTTTAATTCATATTTCTTTAGATCTTTGATCCATTTTGAGTTAATTTTTTATATGATGTGAGGTAGAGGTCCAACTTTATTGTTTTACGTGTAACCACCCAGTTTACCTGGCACTATTTGTTGAAAATATTCTTTCCCCCATTGAATTATCTTAGCAACCTTGTCAAAAATCAGTTGTCCATAAATATAAGGTTTTATTTCTGGACACTCACTTCTATTTCAAGGAACTATATGTCTCATACCAGTACCACAGTGTTTGAATTACTGTAGCTTTGCAGTAAGTTTTAAAGTCAAGAAGTGTGACTCTTCCAACTTTGTTTTCCTTTTCAAGATTACAGTTCTGCATTGCTTAATGATGGGAATACATTCAGAGAACTGTGTCATTAGGGGATTTTTGTCACTGTATGAGCATCACAGAGTGAATTTACACAAAGCTAGATGGTATAGCCTACTACCCACTTAGGCTGTATGTTATATCCCTATCGCTCCTAGGCTACAAACCTATACAGCATGTTACTGTACTGAATATTGTAATGCAATGGTAAGTATTTGTGTATCTAAACATAGAAAGGCTACAGTAAAAATACAGTGTAAAAGATAAAAAATGGCATACCTGTATAGGAAACTTACATGAATAGAGCTTATGGGATTTAAAGTTGTTCTGGGAGAGTCAGTGAATGTGAAGAAGGCCTAGGACACTACCCGTACAGTACTATACACTTTATAAACACTGCTCACCAGCATCACCACAAGCACATGACTAATATATTGCCCTACAATGTTACGATGGCTACAGTGTCACTAGGGCAATAAGAAATTTTTAGCTCCTTTGTAATCTTAGAGGACCACCATTGTATATGTGGTCCTTCATTGACCAAAATGTTATGCAGTGCATGACTGTATTTTGGCTATTCGAGATCCTTTGCACTTACATATGAATTTTAGGATCAACTTTTCAGTTTTTCAAAAAAGGCAGCTGGCATTTTGATAGAGATTTCATTAAATCTATGGATCAGTTTGAAAATGTTGCTAACTTAACACTATTAAATATTCCAATTTTTGAATATGGGATGCAAGCATATTTGTCTTTTAAATTTTTTTTAAACAATGTTTTGTATAAGTTTTCAGTATCTAAGTCTTGCACTTCTTAGTTAAATTTATTCCTGAATATTTTATCTTTTTTAATGCTGTTGTAAATGTGATTATTTTCTTAATGCCAGTTTCAGGTTGTTCCTTGCTAATGTATGGAAATATAATTTATTTTTATATAAATGTATATTTGTATATCGTATCCTGCAACCTTGCTGAATTTCTTGATTAGTTCTAGACTTTTTTGTGACTCTTTAGAATTTTCTATATACAAATTATGACATACAGATTATGTCGTCTGTGAATAGAGCTGGTTTTCCTTCTTCCTTTCCAATCAAGATGCCATTTTTTTTCTTGTCTAATAGTCTTGGCTAGAACCTCTAATACAATGTAGTATACAAATGGCTGTGTGTTGCCATTTTTATGAAATGGTGATAGGACATAAACTAGTCTTGTATCTATCAATATTGAGGTATGGTGGCTTCATGAAATTAGAACAGTGATTGGGACTGCTTTGACCTAAAAAACATAACTTTTTAATAATTGATTGAAGAACATTTTTTACAGTTTCCCTTCTTTACCTTTTAGGTTTTCTCAAATAATGATGAAGGCCTTATTAACAAAAAGTTGCCCAAAGAACTTCTTTTAAGGTAAGTGTAGATAAACTTCAGATAAAGAATTGATTTGATTCAGTCATCAAATTCCAAGACAGTCTTCTTTCTCACTGTGAGTCCTTAGCACAGAAAAACAGACAGAATTAGCCTAACTGACTTTTTGTTTTTGTTTTATAGAATGCTGTTCAGCTTGTTGTTAAATTTTACTTGGTCTAATCCAGAATGTACTAAGTATGTACATAACATTGGTCTGGATTCTTTTTGTAATGTGGTAAGTATTGTAATAATCTTCAGTAGGTGCCATTGTTTTGGTATCAGTAGATAATCTCAGTGTGGTCAGTAACATGAGAGATTTATTAAGGTTATGAGCTTCTGAAGTCAGGCACTTAGTTGTTTTCTGATTCATTGGTTTTAAAATAAGTACAGTTATATGTTCTTACTGAGCATTTAAAATGCTGTCAGCCCAAATATAGGTATGTTTTTATCCATTTTATCGGAATTATGTGCCAAGCGACAGTACTATAAAACAGGCTTTTTGTCCTTAATTTTTGGCATCACTGAATATACAGTAAATGATATTTCCTTGTCATTTTACCAAATAAAGCTATCAACTAACACATGTTGACCCTGAGGCACTGCATTTCCTTTAGTAGATTCTCTGCAATCATTGAAGATATTTCAGATGTTATATTTTAATTTTTTACAAATAATTAATACATGTATACATAGTGATCTTTGAGTGGCATTTCCCAAACTCTTCTCATACCACTGCTGTTTTACCAAACAAAACAAAAAAGTAAGTTTTGGGAAACGCTAGATTAACAAAACCAATTTCTTTGCTGCATGACTTCCCAGAGCCTTCGTAGGCTAATAATATGCATGGCGATGCTCCCAGATGGAGAGTTGTGGCATTTTAAACTTGCCCTTTTAATATTTCATGGACAAAATTTTGGGAAATGCTGACATACGGTAAGGGATTGACCTGATTATTCTATACCCCTGGCTGTGCTAAATCTCGTTTTAACATTTGGAGAATGAGTATGAGTTTTGTTTACATATTGGAGTCACTCTGTAAATGCCACAGATTACTCACCTTTGCTGCCTTCAGTATGTTAGACTTTTTATCTTGAGTCAGAAATGGGGTGAGGAGTTAGCTTTTTTGTGGTGGTGATCACATTTCAGGGACTTCACAGGGTGTTTCATTAGTCATCAGGTGCTGTTTGACACTCTTGTCATGAGCTCATTCTACACAGTTAATAAAAAAGAAAATTCATGATAGGATCATGTGCAAAGTACAGCAATTAAATCTTGTTTTAATAAAACGAATATTTGTTTGGATAAGACAGAATATTTTTGACATTTTAGACCATTTTAAAGTTAAGAAAGTGGTAACAAGGAAGGAATGATATATTTGTCATGTAAACCCACAAGGTCTTGATCAAGCACAATAAGCTGTTAGAACCAATATGGCTGGGTTAGGGTGGGCAGGCTGTTATTATACAACTATAGGGGATGCGATACACAACAGACTACAAAATGCTTGGTATCCTCTAGAACTGTGCAGTGTTTCATTCTTGGTTTGACCATTTTCTAGCACAGACATCAAGTTGTAATATGAATATGCCATTCTTACTCTGGGGAATCACAACCAGCTTCAGGCAGACCTGTATTAGTCATTCAGCACTGAGGTGTATTAAACTCCACAGTGCTTGTGAATACTGCTGCTATCTGTGACTCAAGGCTGCTAACTTAATGTTTTTTTTTCCCTTCTGGTAAATGTAGCTTTTACACTGTACTCAGCCATGAAAAAAGAAAAAAGGAATTACATCACTTTCTGTGCTAGCATGATTTCTGAACTGCTCTTTTAGAAATTTTAGTTCTTTTAAAGATTCATGATGGAGCCAGCTGTTGAGAATCCTGGAGTTAGTTTTGAATCATGCCACAAGACTCATACATAGATCATGTTTCAAAAAGAATTGCCATTTGAGAGCAAATATGCATAATATATCTATTCATAGGTTTACATTCCCACTTCTGTTCTTATTTTGGAGTTTGCAAGGGGAATTTAGGTTTTAAAGTACTGCCACTACAGGTCTTCTCTGACTTGTGAGTCTCAAAATTAACTCTAGCCAATCATGGTATTTTAATCTTTGTTGGCCTTTAAATCATTTCTGCCATTTTACTCTCAGACTTTCTATTCTCAGTAATAGAGCTCTCCCCTTTCCTAGCTACCCTTTCTAAGCAAACTTTGAAGAAGGGTTTGAGCCAGGTTACCAAAGCATCCATCTTCATCATCAGTTAATTCCACAGCAAAATGAGTGAGTGCAACAGTCTTCGCCTCATGGAGCTTGTGTTTATTATTTTTGTTCACTTAAATGATGTCTTCATACTTTCAGTCCATCCTAGGCTTACATTTTTACTTCATATTGTATACTTCTCTGTGACAGTGCAGACTGCTGTTTCTATTCTTATTGAATTCCTATTCATCTTCAGTCTTACTTCATCAATAAATGTGGTTCTTTGACTTTATGATAATCTTATTTGCTTGCATTAGAGGTCATTTTCTCTTCTGCCATTTTTGATTGCCTCTGTTAGCACCCTTTTAAATTCTCTAGTAGCTTCCATTATTGATCACACCAAGTGAAGCCTCAGCTTCCCCTTTGGAACCATTAACAAGCTTAACCTGGGATTATGTGCTTCTTTTCATCTCTTTGTATCACTTTGGATCACTCAGAAAAATCTCAGTTTTTTTTTCATCTGATCATCTTATTGCTAGTTTTAAGACTACCCAATGTTATTAATATACAAATTCCCTCTACCACCTATTTGTGGTATTAGAGTTTTTTCCTACAATTTTGCTTTTCCTACCCAGCTTTTACTCATAAAGTAAAGGTACTCAAGTTCTCCCTCTCTACCTTTCACTCTTACACAGCTCAGCAAACAGCTTGTAATTTTTCTCTTCTTGGATAGTCAGTTATATAATGCTTGCAACAGTGGGAATATTTGTTATGATCTACATATCTATCAGTGAGTTGGGTTGTCCTTACACATATTTGTCCTCATTGTTACTGTCTGTATTACTTTTGGAGCCAGACTTGGTTGAGATTTCAGCTCTTCCCATTTACTAGATGTGTGAGTACAAAGTGCCTTAACTCTCTGGGCCATAATTTCCCATATCTGTAAAATGGAAATAGTAATATTTCTTACCTTATGAGGTCATTGCTAGCTCTTGGAGTACCTAGCATTTAATAAATGTTAAATAAATGTTAGCTTATTATTAATTAATATCAGTTTTGGAGGCTTGAATCTCAGTCAATGCTGTTTGATAATGCAGTTGGTTTTAATGCAAATAACTGATAAAAGCAAGCTGTCCCGATACGGATTTTAACATATGCTACTGCTAACAATATGTCAGTAAAGAACCTTATTACTAAGTAAGTTAATGTAGCCCAGTGCTTTATTTCATCAGCCTGGACTAATTCAATCTCAATGAAAAATACATA
>NW_011888782.1:17308291-17310564 GCF_000151845.1 Pteropus vampyrus
CTGAAATCAGATGCAGATGCTTCCTTTTCATTACCTTTGTGTACTGTTATGTACTATTTGAAGCTTGGCATTTAAGTTCAAATCACGGCAGAAGAAATTTTCCTCAGTCTGGGTTCGGGTTATGCTTATACATGAAAACTGTGATGATGTCTTTGGATTTTTTAAATCTACACCGAGGTAGCATGAAACACCAACAAAGCTCCACAGATAAGAAGGGTAGGACTGGGACATCTGCTCCAGAGCTTTGTCCCTGGAAAGTTAGGTTAAGAGACCCATTAATTAAAAACCTGTGAGCTCAGTACTTACAACAGAAAAGATTGCTTAATTTGACTCTGAATATTAAAATGTGGCAAAACATACCATAACAAAAATAAATAAGTACAGCGGTGGGTGAAATAATTACAACACACATAATAAGCAAGGGCTATATTCTCCAATGAACAAAGAATAAAAACTTAAAAATTATTAAGAATAAGGTGGATTAACTGTTAGAATTTGAAGAGGGTTTGAGCAATTGAAGAAATACAAATGGCCAGTAAATGTATGAAAAGATGCTCAATCAGGCCTATATTTAAATACAAATCAAACTAATGGGATATTCTGTATCTGACTGGCAAAACCCAAAAGTTTGATAATAACAGCTTTTGACAAGGAAGTAGGAGACAAACACTTTAAAAATACTTTAGAGGTGGGACTGTGAACTTTAGTAACCATTTTGTAGGGCCACTGGGGAAAAAATTCAAAATGCTAAGTATACATATTCACAAATTCCATTTCTAGGAGTTTGCTAACAGATGTATTTGCAAAGATGTATATGCAGATGTGTATATACCAAGATATGTCTACAGGGATGGTTACTGCAGCATTTTCTTTTTAACTAGTTAAATTGGATTACAGAATTGGATTACTCATAATTCTTGGTTAATGATATACTTCATCGCTGATCCTTGCATTACCCTTCCCCTCCAGCATCTTGTTAATATTATCAAAAACTTTGTATTTATGATTCCTTTCTTTAAAGAAAATTTTATCTTAAATATATTAGACTAAACAATGTAATGTTCACTTTTGCTTGTTCTCTGTATCTATGATCTTGGTTTTTTGTTTTGTTTGGAATTCCACATGTGAGATGATACACTACTTTTCTTTCTCTGTGTGGCTTGTTTCACTTAACATAGTGCCCTCAGGGTTCATCTGTGTTGTCTCAAATGGCAAGGTTTCCTTATTTTTTGTGGCTTAATAATATCTATCTCATATATATATATATATATTGTTTCCATATTTGGTTATTGTAAATAATGTTACAGTGAACATGGGGATGCAGATATCTTTTCTAGTTGTGTATTTGCTTTCTTCAGATAATACCCAGAAGTAGTTGCTGGATCATATGGCAACTCTTATTTTTAATTTTTGAAGACCCTGCATACTGTTTTCCATAGTTGTTGTATCAATTTACATTCTTACCAATAGTCACAAGGGCTTCCTTTATCCATATCCTCACCAACACTTGTTATTTCTTGTCTTTTTGATAGTAGCCATTCTAATAGCCATTCTAAGGGGTGAGGTGATATCTCATTGTGGTTTTGATTTGCATTTCCCTGATGATTAGTGATGTTGAGTACTTTTTCATGTACCTATTGGCCATCTGTATGTCTTCTTTGGAAAAAAGGCTTTTTAGATCCTTTGCCGATTTTTTAATCAGATTGTTTGTTTTTTTGCTATTTTGTGTGAATTCTTTATATAATGACTCCATATCACATATGTGATTTTCAAATGTTTTCTCTCACTTAGTAGGTCGCCTTTTCATTTTGTTTGTAGTTTCCTTTGCTATGCAGAAGCTTTTTAGTTTGATATAGTCCCACTTGTTTGTTTTTGCTTTTGTTGACTGCTTCTGGTGCCAAATCTAAAAAATCATCTTCAAGACCAATATCAGGGAGCTTACCACCTATGTGTTTTACTAGGAGTTTTATGGTTTCGGGTCATAACATTTAAGTCTTTAATCCATTTGAATAGTTTTTGCGTATGGTGTTAGTGGTCCAGTTTCATTGTTTTGCATATGGCTGTTTAATTTTTCCAACACCATCTGTTGAAGAGACTGTCTTTTCCCCATTGTATAGTCTTGGCTCCTTTGTTGAAAATTAATTGATTGTATATGTGTGGGTTTATTTCTGGGCTCTCTGTTCTGTTCTATTGATCTACATGTCTGTTTTTATGCCTATATCATACTATTTTCATTACTATGGCTTTATAATACAGTTTGAAGTCTGGGAGCA
>NW_011888782.1:17310614-17313121 GCF_000151845.1 Pteropus vampyrus
GGAAAAAAGGCTTTTTAGATCCTTTGCCGATTTTTTAATCAGATTGTTTGTTTTTTTGCTATTTTGTGTGAATTCTTTATATAATGACTCCATATCACATATGTGATTTTCAAATGTTTTCTCTCACTTAGTAGGTCGCCTTTTCATTTTGTTTGTAGTTTCCTTTGCTATGCAGAAGCTTTTTAGTTTGATATAGTCCCACTTGTTTGTTTTTGCTTTTGTTGACTGCTTCTGGTGCCAAATCTAAAAAATCATCTTCAAGACCAATATCAGGGAGCTTACCACCTATGTGTTTTACTAGGAGTTTTATGGTTTCGGGTCATAACATTTAAGTCTTTAATCCATTTGAATAGTTTTTGCGTATGGTGTTAGTGGTCCAGTTTCATTGTTTTGCATATGGCTGTTTAATTTTTCCAATACCATCTGTTGAAGAGACTGTCTTTTCCCCATTGTATAGTCTTGGCTCCTTTGTTGAAAATTAATTGATTGTATATGTGTGGGTTTATTTCTGGGCTCTCTGTTCTGTTCTATTGATCTACATGTCTGTTTTTATGCCTATATCATACTATTTTCATTACTATGGCTTTATAATACAGTTTGAAGTCTGGGAGCATGACGCCTCCAGCTTTGTTCTTCTTCCTCAAGATTTCTTTGGCTAACGAGGGTGTTTTGTGGTTCCATACAAGTTTTAATATCATTTTTTCTATTTCTGTGAAACAGAAATGCATTGGAATTTTGATAGGGATTGCATTGCATCTATAGATTCCTTGGGCAGTATGGACACTTTAACACTATTCCTTCAATTCATGAGCATGGAATACCCATTTGTGTCTTCAATTTTTTTTTTTTTTTTGGTCAGTGTTATAGTTTTCAGTGTATGGGTCTTTCACCTCTGGTTAAATGTATTTCTAGGTATTTTTTTTTGACACAGTTGTAAATGGGGTTATTTTCTTAATTTCTTTTTCTGATAGTTTGTTGTTAGTGTATAGAAATAAAATCGATTTTTGTATATTGATATATCTACAACTTTATAGAATTTATTTATTTTAACAGTTTTTTGGTGGAGTCTTTAGAGTAAATTAAATATCTGTACTATCATGTCATCTGCAGATACTGTCAGTTTTGCTTCTTTTGCTCCAAGTTGGGTGCCTTTATTTCTTTCCCTTGCCTCATCGCCCAGGTGAGGATTTTAGTGCTGTGCTGAATAAAAGTGGTGAGAGTGGACATCTTTGTTTTGTTCCTGATCTTAGAGGAAAAATTCTCAGCTTTTCTCTGTTGAGTAAGATGTTAACTGTGGGCTTGTCATGTATAGTCTTTATTATGTTGAGCTATGTTCCCCTCTATATCTACTTTGTTGAGAGCTTTTATTATAAATTGATGTTGAATTTTGTCAAATGCATGGCATATGATCCTTTCAATGTATTGTTGAATTGGGTTTGCTAATATTCATATTGATTGATTTGCAAATGTTGAACCATCCTTGCATCCGTGGAATAAATCCCACTTGCTCGTGGTGTGTGATCATTTAAATGTATTATTGAATTTTTTTTTTTTAACACCTGCAGCACCTGGTTTTCCTAGGTGATCTCTCATCCAAGTACTAACCAGGCTCAACTCTTCTTAGTTTCTGAGATCAGATGAGATCAGGCACATTCAGGGTGGCATGGCTGTAGACTAAATGTATTATTGAATTTGGTTTGCTAATATTTAGTTGAGGAATTTTGCATCTATGTGCATCATGGTTATTAACCTGTAATTTTTTTTTTCTCGTTGCAGCCTTGTCTGCGTTTGGTTCAGGGTAATGCTGGCCTTGTAAGATAAATCTGAAAGTTTTTCTTTCTCTTCATTTTTTGGGGGAAGAGTTTGAGAAATATTGGTATTAATTCTTCTTTAAATGTTTGGTAGAGTTCACCAGTGAAGCCATCTGGTTCTGGACTGTTGTTTTTTGGGAGGATTTTGATTACTGATTCAATCTCCTTACTAGTAATCGGTATGTGTAGATTTTCCATTTCCTTGTGATCCAGTTTTGGTAGGTTGCACCTAGGAATTTATCCATTTCTTTAAGGTTGTCCAATTTGTTCACAAAAAAATTGTTCTTGGTAGTCTCTTTTAATCCTTAGTATTTCTGTGGTATCAGTTGTAACATCTTTTTATTTCTGATTTTATTTGAGTCCTTTCTTTTTCTCTTGGTGAATCTAGCTAAAAGTTTGTCTATTTTGTTTATCTTTTCAAAGAACCATCTTAGTTTTGTTGATCTTTTCTATTCTCTTTTTAGTTTCTGTTTCATTTATTTCTACTCTGACCTTTATTTCCTTCCTTCTACTAAGCTTGAGCTTCATTGTGTTTCATTTTCTAGTTCCTTGTGTATAATTAGGTTGCTTATTTGAGGTTGTTTGTTTCTTGAGGTAGGCATTTATTTCTATGAACTTCTCTCAGAACTGCTTTGCTTCATCCCATGAGTTTTGGTATATTGTATTTCTATTCTCATTTGTGTCAAAGAATTTTTA
>NW_011888782.1:17313171-17315171 GCF_000151845.1 Pteropus vampyrus
TCCAATTTGTTCACAAAAAAATTGTTCTTGGTAGTCTCTTTTAATCCTTAGTATTTCTGTGGTATCAGTTGTAACATCTTTTTATTTCTGATTTTATTTGAGTCCTTTCTTTTTCTCTTGGTGAATCTAGCTAAAAGTTTGTCTATTTTGTTTATCTTTTCAAAGAACCATCTTAGTTTTGTTGATCTTTTCTATTCTCTTTTTAGTTTCTGTTTCATTTATTTCTACTCTGACCTTTATTTCCTTCCTTCTACTAAGCTTGAGCTTCATTGTGTTTCATTTTCTAGTTCCTTGTGTATAATTAGGTTGCTTATTTGAGGTTGTTTGTTTCTTGAGGTAGGCATTTATTTCTATGAACTTCTCTCAGAACTGCTTTGCTTCATCCCATGAGTTTTGGTATATTGTATTTCTATTCTCATTTGTGTCAAAGAATTTTTAAATTGTTCTTTTGATTTCTTCTGTGATACATTTGTTCTTCAGTTGCATGTTATTTAATCTCCACATATTTGTGATTTCCAGTTTTCTTATAACTGATTTCTAGTTTCATATTATTGTGGTCAGAAAAAATGCTTGATGTTATTTCAGTCTTCTTAAATATATTAAGACTTATTGTGAGGCCTGACATATGATTTATCCTGGAGAATGTTTCATGTACATTTAAGATAAATGTGTATTCTGTTGCATTTGGATGGACTGTTCTGTATGTCCGTTAAGTCCATGTGATTTAACTAGTCAGTTAAGGCCAATGTTTTCTTATTGATTTTCTGTGGATGATCTATCCCTTGGCAAAAGTGGAGTATCAAAGTCCCCTACTATTACTGTATTTTTGTCTGTTTTTCCGTTTAGGTCTGTTAATGTTTCTTTATATATTTAGGCACTCCTATGCTGGGTGCATAAATGTTTACAAATGTTTATAATTTCTTGTAGGATTGGCCCAGTTCTCATTATATAATGACCTTCTTTGTCTCTTACTGCAGTCATTGTCTTAAAATTTTTGTTTTATATAAGTATAGCTTTTGTTTTCCATTTGCATCGAATATCTTTTTCCATCCCTTTACTACCTGTCTGTGTGTCTTTCATCTTAAGTGAGCTTCTTGTATGCAGTATATAAAGGGGTCTTTTTAAAAAAATCTATTTAGTCATCATCTTTTGATTGGAGCATTTAGTCTATTTACCTTTAAAGTAATTTTTAATAGATATATACTTATTGCCATTATATTAAGTGTTTTCTGGCTGTTTTTTAATTCCTGTTTCTTTTTCTTGTTCTCTCTTTGTGATTTTATGGTTTTTCTATAGCCGTATGCTTAGATTCCTTCTTTCTATTTGTTGCATATCTACTATAGGTTTTTGCTTTATAGATTTGCTTTATGAGATTTACGTAAAACAACTTATATTTAGAATAGTCTGTTTTAAGTTAATAACAACTTAAATTTGAACGAATTCTAAAGCTCTACATTTTTACTCCCTCCACAATTTATGTTTTTGATGTCACATTTATATCTTTTATCTTGCGTATCGCTTAACATATTATTGTAGTTATAGTTGTTTTGTTTTTTACAACTTTAGTGTTTTAACCTTTATACTAGCTTTATAAGTGATCAACCTACCACCTCTACAACATTAGGTTATTCTGAATTTTACTGTATATTTACCTTCACCAGAGAGAATTATATTTTTGTATGTTTTGCTATTACTAATTTGTGCCCTTTAGTTTTAGATTAAAGAAGTCACTTTAACATTTCTTATAAGACCTTTAGCTTTTGCTTGACTAGAAAACTCTATCTCGTCTTCAAATCTGAATGACCGATATCCTAGGTAGAGTATTCTTGCTTGGAAGTTTGTTCTTTCAGCCCATTGAATATATCATGCTACTCCCATCTGGCCTGCACAGTTTCTGCCAAGTGTTATAGGGGTTCCCTTGTACATAGCAAGTTGTTTTTCCTTCTGCTTTTAAGATTCTCTTCTTGTCTTTAACTTTGACACTTTAATGATAATGTGCC